>NW_006921779.1:448335-477900 GCF_000298275.1 Orycteropus afer afer | reverse complement strand
GGACGGCCTCTTCCTTCTTCCTAGTCTGTCTCAGTCTATAAACTGGGCTGTTACCTATGCACCAGGTGTTAAACACCAGAGGCTCAGCCTCAAAACTGACGTCTACATGTCACCACAGTAGGACAAACCGACAGACAAGTTTGTCCTGCTGTTGGAGACCTCTCGTATCCCCCACACCTGGGTCCCTGTGGCTGACTGTTCCTCTGTCTGGTTTCCTGTCTTTTAATCCCCTTTCTCCTGCTCTTCTGGCCTCTTAGGCCTGTCTATTGTTGGCTGAAAGTTAAGCTACAGGAGTGAGTTCAGTTCCAGGCCCAAAGGATGACTAGGGGCCATAGCTCCAGGATTTCACCAGTCTCTGTCAGACCTGTAATCTTGAGCTTTTTAAAATTGTTTTGAGCTTTGAAGAACACTACATTTTTCTCCAACTCTACCCAGGATTTCCAATGTTGATCCCTTTCCAAATGGGGTATCCAGGCACCGTTTAGTTCTTCTAATCTCAGGATAGGGAGTAGAGATTTTTATGTTTATAATTCGTCTAGCACCTAGAAGAGTGTCTGGCAGATGTAGGTGCTCAATAAATATTTGTTGAATGAACTAGAGGTGATCAGATCAGCTTGTCTTGTTCCTAATAAGGAAACCAAGGCATAGGATGGCACAATAACTTGTCCAAGACCATATACTAAACCAAAAAAACCAAACTTACTGTCATCGAGTTAATTCTGACTCAAAGCGACCCCCTTTGGGTTTCTGAGGTGGTAAATCTTTATGGAAGTAGATTGCCCAGTCTTCCTTCCATGGAGGCCATTACTAGTTAGTGGCTAAAGCCAGCTCTTCTGACTAACAGGTGAGTTGTGTTTTTTATGAAACCATGCTTAATCACAGTTCTTTTGTGTGATTTGGTATGCATATTCATTAACAGTAGATCCTTATGAGCAGGGAACAAGAGAGGAAGTTAATATTGAGTCCTTTCTAAGTGCCAGGTGGTTTATCTTATTTAATCATCATATGTGACATCCAGTGACATTAGCTGACTTTACAGATGAGCAAACCGAGGCTTAAGGAAACTAAAGAACTAGCCTGAGGGTCACATAACTAAGTGACTGAACTAGGTTTTGAATGCATGTCTGATTAACACCACTTGGCATTAGGCTCTCTTACTTTAAGGCACAATATTTCTGAATTTGTAGTCTGAATTACTTTTTGTTGTTGTTGTTATGTGCCATTGAGTCAGACCCAACTTATAGCGACCCCTCCTTGGGTTGCCAAGGCAGTATCACTATGGAAGAAGATTGCCCAACCTTCTGAATTGCTTTACGTTTTTTCAAATCAGATTATTCTTTAAAGTAGTCTGATTGATTTGAACCACTCAAGTAGAGTTGCAGAAGTTGTTTACCTTAATACAACCTCACTGAGCAGTGGGGTTGTGTAATAAAGAGGATTCTATAGAGCTCTTCAGTCATAAAACATTCCTAAGCCGTGGGCAGTACTACGAACCCCCAATCGGTTGTATCATTAAAACAGACAAATCCATTGCTGTCTGACTCATAGTGACCTTTTAGGACAGAGTGAACTACCCTAGAGGGTTTCCAAGGCTGTAATCTTTATTTTTTTTAATTTTTGCAGTGTTCCCTTCCCACCCCGGTAATCAATAAAGAAAGTTTCCTTCCATATATAAACCTTTCCTTCAGTTTTTATAGTAATGAATTAATGTAGTGTTTGTCCTTCTGTGATTGACTTTTTCCACTCAGCATAATGTCCTCCAAGTTTATCCACATTTTCGGGTGTTTTGCAGATTCTATGTTATTCTTTAGGGTTGCATAGTATTCCGTTATATGTATGTACAATAGTTTGGTTATCTATTCTTCTGTTAATGGGCACCTAGGTTGTTTCTATCTTTTTGGTATTGTAAATAGTGCTACAATAAACATGGCTTGCGTATGTTTGCTCTTGTCCTGGGTCTCACTTCTTTAGGATATATACCTAGTAATAGAATTGCTGGATCAAATGGTATTTCTAATTCCAACTTTTCAAGGAATTGCCTAGGCTGTAATCATTATAGAAGCAGATTGCCACATCTTTTTTCCCATGAAGCAGCTGGTGGGTTTGACCCCAACCTTTTGGTTAGCAGCTGAGCAGTTAATCACTGTGCCACCAGGGCTCTTTAGTTATATCGTTATATAGTTACATTTCAGGCTTCCTTTTTAACCCAGGAATCTAGGACAAGTTTAGAAAGGTCATGATGGCCCACTCTTCTGTCCTGCAGCCACTTCTGAGTGTTTGGTAGTACTCAGAAGTTTCAGCCCCAAGAGCACAAACAAAAACAATGTCTAAAATGTAGAATAGGTAAAGAGGAAGAGAACTGAACCCAATTGAAATTAGTTGTTTCAGCATTAAGTACCAAAAGGAAAAACCAAGCTCACTGCCATCGAGTTGGTTCCAACTCATAGTGATGACCCCTTCTTGGGTTTCCGAGGTGGTATCTCTATGGAAGTAAATTGCCCAGTCTTCCTTCCGAGAAGTGGCTGGTGAATTTGAACCACCAGCCTTCTCGTTAGCAGTCAGATGTCTTAGGCACTATACCACCAGAGCTCCTAGTAGTAAGTAGGCAGATCACAATTACCTGTGTTGCTTAGAGACCTGAGATGAAAGTGAGGGTGGGGACAGTCCACACACGTTATCTTTAGAGAAATAATGGGAGTAAATAGTCCTCAGTGTATGTTTTATTCTAGAAGCATTCATTCATCTTTCAGAATCACAGTGGGAGTGTGGACTTTGAGTTGGCAATTTGTCACCCCAAATCATCAGATTAACATTTTTTTGATAGAGAGTTTCCCTTAAATACCACAGCTATTCATTTTGGGCTCCCTGTTAGCTTTCTCCCGGTAACCTACTTTAGAAAGGGGTGGGGGTGGGGAGTGGGAGATGGAAACAAGAGAGAATTGAGAAAGTGGCAGAGAAACAAAGGATCAATTAGAAGATTCCTCTACCCTTTGGGAGTTAAAGACCTTGTTATTAGTTGATCTCTAAACTTGGGATTGGGGAGGAGACCTAGGAGGAGGAGGGGGAGGAGGAGGAGGAGGAGGAGTTGTAATGGGAAGCAGAGTAGCTTAGTACTCAGTGTGGGTTGGTCAAAGGACCAAGCAGCATTTACTGCACCTGGGAGCTCTGGTGGCATAGTGGATAAGATGCTTGACGACTGCTAACCCAGAGGTTCAAACCCACCAGCTGCTGTGCAGAAGGAAGATGGGGTGCTCTACTTCCGTAAAGAGTTACAGTCTCAGCAACCCAATGGGAATCACTATGAGTCAGAAACAACTCGATGGCAGTGAGTTTGGTTTTTTGGGGAAGCTTGTTAAAAATGCAGAATCTTAGGCTCCTTCCTAGACCTGTGATTGAGAATCTTCATTTTAGCAAGATTCCCAAATGATTCTTTTAAGTTTGAGAAGCACGGAGTTGATGATTAAGTGGTTAAGTGCAAGAGACTTTGGAATCTGACAGACCTGGGATTGAAACCTTATATGACTCTTTACTACTAGCTGTGTGACCTTGGATAAGTTATTTAACTTCTCTGTGCTTCAGTTTCTCATCTGCAGAATAGGGAGAATACCCTACCACATAGGGCTGTTGGGAAGAGTAAATGAAACATTGGTGCATCTTACAACTGATAATGTCTTCTTGTTGTTAGGTGCTGTTGAAGTTGGTCCCAACTCATGGTTGGAATAATATTATATTATTATAATAATTGCTCTTGTTAATTGAGTTTTTGTATAACAGAACAAGACCTTGCTTAGTCCTACACCATCCTCACAATCGTTGCTATATTTGAGCCCATTGTTGCAGTTACTGTGTCAATCCATCTCATTCAGAGTCTTCCTCTTTTTGGCTGACCCTCTACTTTATTGAGCATGATGTCTTTCTACTTCCTGATAACATGTTCAAAGTACATGAGATGAAGTTTTCCCATCCTTGCTTATAAGGAACGTATTGACAATATTTCTTTCAAGATGGTGCCTTAGATCTAATGGAATTCAATAACGCCTGTGGAATACCAAACACTAGCCTAGCAAATAGTAATGTATTATTAATAATTAAATTAAACAGATTTGTAGGAAGAGCCTTCTTCCATTAATGCATTTTTCTCCAGTTTTATAAAGCTATAGTCAGTGTGTGTATACTCTTTCACGTTTTGCTTGTGCTTACCATTATTTAATGATAGTAGTTGCTGCAGTAGCGGCAGTTAACACATACAGCTGTTATTAACATGCCAGGCCAGGCACTGTGTTTTAAGTACTTTGTATGTGTAGTAGTTCATTCAGTCCTTAGAATAACCGTGTAAGATAGGTTTATTATCTCCATTTTCAGATGAGTAAACAGTACAGAGTGGTTAAGTGACTTGCCCACAATCACACGGCTAATAAGGGGCAGAGCTAATACTTGAATCAAGGTGGCCTGCCTCTAGCATCTGTTATCTCTATTTCCATATATTGCTGTTGTCCTCAAAGTTTTAGGTCATAGAAGTTATTTGGTATAATCAAAGTCAGGAGACTTGAGTTGGTATGATACCTGATTGTGCCAGTAGTTTATTTGTGACTTTGACGAGTCACTTTACCTCTTTGGTTCTGTTTCCTTATTGTAAAGTGGAGGGGTTAGATGGAATTTATAAGTTCTCTTCACTGATTCATTCAACTGCTAATGATTGCAATCAAGAGTTTGGAAGAAAATTATACCAAGGCAATTAGTTCTAAAGTACTTGTTCAGGGAGGTGAAGTTAAGAACAAAATGTTTGAATCTTGGCTTAGTCACTCTTGACTGTATGACTTTGGGCAACTTATTTAACCTTTCTAAACATTGATTTTTTTCTCACAAGTATTACAGGGAGAGTAGTTCATACCTGGCAGGAGTGTTGTGAGGTTTGAATGAGACAGTATGTGTTAGCATACAGCAAACGTGAGGCACATTGTGAATACTCAGTGTGCATGTGTTCTCTTTCCTTATTTTCACCCAAAGAGTGACTGGGGAATCAGATATATACAAGATTCAAAAGGAGTGAGAATCTATGTTGGCCCTAATATCTTTTTCCATAGTGGTATTGTTGTTGGAAGATGAGAATTAGCAGGGAAGAAAGTGTACCTATAGCCAGGTCTAGCTGTGTGATTTTGGGCAAGTCACTTAACCACGCTGTTCTGTTTCTTCATCTGAAAATGGAGGTAATAAACCTATCTCATATGGTTATTCTAGGAACTAAATGAATTAAATAACCCACCTTTGATTTTAAATTAAAATTCTTTTTTAAAATGCACAGTTTATAGCAGGATAAATGCCCCCCACCCCTTTAAGATTGTTTAGCCATTTACTTCTGGAGTGAGGAACCTACCTAAAATCAGTGTTTGCTAATCTTTTAAGATTATAATATTACTAAGATTCTCTTGGTAGGGACATAGGAAAAACCCAGATTCCCCACTTGCCCTGGTAAGTCTTCATATGTTTTTAGCAGCATTGAAGAAAGAGCTGAGATAGACCTGGTTTGTAGTTTTGGTGGGAGATGTTGCCCTTTTCTGGGCTGAATAGATTAATTATTAGAATAATAACCCATTGCTGTCAAGTCAATTTCAACCAAGGTGACCCCAAGTGTTTACAGAGTAGAACTGAGCTCCATGAGGTTTTCTTGTCTGACTTTATGGAAGGAGATTGACAGGCCTTTTTTCCGTGGTGCTGCTGAGTGGGTTTAAACTACCAACCTTTTGGTTAGGAGCCAAGAGCTAACTGTTTGTGCCACCCAGGGACCTTAATAATAATAATTGCTCCTGTTAATTAACTTTTTACTATGTACAAGGGGCTATGCTAAGTTCTCTATATACATTACAGTATCTCATTTAATTCTCAACCCTATGAAGTAGGTATTATTATCATTATTTTGCAGAGGAGAAAAGTAAGGCTCATCAAGTGAAGAAACTTGCCCAAGCTCACACTTAGTAAATGGTAGAGCAGGCATTCAGATCTAGTTCTATAGGATGACAGTGCTCCAGTTCTTAACCACGATATATTTTCCTTCAATTTCTTGAATAGAACTGGCTAGCCCAAGTTGCCTTCTTTTCTCTGAAGACTCTCTGGTTCTGGAATCATGCTACCTGAAGGGGTCAGGGAAGTGACCTTTACTTGGATTCTTATTGTTTGTGAGTGGGAAAAGGAGTACGACTTCAGTTGGCACTTCTTACCTAGTAGATTAAGTTTTTCCAGGGACCTTAGTCAGATGTGGGACATTGTGGGTTACTTAAAGGCAAACAAACAAACAAAAAACTCTCCAAGAACTTAAAAAAAAAAATAAAATAAAATAAAAACCTAAAAAACAAACCCACTGCCATTGAGTCAATTCTGACTCATAGTCAGATCCTATGGGACAGAGTAGAATTCCACCCAAGGTATTCAAGGCTGTAAATCTTTATGGAAGCAGACTTCATCTTTCTCCCACAGAGCAGCTGGAGGGTTCGAACTGCCAAACTTTTGGTTAGCAGCCAAATGCTTTTAACCATTACACAACCAAGAGCTACTTCTGAGAACTTAAGAGGAGGCCTAATGTGTTTAACTGGCTGTCCGTATTATTATTATAAAATTGCAGGTGCTTATTGTAATAATTTAAACAATACAAAGAAAAAAAAAACCCTCTTTTCTAGCTTCTCCTTTCTCCACCTAGTCCCACTGTTGAAAATTTAGTTGTGTTGTTCCAGCATTTTTCTTTGCCAGGCTTACTTTAGAATTGCCCTTCTGCCTCCTTTACTCCTTTATATGGTCATGCTTCTTACCATCTCATAAGCCTTACCTGTTATTTATTTTTTTGTTGCCTTACATCTGGCTTACTTTTGGGTCTTCATTTTGTACTTAGGATCCAGGCCTTTGCTAGAACCATTCCCTTTCTTGTAAGTTCTTTGCCTCGCATCTCCTTCTAGTAAAATCCTACCTATCTTTGGAACTCAGCTAAAGTTCTCCCTTTCCCCCATTAATTATTTGCAAACCATACTAACCCAAGATAACCTCTTCTGCTTCTAAAATGACAGCATTACCTTCTACCACTCATTGGCTGGTTGACCATGTAGTACTGTGTATCATCACTTATATTTTAATATTTGTTGTTTAACTTCTCAAATGTTTGCCTAATTACATTGTGCTGCTAGGGTTCATGGATTATGATTTATTCTTTTTATTCCCCATTTTGCTTAGCACAGTTCCCTATGTTTAGGAGGTAGTCACCAGATGTGATTGGGTTTTCCTGATACTTCACACACCGTTTTACAGATCAGGCACCCAGAGCCGGAAGCCTCAGGGAACACTGACATCATCTTGGCTGCCTGTGGTGATGAGGTGTGTGGTGTTGAGAGGAGTGTCTGGGCAGATGAAATACTTGTGCAACAGGTTATGCTTCCTCCCTTGATGGGTGAGATTCATATTTCACATTGGGGATAAGAGACAATAAGTGTAGGAGGAGGGCTGAAGAGGTGATGGAGGGAAGGATGCTACGTGTTAGAAATGGGGATATGGCTTTATTTTTAAATAAATAAATAAAAGAATGGTGTAATGAAGAGAGAAGCTTCTTGGAACCAGTGGGCTGATTAGAGAAACCAGCTTCTCTGGTACAGACCAGTTATTAATTGCCATTTAATTTCTTTGTAATAAAATGGTACCACCTACTTGCTTTGTCATTAGGGTGAGTCTGGAGAAACAACTTGGGTTAGAGTTAAGAAATCCAAGAGAGATGCAGGTTAGTTACAGTGGGGCAAGGGCATGGATATTATTTTCTCTCCTCTGTCTTACCAGCCCTGGTGGTGTAGTGCCGAAGGCGTTTGACTGCTCACTGAAGGCTGGTGGTTCAAACCCACCAGCTACTCCTTGGAAGGAAGATTGGGTAGTGATACTGCCTCAGAAACCCAAGCAGGGGTCGCTGCGAGTTGGATCCAACTCAACGGCAGTGAGTTTGGGTTTTTTTTTGGTTTATCTTACCAGCCTTAGACCTTAGTTGTTGCCAGGACCTTCTTACATTTGCCAGTAGGGGTTGCTACTAGAGTGGTATAAATTCTATTTCTACCTCTACTACTTTTATGTGCCCCGTTTTGCCTTTCTTCTTCACCGATGCCCTCCCACCACACATAGTAGAACATTCATTATTCCCATCTTTGAGGCCCAGGCATGCAGAGTCTTGAGAATAGGGGTTGGTAAATGCTCCTTAGAAGGGAGGATAGTGAGACTTCATGTCATGTACTTTGCACATGCTATTAGGAGGGACCAGCCCCTAGAGAAGGATGTCAAGCTGGGAAAGTAGAGGTCAGTGAAAAAGAGGAAGACCCTCCATGAGATGGATAGATAAAAAACAGAAGCAACGATTGTGAGGATTGTGCAGGGGTGGGCACTGTTTCATTCAGTTGTACAGAAGGTCACTTTGAGTCAGAAGCAACTCAACAGTATCTAACAACAACAACAACACCTGCCCTGAAGAAGAAAAGAAAAGATCACTCTTAGACTTGATTTTATTTTTTTCTGATAATGATGTCTAATTATCAGAAGATGAGACTTAATGGTGCTTTGTAAATATAGCCAAGACACTAATACATTTCTAATGACTAAACTTTTGTTTTAAAAACATCCCTTTTCAAGTACAGAGTCCCTGGGTGGTGCAAACAGTTAAAAGCTGAACTACTAACCAAAAGGTTTGCAGTTTGAACCCACCCAGAGGTGCATCAGAAGAAAGTCCTGGAAATCTGCTTCTGAAGGGTCTCAGCCATGAAAACCCTATGGAGCACAGTTCTACTCTGCAGCACCTGGGGTTGCCATGAGTTTGGTATTTTTGGTTTTAAAGTACATCATTTTCGGCTAGATGCCTCCCTACTTTTTTGGAATGACTTGGCTACAGATTAACCTGGAAGGAATAACAATACTAAAAGACCTTTTGTATATCATCAAGCTTTGTGATATTAAAGAGACTGTCTTGGTAGGGAGAGTTTTGGTCTGTAGGTATAATAGTAGATTTTGGTGTTTACTCTTTTCTTTCCCCTCAGGTAAATCCTTTTACAGGCCTCATTCTCTGGCTCTGAGAAGGACCAACAATGGGGAAAAGCTCTGAACACTCATTTAATTGTTCAGGTCAAGTTTCCTGGGTGGGGTTGTGCAGAGCTTCCGTGGAGAGCTGATTCAAATATTCTCTTCCATTGTGTTCTTGTTCTTACATGTCATACCACTTGGAATTTGGGGCAGCATCATTTGGAGATATTAACTTGGGAATGAGGAAAGTACATTTTCAGGGGTTCCTTTAGAGAAAGGTTCCTTTCACTGGGGTAAGCCAAGTCTGCTTAGAAGCAATCTGAACATGTATGTACTCTTCTGTTTGATGCCATCAGTTCCTCTGAATAACAGCTATGTGTTTGCCTTTCTGTCTTCCATAAGACTCTGAGCTCTCTGAAATCTGGGATAGGGTCTCATTGATTTTTGTGTCCCTGATGTTTAGCACAGTGCCCAACTTGAAGTATTTGTAAATGTGTGTTGAGGTGAGTAGTGGAGGGAAGCTTGAAAATGCATTGACTGCAGATAGCCCGCACGTTTTGCATAATGAGTTGGGAGGCATTAGTAGAAAGCAGGGGAGCTCTGGTAGCATAGTGGCTAAGACACTTGCCTGCTAACCAGACGGCTGGCGGTTCAAACCCACCAGCCACTCCTCGGAAGGAAGGTTGGGCAATCCTACTTCCGTAGTGATACTGCCTCGGAAACCCAAGGAGGGGTCGCTATGAGTCGGGGCCGACTCGACGGCACATAACAACAACAACAACAGTAGAAAGCAGAGATGGTTAGGGAAGATTTTTAAAGGAAGGCACTTTTGTGGATAGCACACACAAAATTTTTGCTGCCTAGGGATTGCTTAGGGAGCTCTGGTAGCGTAGTGCCTAAGGCATTTATTTGGCTGTTAACCAGAAGGCTGGTGGTTCAAACCCACTAGCCACTCCTTGGAAGGAAGGTTGGGCAATCTACTTCCAGAGTGATACTGTCTCAGAAACCCAAGGAAGGGTCACTATGAGTCGAATCCGACTCCACGGTGTTGAGAATTGCTTGGGAACCAGTTGTTTTGCAGCCTTCCTTTACATGCATTTAGAAGTTGTATTAGTTTCCTCTGAGTAGCTAATGACTTTGGACAAGACTTTAAGTCACTGTGACCTTCATAGTAGCAAGGACCAAAGATTCCTGCCTATCCCTTTCTCAAATTGAGGATTCAAGAAAGGGAGAGGCCCTAGATTAGATTGGGGGTGGGGCAAGAAAGCATTGAATCCCTGGTAGCCAGGCATTGTAGCAATATAAAGCTGTTATTATGATGATTACTGTTGGCAAATAGTTTCTTCTCTTGCTTGAACACTGCCCAGTCATAACCTCAGAGTAGGTGGATGTAGACTTTACATAGTGTGGTCACCTGTAGCTGTTGGCAGATGTCCCTTGTGGTTTCTCTGAATATTGTACAAACATTACTTCTTGGCTCTTTTCCTTCTGTCCATCAGCAAAATATAGGACGTTTATGATGTGCTTTTGGTTGGCTTCAGGGAGTGAAGTGCTTTCATTTTTCCCAATTACCTAGCAGATATCTAAACATGCCATAGCATGAGTGTCTATGCTTGGAAATTCTTACTTAGAGAGTGACTGAAGCCTGAGAGGAAGTGGACATTGCACAGCCCCCTGCATTGAGAATGGAGCAGTCATTTCCTTAAGCGTGGCTTGGATCCCAGTCAGCTGATTTCCTGTCTCTTTAGGGATGTGATTCCTCCCCCTTCTGTCTTCTGGAAGAAATGGATATTTTTTCATTTCCTGTTTGATAGCATATTTCCTAAGTACCAGGAGACACTTGGTGACTATAAATCAGTTGAAGTATGGGGGTGGAAAGGAAGCTGTTTTCAGTAAAATGGTGTTTATTTGAGGAATTCAAAGCATATACATGAACCCAAGTTTCCTTGACCTATGGGCATGTATTCTGTATTGAACTGTGGTGGTAGAGGCCCTTCTGCTTAGGTCAGAAAAGCTTGGTCTCCCATGGGGATCTTGATGTCATGGATTCCACTCTTGCCACATCCTCTGGTCAGCCCTTTTTATGTCTAAATCTACCATAGAGCAACAGCTATTTCCTGGTGGAAGTGACACCACGCTTGAAATGGAGCCTGGCAGGATGCCCCTCTGAGCCCTGACGGAATAACATTGGCTGGGACAGGAATCTGGCTGTCTTGATTTCCTGTCCTGTCCTGTCCTCACCAGAAGACCCTGCTGCTTCTGGGAGGTGGTGGTGTGGAGGAGCTGGCTATTAACAAGCAGCGCCACCTGTGGACCTGCACAGCTGCTTCTGTTTTCCTAACACCAAGAGCTGCCCATCCAGTCTGACCTGTTCCTAATCCATCTGGAGTGAGAGCAGAGGACTAGGAGAGTGGGGAGGAAGTCATTGTGATCCACTTTGCTTCTAGTGCAGCTTTTGCTTGGTGTTTGGGGACCTGGGATTTAATCTTGCAACATGCTAACTCTTAGAGATTTTTTTCTTGACTTGGAGAAGTGCTTGAAAAATCTTGGAAAATAGAGCACTGCTTGGTAGATGATGAGAAATTTCATTTTTTTGATTTTGTAAATATTCCGAACAGCTTTTCCTAGTTTGCCGGGTAACTAACTTTGTGTTTTTAGAGTTATTAGAGATCATCAGAGGAAGAACAGCCTCATAAGTGGAATTAGTGAGCATGTGCCTAACTTGACAGTAAATTCTTCCTTTTACCTCTGTTGCTGATCCATAAGCGCTTTCTCTTTGCTTCAGGGACTTTCTAGTTTGTGGCTATTTTGTGGTTTCAGACAGATTTCCTCTATAGGGTGGAAAGCTGCATCTTATAGTGGAAAGGGTATGGGCTTTGAAATCCTGGTTCTGTTATTTACTAGCTCTTTGACCTTGAACAAGTCATTTAACCTCTCTGAACCTTGTGTGCCTTTTTTAATTCCCCATTTGCGAAATGTTGATGATAACAGCTATCTTGCAGAGTTTTTGTAAAGGTTAAAAGCATTAATGTATGTGAAGCACATGCATAGTAGGTACATAATAAATTATAGCTTGTTTTATTACTAGGAGTTATAATAACTGTGATTATTTTTAATAGTAATAATATTGGATTGACTCTCCTAAGGTTAATCACCTTCAAAGCTGAGAGGAAGAGGATGAAGTGGAAGAAAGACACTCACTCATGTTTCTGTGTTGACTTCATTTCTGTGGGCCTGTTACAGAATCTGTTTTGATAGAAGTCTGACAAATGATAGAGCCCATTTTCTAAGTTCTTGCTTTTGTAGATTGTGTTAACTCATACAGAGCATCCATGCTTGTCAGAACTCTAGGTTTAAAGTATTGTACTTCCTAGCCTACTTTTCTCCAAGGAGAGACAGCTCTGCAGCACCTGTAGCTTACCAGCCTTGCCTCCCTCCCTCCTCCTCCCCTCTTTTCTTACTGTGAATGGGATTCTTGATGTCCTGACATACCTAGGCCCTTGGTTTGTTTTATGTAGGTCAGAGACTGAGGGGAAATTGCTGTATAGCTGTGTGGTGATGAGCACAATGAATGACTAGCTGTTTGCCAGCCTGGCTTGCCAGATTAGGATTTGCAGGACACACACACACACACACTCCTTTCGTGGGTAATTGACACAACATAGAAACTACATGGTTTTCATTTCTAGATTCTCCTCAATCTACCCCAGCCCCCCAGGATGCATATGTTGGCAATAGGGGGATCCTGGGATGATGTGAGGGGTCTCCAAGGGAATTAAAACATAAAGACGCTTAGCAGGAGGGTCTCAGCAGCTTAGACATGCTCTTGCAGTGTCTCTAAAATTCTAAAGAGACAGTACTTATCCAGATTTGACTTCTCTGCCATTGCTGGCCCTGAGTTAGACCTGGAAAGGTCCAGAAGCCCAGGTTCCTGTGTCCTGTGCTTATGCTGGACATGGGGGTATAGGATGAAAAGGACAGGTAGCCCCTTCAAATTCCTGGATCTTTATCTGTGGACTCTCCTGTTTGTTTATACGAAATGTTGTTGTGTGCCATAAGTCAATTCCAATTCATAGTGACCCTATATATAACAGAGTACACCTGTCCTCTGGGTTTCTTAGGTTATAATCTTTATGGGAAGCAGATCACCAGGTCTTTTTTCCAGTGGTGTCAAATGCTTAATCATTGCACCATCTCCTTTTATAGGGAATTAAAAAAAAAAAAACAACCTAATTTAAAAAAAAACCCTAAAAACCAAACTCAGTGCCATCAATTTGATTCCGACTCATAGCAGCCCATTTCTGAGGTGATGAATCTTTATGGAAGTAGATTTCCCAGTCTTTCTTCCATGGAGTGGCTGGTAGGTTTGAACCATCAACCTTCTGGTTATCAGTCAAATGCCTTAGTCACTACGCCACCAGAGCTCCTTATAGGGAATAAAAGGTAGTTTATATTGATTTATCCCCAATACTTTGCTTATCCTTAAGGAGACTGCAGTGTCATTGGGTGAATTTTTCACCCCGTTGTGTCATGGATAGAGGGATATATCCCCTCAGTACTTCCTCTACCTCATCCCCCAAATTGGCCTCCCCTCCTATTCCCTGCTTCTGTATCACCAATGCCTAGTTACAAGTTATCTTTCCGTAAACTATTCAGAGTGATTTTATGCTGTCAATAGGAATGAATTGATTCTAGATAAAATTAATATAGACCAAATTTGGCCTTCCAGTTATAATTGTTTAAATATATATGATTAAAGAATCATGTTTGTACTTTATAAAAGGCCACTATAAGAGAGGATCTAAAAATAAATCTGTTCTAGAGAAACAGATATGAGCAACAGTAGGGGGCACTTGTATGACAGTGGAGTAAAGGCAAGCATAAGAATGTTCAGTTTGGAATTTTGAACTTTCATTTTTACTTGTTCCTTGAAGTTCATTTTTTTTTTACTTATATAACTGCAAAATTGATAGGTTTTAAATATAAAAATAATTGATTATATTTACTCTTTGCCATTTGAAAATGGGCTTTCTTGAGAGTTTATTAAATTTATTTTCTTACTTTCAGATGTTCTGGCAAGCAAGAATTGCTAGATTAAATGTACATTATTTCATTCAATGATCAACAAAGCTTCAAAAATTTGTGTGAAACAATCTTGTAACCTAATTTCTCTTAAACAATTTGTACTATTCTAGATTGTCGTGCTTGGTAAGGTGGAGGGTCGATGAAAGAGGAGAAGGCCTTCAATGAGGTGGATTGACATGGTGGTGGAGGCGATGGGCTCAGGTGTAGCAAGAATCATGGAGGTGGCTCAGGACTGGGTGGTGGTCGTTCTGCTGTGCATAGGGTTGCTGTGAGTCGGAGATGACTCAATGACACTTAACAACAACAGTATTCTAGATTGTGTGATTATGTGTCATTCAGGATTTTGTTGAAATACTTTCTGCATGCAAACAGCAGATAAAACAAAACAGTGGAACAAAAACCAAAGCAAAAATAACTGTACCTCATATTGTATTTGAATAGCAATCCCAACAAACCCTTGAAAAAATGGAGGAGAGGGTTGAACCCTTTCCTCCTTATTTTGCAGTTGGTGTTAGGTGAACATAGCTTTCTCTTACTTCAGTAATGATGTTGAAAAGTCATAAAGGCCAAAACAATCTTTGTAAGCTGTTGCTCTCTTTATCTCATTGAATTCTCAATGAGAAGGTTTGATGAAGAATAACAGTATCATTTTCAAATTGGTCCCTGCACAAACTATGTAATTATAGGTATTCCATACAGATGATATGGCTGACACTTAATCATCCCATCAAAATGGAGCATAGAACATGATGAATACAAATTCACACACAAATCCTAAAATTAATTTTAACCATTCCTTCCAAAAAAAGCCAAACACACTGCCGTCGAGTTGGATCCGACTCCTAGCAACCCCTCCTTGGGTTTCTGAGGTGGTATCACTAGATTGCCCAGTCTTCCTTCTGAGGAGTGGCTGGTGGGTTTGAACCGCCAGTCTTCTGGTTAGCAGTCAAATACCTTAGGCACTGTGTCACCAGAGCTCCAAAGATGCTTGTAGGGAAAAAAAAAAAGGACAGATTTTCTCCTTTACCTGTCTTTTTGTTGTTGTTGTTGAAAATATGCACAGCAAAACATAAACCAGTGTAACAATTTCTGCGTGTACAATGCAGTGATGTTGATTACATTACTCAAACTATGCAACCATTCTTGCTATCTTTTTCCAAATTATTCTTCCACCACTGACATAAACTCACTGCCATCTAAGATTCTCATCTAACCTTTTGAGTTGGTGTTGTCAGTTTGATCACTTACAGATAATTCTTTAAAATAGCACACTGCTCAAGGCAGACATTCTTTACTAATTAAAGTGCTGTTTGGTTTGTAAAAGATTTCAGGGAATAGTTTTGGTTTAAGGTTTAAAGATTTTCTCAGGGCAGTACTTTCAGGGGTTCATCCAGCCTTAAGAGCTTATTTCTTAGCTCTAGAAAGTCTGGATTCTATGAGAATTTGAAATTCTGGCCTGCATTTTTCTCCTTTTTGATCAAGATTCTTCTATAGAATCTTTGATGGAAATGTTCACAAACCTTTACCTATCTTTTTAATGTTATCTTCCATTTTTCTTTTCATTCCAGCTAAAATGAATGAATGCTTATCCTACACTTGCACTATACTTTCCTGCTTCCCTCCTTTTGTTCATGCTGTTTTCTCTGCTTCCATAGGCCTCCTTTTCATTTCTACATCTTATTGTTCTTCTCTGTCCATCTCAAATGCCACTTTCTTTGTGGAGCCTTTCTTGATCACCTCAGGTACAAGCCATATCATCTTTCTGAACTCACATAATATTATTCAAAGAAGTTCACTTAATGGTAATAATAATATTTGACAACTAACATTCACACAGCCTTTTACAAAATGGTTTCACATATTTATTAGCTCTTTTGAACCTCACAGATAGCTTTTTATTCCTGTTTACAGCTGAGGAAAGGGAGGCTCAGGGAGGTTAAGTGACTTGGCTGAGGTCACACAGCTGGAATTAAATCTAACCAGAAAGATGGTGGTTCAAACCCATCAGCCACTCCTCGGAACGAAGTTTGGGCAATCTACTTCTGTAGTGATACTGCCTCGGAAACCCAAGGAGGGGTCGCTATGAGTCAGATCCTACTCAATGGCAGTGGGTTTGGTTTAGTAAGACTTTAAACCTCATGTTCTTTCCACCAAACAATACTATTTCAGAATTTTTTTTTAGCATTAGTGTTTTGTGTTTATTTAATTTTCACTCCAAAAGAGCACAAAAAGTTTGACAAAACTGCTACACAGCTTCTTATCAGAACCTAGTCTCAGGAGCTAACAAACATCATGTCTCATGACTTTGGTGAGTTACTCGACAGAAAGTAATCAAAAGTACCCACGCAGCTTAGGTCACAGCTGTGGACAGGATGACTTCTACAGAAACGGCCATTATGTGGGAAGAAAGATGAACTAGGGCACCACAGGGTGAAGGTCACCAGTTATGAATGACCCTTGCCGTGAATTCTGGTGAGCATAGGCCTACTGACTGATGCACGCAGCAACACTCACTTGAACCTCAACAATGTAGCAGGTCCCTTGGCAGACCTACACGAGGAACAGCTTGTGCTCAGGTAGCACCTGGGGCTCAGGTGGCCCCAGCCCATGCAGGGGTTTCTGCTGCAGACACTGCACACTGCAGCCAGAACTAGGTGAGACTGCCAGCTGCTTCTACCATGCCACACAGGGGCCAAGTGGACTTACAGGCCCCGGTAAACAGGACACCCAGGGTTCCTTCCTGGGGGCTCAGTGCTCCTCAGATCCATGTTTATCAAACTGGATCACCACTCATGAGTGGGTCATGAAATTAAGTTGATAGGTTACAACTCGTGGTTGTGAAATAGAATAAAATAGAAAACATGAGGATGAGTAACTCATACAAAGGGGAAGTGGTGTCTCCTGAAACTTAGGGTTCAGGGATTCATGTGTGTGAACTGGATCACACTGTAAAATGTGTCCCTTCCTGTGGGTTCACTGTGACAAAGTCTCAGAAACACTGCGCCAGCCAGTCCTGGCTGTTTCCTCAGTTTTTTTTTTTTTTTAAAAAAAAAAAAAAAAAAATGTGATTTGCACTCCTGTGGAACAGGCTTACTACCATGGAGTTTCCCGCATTTCTCAGCAACCTAGATATTCTTTAAACTCCTTTAGCATGAGAAAGCAGGAGGAAACCCCTGAATGCCATACTACTATCCTACCACATCTCATTTGAGTAACAACGTCCCCCTATAACATATGTGGAAAGAAGTGGTGGCCATGTTTTAGGGGAGGGGTGGGCATCCGCAGGCCCAGTCACCATACATGTGTCTACCAGGGGCCTGCCCAGGAGGCTTTTGTTGTTTTTTTGTGCTGAGGGAGCGATAAACTCCAGCTCCTCAGTGGGGTCTGCTGCTGGACTCTAACTGGGACCGTTTGCCAGACGTCAGCACCCCAGGATGGTCTCTGGGCTCAGAAAACGTCCTCTTGCAGCTCTGGCCATTGGACCCTCCTCGGTGCCATTTGCAGATGTCACTGTTCAGAATGTCCTGGATGTGCTGCATGATCAGGTTGATCGCAGCCATATTGTCAGTTCCCCGAGGGATGATCACGATGACATACTTCTTTGTTGGCAGGCAGAACTCCTCAGAGGCTGGCTTGATGAAGGTGGTGTACTGTGTTAGAATCTGCCCAGGTCCCTCCTGCAGTGCACGTCCTGGAGAACCCTTCGTGACAGCCTGACATCAAAGTTGGTGTCCACAAAGAGGCACAGGTGGAACATGTCCCTGATCTCCTGGCTGTAGAACACCAAGATGCCTTCAGAGAGAACAATGTCCACAGGGTAGGCCACTGTTGTCTCCAGTAACCTAGAGTGGGTCACCAAATCATAGGTGGAGACCTCAACAGTTTTGCCCTCCACAATGTTTTTCAGTGTCCCGTGCATCAAGTCATTATCAAAAGCATCTGGGTGGTCGAAATTGTACTGTTTCTTCAAGGCCTTCACCTTCTGTTCTGCCATCAGGACCTTATAGAACCTGTCTCGGCTTAAGATGACCAACTTTTGCTGTGAAAATATGCACAGCAAAACATAAGCCAGTTTAACAATTTCTGCATGTACAATGCAGTGATGGTGATTACATTCTTCACTTCTATGCAACCATTCTTGCTATCTTTTTCTAAATTATTCTTCTACCACTAACATAAACTTACTGTCATCTAAGATTCTCATCTAACCTTTTGAGTTGCTGTTGTCAGTTTGATCACTTACAGATAATTCTTTAAAATAGCACATTGCTCAAGGCAGACTACTTGCTCAAGGTGGTCTATTTTGTTCTGTCCCAGCAATTCCATGATCTTCTTACACACGGTTGACTTCCCATTTGCAGTGCCTCCACTCACCCCAATTAGGAAAGGCTGCTTCTGAGGGTGGTCCACCTCTGGTGTGATGACGGCGCAGTTGCCTCCTCCAGCCGAAGCCATTTCTGAATCCCCTTCCCCGCATCGGGTTTCCAACTCACGACTCCTTCCCCAAACCTGCCTGCCCGCCTCCAGCACCTGTTTCATGATTCTTATCACTTGCTACTGAGTTACAGTTATTTGTGTAAATTCTGGTCCACTGTTTTGTACTGTCTTTAAACGAAGGTTAACGCCTTATTCTTTGTGTCCCTGGTATCCCTCAGCACAGAGTACTGCATATTGTAAGGTATCAATAAAAATTTGTTTAAAGGATGACAGCGAATGGAGTAATATTAATGAATGCATGTGGCTAGCACATATATGCTTAATAAATCTTTGTTGAATTTAATTGTAAAATGGATCAAAGACCATAGTTAGTAAACAGTAACACTTACTTGAAAAAAACCCAAACCCACTGCCATCGAGTTGATTCCAACTCATAGTGACACTCATAGGATTTCCAACGCTGTAAATCTTTATGCAAGTAGATTGCTGCATCTTCCTCCCACAGAACAGCTGGTGGGTTTGAACCACCGACCTTCTGATCAACAGCCAAATGCCTTACCCACTGCACCACCAGAGTTCCTTTATTAACTGCCAGAAACTGTTATAAATGCTTTACATGAATTAGCTCATTTAATTCTTGCAACAACTGTATGAGGTAGGTATTATTTTTATCTCCGTGTTACACTTGATTAAAATGAGGAACAGAAAGATTAACTGACTGGCCCAAGGCCATGATAAGCAGCAGAGTTAGGTTTCATACTGACAGGCAGTCTGGTTCTAGAATCTACATGCACTCTTAACCATTATGCTATAATCAATTGTTTGCATATTTTTACACTATTAAGTTCCTCTGGTGGTGTTGTGGTTAAGCATTGGGCTGCTAATTAAAAGGTCAGCTGTTCAAATCCATCAGCTGCTCCATGGGAAAAAGATGAGGCAGTCTGCTTCTGTAAAGATTTACAGCTTTGGGAACCCTATAGGCAGTTCTGGGAGCTCTGGTAGTGTAGTGGCCAAGGCACTTGACTGCTAACCAGAAGGCTGGCGGTTCAAACCCACCAGCCACTCCTCGGAAGGAAGATGGGGCAATCTACTTCCGTAGTGATACTGCTTCGGAAACCCAAGGAGGGGTCGCTATGAGTCGGGTCTGACTCGACGGCATATAACAACAACAACAACATAGGCAGTTCTACTCTGACCTATGGGGCCCTTATGAGAATGGATTTGATGGCAGTGGGTTTGTTTTGTTTGAAGACTTCTCTGTGTCTTGGGTGTAACTCAAATGAAGAGAAGCAGAAGCAGCACAGTTTGTGAATACTGTGTAGAGCTGTAATTCTCAAACTTCAGCCTGCATCAGAATCACCTGGAGGGATTGTTAAAACAGATTGCTGAACCCCACACCCAGTTTCTGATTCAGTAGGTCTAGGGTGGGGCTTGAGAATTTGCACTTCTGTTTAGTTCCCAAGAGATGCTGATGCTGCTGACCTGGGACCACTGGTGTAGAGTATAGGGGTTAAGAGCATGAGCTTTGAAGTTAGGCTGCTGGAGTTTGAATCCCAGCCTCTGACAATTTACTAGCCGTGAACTTGGGGACGTTCTCGAACCTTTCTGTGCTTCAGTTTTCTCATCTATAAGATGGTTATACTGGTAGCACCTATATCATAGGGTTCTTATGGAGACTGAATGGAATAATGAGTGAAGTGCTTAGAACTGTGCTTGCCTCATAGTAAACAGACAGTGTCAGTTACTATAACAATAAGACATAGCTCCTTCCTTTGCAGATTTTAAAGTCATGTAGTTACAAAGACAAGACTTAAATCTAATAAATAATAATAATAATAAAAACTGTGAAATCAGGTATTAGCTTATGTGGTTCTAACTCTAAAGTACCTTAGATTCAGAAGACTGAAGTGTGTATGCGTTGGTGGTGAGGGACTAGGAGGAGGAGAGGTACGTGGGACTAGAAGACATGGAAAATTATATATAAACTAAACCAAACTCATTACCATTGAGTTGGTTCTGATTTATGGAGACTCCACGTGTTACAGAGTAGATTTTACATAGAGGAGATTAGTACATAGGGTTTTCTTGGCTGTAATCTTTATGGAAGCAGATAGCCAGGTCTTTCTTTTGCGGTGCTGGGAGGTGGCTTTGAACTGCCAACCTTCAGGTTAGTAGCTGATCATAAACTGCTTGAGCCACCTAGGGACCTAGGAGATAATGGGAAGTTATATATTGTCAGAATTTATGAAGGTTAAGAGTATTGTGGCTTTTGTTTTATAACCAGAAAAATTTAAGTGGAGAGAGAGAGATGGAGATGCCTGTGCTGTGTATGCCAAAGAGTTAACTGAATCCTACTCCCATTCCTCTTTCTTAGTACTAGTGTCTGGTCTGAAGGTGAAGTTCCTGGCAGTGTTTGATTTGCCCTTTGTGAGAACAATGGCTAAGGAAGTGGTTTGCTACTGGCTTCTGAAGCTGAGCTATGCAGCCTTTATCCTCCACAGCTGCTTCACATACTTTTGATTCTTGCCAAGAAAGGCAGTTGTTAGGTTTGAAAGTCTTCAGATTCCAGAGCCAGCTGGACAGCTGACCTTGTGGTAGCTGTTCCCAAACTGACAACTCTCTGTCACCTCATCTCCCTGGGCCCCTTCTTGACTTGGAAGCAATAGCCTATGCTCAGTGAACTAGCCAGTTAGGGGCTGGAGGAAGCTTGAGGAGGTAGTCTCTTCCACTTAGAATTCTGGATGGATGGAATATTTGGTCCCAGGAACAAGGTGTATCCTGTTCAAAAGCTTTAACCCTTCTTCATTGGACGTGTTTAAATGACAAATTTACAGTGTTAAGAATGCACCTCTGGTTCAGGGGTAGGGAGCAATGGTTATTTTTGGGTGAACTGAAGAAATTATTTGGGGCAAGGAGTGGGGAGAAATTCAGGCAGCTCCATTTATGGTTGAGCAATGCTTGGTATTCTTCAGAAGGGACTATATGGATAGTGGGTTTAGCCTTCTGATTGTTCACCTTTTGCTCCCTCCATTCAGGAATGATTAGGGACACCTCATCAGCCGTCAGAGTGGAATAAGTATTTCCTGGACCCACATGAGTTTCAGCCCTGCATCCTAGGTATTCTGCTCTCACAGCCTACTGATTCACCACTAAGGAATGGCAGTAACCAGGTTGCCTCCTGGAGCACCTGGAGTGCTCTTGGTATGATGCACTGTTGACTAGTCTTGGTATCCTAGACACAACCTGGGCCTCTCCAGGCCTGTTGGAGCCATAGGCTGCGTCTTAGCTTTCCCTCCAGCTTGTTCCACAAGGCGTTGACCTACTTTTCAGAGACAATTAAATGTTTGTGAGCAAAGGAAGGCGGTGACCTGAGTGAAGGTGAACCATAGCTGCATTAAGCAAACATTTGGAGTTACTTTTTCTGTCTTACCCAACAGAGTCCATCTCATTTTAAATGGAAGTGGCAGACTAGGCTGATGTGGGGCGAAATTCCAGATGCTTATCCAGATAGTCCGGAGCTCTGGTAGCATAGTGCCTAAGGCACTTGACTGCTAACCAGAAGGTTGGTGGTTCAAACCCACCAGCCACTCCTCGGAAGGAAGATGGGGCAATCTACTTCTGTAGTGATACTGCCTCGGAAACCCAAGGAGAGGCTATGAGTCGGGGCTGACTCGATGGCACATAACAACAACAACAACATCCACATTGTCACCAACTCTGGGTTGCTATTCTATCAATGCACTTTAAGAAGTTATCTGTTGTAATCACTGTATCCTTTGTCTTTTAGGCACTAGGAAAAGGTTTGGAAGGAAGTTGAGGCTCTTGGAGTGAATTAATGAGATAAGCCAGCAGTCCCTTTTGGTGGCAATGTTCTGGTTCTTTTGTAGCCTCTCTGAGAAGTTTCAAATCCCTTATTCTTTTTGTATTTAGCTAGGATAATAGGTTGGATAGGAGCCAGATCATTAGGAGAGTAAGTAGCTTGTTTAGGTTTTCCTGGGTTATATTCAGTGTTTGAGTGAAAGGAAGTAAGCTCACTTTCCCACCCCCACCATAGATTTCACCCACCTTATTAGCAGACCCCAGCTTTTGCTCCCTGTTGAATATAATTATGTTCTAGTTGTTGTCTCAAAATGAGAAGAAATAGCTGTAAACATCCATTAATAATTGGAACGTGGAATGTACAGTATATGAATCTAGGAAAATAGGAAGTTGTGAAAAATGAAATGGGACACATAAAGATCATTATTGTAGACGTAGTGAGCTGAGATGAACTGGTATTGGCCATTTTGGATTAGTCAGCCATATGGTCTCCTATGCCAGGAATGACAGAGGAATGGCATTGCATTCATCATCAAAAAGAACATTTCAAGGTCTATCCTGAAGTATAGAGCTGTCAGTAATAGGATAATATCCATACATCTGCAAGGAATACCAGTTAATAGAACTATTACTCACATTTCCACACCAACCACTAAAGCCAAAGATGAAGAAATGGAAGATTTTTACCAATACCAACTTTACAGTCTGAAATTGACCAAATGTTCAATCAAGATGTATTGAGAATTACTGGTGATTGCTGGTGGAATGTGGTAGTTGGAAAATGTGGCCTTGGTGATAGAAATGATTCTGGAGATTGTATGATAGAATTTTGCATGCGTAATGAACAAGTAAGTTATTCATTGTGGTGGTGGTTATGTTTTTGTGTCAACTTGGTTGGGCCTGGTTGAATGGCTGGGCAGCTGGTGGTAGTTGTTCCCCATGATGAGACTGGCAATCATCTCCATGGTGGGATCTACCACAAGCAGCTGAGTAGCTGCTTTGGGTATGTGGTCTGCTTCCTGTATGTAAGAAGCAGCTTTGGGAATGGTCTCTAGCTTATGGCACCTTGAACCCTGGATGTGGCCGTGTTGCTGTTTCAGCAGCCTGCCATGCTCTGCCGACCTTGGGACTTAAAATGGACTTGAATTAATGGCCTGCCGTGTGATTTGGTAATATTGGGACTGTGGCATTTTATTTGTCAACCTTGAGCTTGGCAGCCTCAGCAGCCAGTAGCTATCTGAGTGAAGAAAAACCTTTAGCTTCAGTGGACTGGGAACTGGAGGCAGAGCTGAAGCCCATGGCTGAGGGGCTTTAACCCAGTCCCTAGAGCCTGGCACTTTGAACTTGGACTTAAAGCCTCCAAATGGTAAGAGAATAAACTCTTCTCTGTTAAGGCCATCCCATTTGTGGTATATTCTTGTCAGAGCAGCGCTAGGTAACCAGAACAATTTTAAATACCTGTTTTAAACAACATAAATGATGACTGTACGTGTGAGCCAGATGGAATACACAGGAATCAAATTGACTACATCTGTGGAAAGAGACCATGAGGAAGCTTAGTATATTCAGTCAGAACGAGGGCAGGGGGCTGGCTGTGGAACCATCAATTGCTCATATGCAAGTTTAAGTTGAACCTGAAGAAAATTAAGAGCTGAAGCACGATCTTGAGTATATCCCATATGAATTTAGAGACCGTCTGAAGAATAGATTTGATACATTGAACACTAGTGATCAAAGACCAGGCGAGTTGTGTAAGGACATCATACGTGAAGAAAGCAAAAGGTCATTAAGACAGGAAAGGAAGAGAAGATCAAAATGGATGTTAGAAGAGACTCTGACACTTTCTCTTGGACGTAGATTAATTGAAGTGAATGGAACAAATGATGAAATAAAAGAGCTGAACAGAAAATTTCAAAGGGCAGCTTGAGAAGACAAAGTCAAGCCTTACAATAAAATCTGCAAAAACCTAGAGTTGGAAAATCAAAGGGGAAGAACACTCTTGGCATTTCTTAATTTGAAAGAACTGAAGAAAAAACATTCAAGCCTCGAATTGGAGTATTAAAGGATTCTGTGGGCAAAATAGTGAACGATGCAGGAAGCGTCCAAAGAAGATGGAAGGAATACACAAAGTCACTGTACCAAAAGGAGTAGTCAGTGTTCAGCCATTTCAGAAGGTATAATATGATCAGGAACTGATGTACTGAAAGAAGAAGTCCAATCTACACTGAAGGAATTGGCAAAAAGCAAGGCTCCGGGAATTGATGGAATACCTGTTGATATGTTTCAACAAATGGATGCAGCGCTGGAGGCGTTCACTCATTTATGCCAAGAAATTTGGCAGATGGCTACCTGGCCAACTACTGGAAGAAATCAGTATTTGTGCCCATTCCAAAGAAAGATGAATGCACAGAATGTGGATATTATTGAACAATATTATAAATATCACATGCAAGTAAAAATTTGCTGAAGATAATTCAAAAATGGTTACAGCAGGGAACTGCCAGAAATTGAAGTAAGATTCAGAAGAGTGCATGAAACAAGAGATATCATTGCTGATATCAATGGATCTTGGCTGAAAGCAAAGAATACCATAAAGATGTCTAACTGTGTTTTATTGACTATGCAAAGGCTTTGGACTGTGTGGATCATAACATATTATGGATAACAGGAAAAAATGGGAATTCCAAAACACTAGATTATGCTTATGAGAAACCTGTACATAGGCCAAGAGGCAGTCATTTGAACAGATTAGGAGACATGTGCATCAGGGTTGTATCCTTTCACTGTATTACGTTTTGTATGAAGATTATATGAAGAAAACATGGCATCAGGATTGGAGCAAGACTCATTAACAACCTGTGATATATAGATGACAAAATCTTGCTTGCTGAAAGTGAAGAGGACTTGAAGCACTTACTGATGAAGATCAAAGACTACAGCCTTGAGTACAGATTGCACTTCAACATAAAACAAAAATCCTCACAACTGGACCAGTAAGCAGCATCATGATATAAATGGAGAAAAGATTGAAGTTTCAAAGATTTCATTTTATTTGGATTCACAATCAATGCCCATGGAAGCAGTGGTCAAGAAACCTAGCAACGTATTTCATTGGGGGAAATCTGCTGCAAAAGACTTCTTTTAAGTGTTTAAGAGCAAAGATGTCACTTTGGAGACTAAGGTGCACCCGACCCAAGCCATGGTATTTTCAATAGGCCAGTATGCATGAGCTCTGGTAGCATAGTGCCTAAGGCACTTGACTGCTAACCAGAAGACTGGTGGTTCAAACCCACCAGCCACTCCTTGGAAGGAAGGTTGGGCAATCTACTTCCGTAGTGATACTGCCTCGGAAACCCAAGGAGGGATCGCTGTGAGTAGGATTCGACTCAACAGCAGTGTGTTTGGTTTTGGTTTAGTATGCATGTAAAGTTTGACAATGAATTAGGAAGACCGCACAAGAATTGATGCGTTTGAATTTGAATTATGGTTTTGGTGAAGAATATTGAATGTACCAGGACTGCTAGAAGAAAGAACAAATCTTTATTGGAGGACGTACAGCTGGAATCCTCCTTAGAAATAAGAATGGCCAGACTTTGTGTCTCATACTTTTGTCATGTTGTCAGGAGGAACCAATCCCTGGAGAAGGATGTCATGCTAGGTAAAGTAGAGGGTCAGCAAAAAAGAGGAGGACCTTCAGTGAGATGGACTGACACAGTGGCTGCAACAGTGGGCTCAAGCATAGCAACAATTGTGAGGATGGCACAAGACTGGGCAGTGTTTCTGCTGTTCGTAGAGTTGGTATGAGTTCAAACTGACTTACCTAAGAACCACAAGAACAAGTCATTGTCTTTATTAAGGTCACCTTATCACTAATTGAGGAAGCAACCAAGGCCCTGAGAAAGACAGTAACTTTTGTAGTATGCTGGCTGACTCCAGAACCATGAGGGAATCACCAAGCTAACAGTTACGCAGTTTCTTTAACTTTTATTTTCAGCAACTTACATACACGACAGTGCCTGCAATCTCCCAGTTGATACAAAAGAAGGTTATTGATACTGACCCAATGATCTGGATTACATCTTAAAGTTCAGGAAGGAAGATGCTTAGGAGGAGAACTAAATCCTGCCACTCTCTCATTGGAATTCCCCTTCTAACAACCTTTGAGCTGTCAGCCCCATTTGAGTAACTAGTTTATACAAAGGAGCATGGCCTGAAAGTCAGAACACATAAATTTTGGTCTTGTAGGTAGCTAAGTTTCTTAGGACAGGATATTTGAGATCACCTGAAATTTCTATACTTACCCCAGAAATCCCAGAGTCTGGTCACAACCCCTTTCTTCTACTTCTGTTCCTTCATGCCCATGAAACCTGCTCACTGTTTATTTCCCAGTCTGTCAGCCCTTTTTATGGTGTTAGTGCCTTCCCTGCCTACCCTGCACAACACTTGTATTGCCATTCTCTGTTTTCTTTCATTCTTCCCGATCTTCTTTCCCTGTCTTCAATGCTGGATCCTTATCCATTTTCTCCACTGAGCTACTGAGTGCTGTTGTCTAACATTGTGCTTACTAACTCCTTTACAGATTTATGAGCTCCAGCCACAGCTGGGCCCTCAACCCTGATGTGAAATCTTTTATTATCTTCTGGTTGACTCCCATTCCTTTTCCCTACAGCAGCTATTTCAAACTTTACCATTCTCCTCGAACTTGCTACTCCACCCCACCTCATAAAACGCTCAACAAATCATTTATTTAGCCTTTCGCTGTTCACATCTTTACCTCTTAATTTATCTGTAATCTTCAATCCTCACCTCATTCCCTCCTGTTTCAGACGCAGACTTCTGGGCATGTACATATTTTGTGTTCTCAGCCTGTCCCTCCCTAGTGTCTCTTCAGTTATTTTATTTGTCAGCTATCTTGTACAATGTGATTCTTCAGTCAAAATCTCCAAATGCAATCTTTTCCCTGAAGTCCAGACTTGTATTTCAGAATGACTACTTTCTGTTTCCTCTTTGAAGTCTGCTGAAATTCTAGTGTAACATACCCAAAACTGAGTTTATCATCATTCCCCAAAACTGCTTTTCTTCCCATACATTGTGAGATACTGATGGTCCCTCCACCTATTTGCTCAAGGTAAGAAATTCTGCTTTTCATTCTTTGCCTTCTGGCATTCTGTACATCTGATCGGATAGCAGGTTCTGGTTCTTCTAGCTCAGAAACATCCTTGACACCCATCCTTTCCTGACTGGTCCCACTGCACTTAAAAATCTTAAATTCTTAAAAATGGTAGTGCTCACGGCCCCCTGTTCCTTTACAGGGTAAAGCTCAGACTGCTTGGCATGAGCATGGTTCTGCGTGCCATCCTTTGTTCATGCAGCCTATACCTGGGATGTTCTTTCTACTTTATCTGCCTAACAAATTTCTGTTCCTCCTATAAAGTTATCTTTTGTCCCAACTCAAAAGTAACTGGTTTTTCACAGTGTTTTCTTTTTTTTTTTTCTTCTACCCTAACCAGGAAAAATTTAACTTAACCTCCTCATCTGAGTTCTCATGGTACTTTATACAGCCTTTTGCAATGGCACTTATCATTTTATTTTGCAATTATCTGTTTAATTGCCTGCCTTCCTAGACCATGACTTCAGTGAGGGCAGAGGAGACTGTACCTTCTACATTCTTGTTTTCTTTGTTGCTCTAACAATTGGTTGAATTCTTGAATTATATATAAAGTTCTCCTAACTTCAATAAAGGATGTTTGGAAATGTAAAAGAGCTATGTTACTGCTGGATATTAGTCATGGTAGAATCTCCCCTCTACTTTTTATTTAACAACCTATCTGTGTTTATTGTTGCTGTTATGTGCCATTGAGTTGGACCTGACCCATAGTGACCCCTCCTTGGGTTTCCAATGCAGTATCACTATGGAAGTAGATTGCCCAACCTTCCTTCTGAGGAGTGGCTGGTGGGTTTGAACCACCAGCCTTCTGGTTAGCAGTCAAGTGCCTTAGGCACTATGCTACCAGAGTTCCTGTGTTTATTGTAGGAAAAGTATAAAAGAAACAAAAATGAAAAGTTAAAATCATCTAAAATCTCACCACTTAAAGATATGCTGGGGTTTTTTTCCTCCCCCTTTTAGATGTTTCCTTCTTTACATATATACTTGTAAATATACATTTTACCAAAATATGTCATTTCTAACTTGCTTGCTTCACTTACTGGATGGTGAAAATCTTTCAGTATCAAAAAGTATATACCAGTATCAATAGTATTGTCAGTATTCTCTTATATGGCACTGTACTTTGGCCAGTCCCCTGTTGTTGGACTTTCAGGTAATTTTGCATTGCTTGATGCTCTATATAATGAGATGAATATACTTGTATATGGTCTTTTTGGTACACTTAACCACTTTATTTCTTTACTATAAGTTCCTGAATTTATAGTAATTGCCAAGTTAATAATTACTGCATATTTTTAAAAACTTGAGATACATTTTGCCAAACTACTATGTGGTTGAGTTTTTACACTTCGTTGAGACTTTTTTTTTCTTTTGGTAGGCTTTGTGTTGCTTTTATGTATTTAATTAATGATTAATTAATGATTTAATTAAGGCTGTGTTTTAGGAATATTGAGCCAGCACCGTGTGTGACGTGGATTGAATGAGATGGAGAAAAGTCGGTTTTTTGGAGGCTATTTTAACAGTCCAGGAAAGAAGGTAATGATCACTAGAAGGGACAGGGTGACTGTAGGACTAGAAAGGAAAGTCATGTGGAACACCGAGGAGACTGCGTAGTGAGTTGGGAAAAGGGTGGTACCATTAATCAAAGTGGGAAATTTTAAAAAAGCATTGATTTTAGGAGGAAAGATATCAATTCACTTTTAATTACTTGAGTTCTAGTTGCTGGGGCCTACTCAAGGGTGAATGCCCAGCAGGCAGTTCGAACTGCAGAACAGCAGTCAGAAGAGAGGCAGTGTTCAGTTGTCTCAGTCTAATATTTAAAGCCTTCCGTTACTGCCTTTCCCGCATTCTCTCCAACAGCTGCCTTACACCTAAACCTAAACCAAAAGTTAAACCTTTTGTCCTCTGGAAGGCGTTCCCTTGCTGTGTCTGCCACATAGACTCTTTTTATTTTTTTTTATTAGGATTTGGGTGAAGATTTACAGAGTAAATTCACTTTTCATACAGCAGTTCACATATACTTTGTCTCA
>NW_006921779.1:399936-439278 GCF_000298275.1 Orycteropus afer afer | reverse complement strand
CAATGCAACAGCTCCCCTCCCACTTCCTCCCAATAGTTACCTCTTCCCTGTGTCCATCCCTCCATGCACTCCTGCCCTCTGAGCTCTCTTCCTGTGCATAAACAGCCCTTCTTTCTCCCATGATTGTTCTCTTCAAGGAGTGTATCTACCTGAGGTAAATGTTCAACTCATATGTCTGTCTTTTGTTTGGCTGGAAGCCACAGGTGTGGGTTCAATTCCAGACCTGAAGGGCAGCTAGAGACCATAGTCTCAGTGGTTGCATTAGGCTCTATCAGACCAGCAAACCTGGTCCTCCCCTTTTTTTCACCCCCAAATGATTTTGAGTTTTGTTCCACATTGTTCTCTTACTCTATCCAGGATCTCCTACATAGATCCCCCTCCAAATGGTTGACAGTGGTAGCTGGGCACCATCTAGTTCTTCTGGTCTCATAGTCGTGTAGGCTGTGGGCTGCATGGTGTACCAGTCACTTGGACTAATCTTTCCATGAATCTTTGGTTTTCTTCATTCTTCTTTGCTCTGAATGAGGAAAGACCCATCATGGAATCTAGATGGCTGCTTGCAAGCTTTTAAGATCCCAGTCACTACTCGCCAAAGTAGGAGGTGGAACAATGTTTTGTGTAGTATGCTATGCCAATTGAGCTTGATGTCCTCTGAGACTGTGGTCCCAAGCCCACAGGTTCAACTACTCACTCTCTCTGGGTAGCTCCCTGTGACCAAGAAGTGACTACAACCTTGTCCCTTGTTAGCTCTACTGTACACCTGGGAATTCTTACAGAACATACAAATACACTTGTAGAACCATTGTCTGTCAACCCTATACATGGTCTTGGGTACACTCCCCGCTGCACAGACATCCCTAATAGTTCAACCTGTCCACTCATCTATCCACCTGTATACCCGTGTTTGCCTTCACTGACAACGCAGTACTGTGTGTGCAAAAAGGTTCATCTTTGTTGCCTGTACCTCCCATGTACCTCTCTATATCTTTCTCTTCCTCAGTGCCACCAATGTTGATCACTCGCATTTGGTACATTGCCCTTCTCTTCACCCAAATCAGTACTTATCTCTACCTATCTAACAGTGTTCTCCCCTCTCCTCCCATCTCTGGTAACCAACAAAGAAAATTTCCTTCCATATAAAAACTTTTCCTTGACTTTTACAATAATGGACTAATAAAATATTTGTCCTTCTGTAATTGACTTACTTCACTCAGCATAATGTCCTCCAATTTCATCCATGTTATGTGGTGTTTTGCAGATTCTATGTTATTCTTTAGGGTTGCATATTATTCCATTGTGTGTATGTACCATAGTTTGGTTATCCATTCCTCAGTTGATGGACACCTAGGTTGTTTCCATCTTTTGGCTATAGTAAATAATGCCACATAGACTCTTAACCATCATTCACAACCCACCTCAGAGCCCTCTAGGAAACTTATGATCACCCCACTGGAAGTTAGTTACCTAATTTAGTAAATGCAAAGTGTAATTTTTTTTTCCTTGTGTCATTCATATCATCCTGTAATAATGTGTGTATATATATACATTATTTTCTTCTACAAGAGTAGAAGGTCCTGGGAAGGTGGGGACTGTGTCATAAACTCCAAAACTTTTTATTTTCCACATTGCCAGTTCTGTATTTTACTTAGGTATCCAAAATTATTTGGTGATTTGCAGAATAAATGGCAGCTGCTTTAATGTAGTAGTAATAATACATTGGATTATTATCATTCTACAGAGTGCTAACATTTTCTGTGCATTTTCTGTGTATCTTTCTTAAATGTGTGATGGCAGGGGAAGTACAAAATGAGATAAGTGAGAATTCCCTTTCACAGTCCTATTCTTCCCCACCACCAAGATTCTTAAGAGTGTGTATATACCTTTTAGGTTCCAGCCCCCTCCACTCTATGGAAATTGCTGTTGTCAAGGTCACTAATCACCTTCTAATTGCCAGATCCAGTGGTAATTTTTCAGCCCTCATCTTGACCTTTGTATGGTACTTGGCACTGTTTAACACTCTGTCTTCCTTGAAGGAGCCCTGGTGGTGCAGTGGTTAAAACATTTAGCTTCTAATTGGAAAGGTCTTGATTTGAATGCATCAACTGCTCCCCTGGGTTTTGGGTTTGAATCTTCTTTGAAAGCTTCTCCTTCTCTAATCTTTTGTGTTCTCATCCTCTCCTGATTTTCTTTCTTCCTCAATTACAGGTTTATCTTCCTTAAAAACCAAAAATCCCATTGCCATAGAGTCGATTTTGACTCATAGTGACCCTATTGGACAGAGTAGAACAGCCCCATAGTGTTTCCAAGGCTCTAAATCTTTATGGAAACAAACTTCCACATTTTTCTTCCATGGAGCATCTGGTGGGTTTGAACTTCTGACCTTTCCATTATCAGCCAAGTGCTTAACCTCTGTGCCATTAGGGCTCCTTTACCTTCCTTTATTTGCCTTTAAATGATGGTACTTTGTGGAATTTTATCTTTAGCCCTCCACATAGTTTTTGTGGGTGATCTTGTTTATACTGTGGCTTCAGTGGCAGTAGTGACTGGGCCAGATCACTCTCCTGAGCTCCAGACACTTACCTCTGAGGCCTGGAGGAATCTTTTGGATGTCCTGTGGAGGTCTTTTACTCAACATGTTCCAGATGGAACCCTTCAAGTTCACTCTCACTTTTCTCTACCTTCTATTCAGACATTTGGGAGTTTCTGAAAATCTTTCCTCATTTGGTCCATCTACCCACCCCACTTCAAATAAAACAGTGATGGAATATCATAAAATTCTACTCCAGTCTTATCCCTTCTATTCTTCCCATCTCCAATACGACTTTTTTTAAAAAGTTCAGATTCTGTTATTTCTCAGTGTAGTGGTGTCCTAACTATTCTCCCTCCTGTCTGTCTTGTTCCCCACCTTTTCACTATTGCCAGAATGCTCTTCGTAAAATTAAAATCCGTTCATATCCTCCCAAGCTTAAATCCTTGCAGTGGCTTTCCATTGCCTTTAGAGTGACATTTGATTTCATTAGCCTGGCATGTGAAGCCTTCATGTCCTGCCATCATTCTCCCACAAGTACCCTACCCCCTACCCATATCTAACTATTTTGAGTTCCCTAAATGCATTGTGTCCTCTCATGTTTCTACTTTGTTTCCTCTGTCTGCAATATTCCTGTTCCCATCAATCTTACTCTCTCTGGCCCTTGAGGTCCCAGTTCAACTCCTCTGGGAAGCCTTTAGATTTCCAGGATTCCTCTTTTCTATTCTGTGTACCTTTACCAGCACAAGGTGTACTCTGTTGAGCTGTTGTTTATTTGTTTGCCTCACTAGATTGTAAGTTGCTTGAGGAAAGAGACTCTGAGCTCTCCATCTCTATCCTCAATGCCATGCGTATTTGGCATAGGGTAGGCAGTAAAGTAGTACAGTTAATGCACTGAATTTCTAACTGAATGGTTGGAAGTTTTAAGTCCTTTCAGAGGTGCTTTGGAAGAAAGACCTGGTGAGAACTTCTGCAAAAAGCAGTTGTGGAAAACCCTATGGCCAAAATTCTGCTCTACATGCATGTGGTTACCATGAGTTGGAATCAACTTGCCAGCAACTGGGTTGTTTTTTAAGGCAATTAGAAAAAGCTTGTTGAATGTATGAATGACTGAGTGAGAAGGGTATGTGGTCAGATGCAATTCTGGAGTCAGGATTCAGAACTCCAAATTTTGATTCTTAAATTTTAATTAATTTTTTTAATAGGTTATACATTCACGTAACTGAATATTCAAAATGTGCAAAATATATATACAGAAATCTCTGTATCAACCCAGCTGCCCCCTTTTCCTCCCTGGAGACAATCAATATTATCCATGTCTTTTTTTTTTTTTTTTTCAATTTATTATTTATTGTGATTTGGGTAAAGATTTACAGAGCAAATTCGCTTTCCATACAGCAGTTCACATATACTTTGTCACATTAAATTGACCACAGTTTACCACAATGCAACAGCTCCCTACCCACTTCTTCCCCATAGTTACCTCTTCCCAGTGTCCATCCCTCCATACTCTCCTGCTCCCTGAGCTGTCTCCCTTTGCATAAGCAGCCCTTCCTTCTCCCGTGATTGTTCTCTCCAGGGAGTGTGTCTACTTGAGGTAAATGTTTAACTCTCATGCCTGTACTTTGTTTGGCTGGAAACCACAGGTGTAGGTTCAATTCCAGACCTGAAGGGCAGCTAGGGGCCATAGTCTCAGTGGTTCCACCAGGCTCTATTGGATATTATCAATTTCTTATGTCTCCTTTGAGAAAGAGAAACAATACGTACTTTCAAGAAAGTAATTGAGAAAATATTTATTGAGTACTTATTATGTGTCAGAAGCTCTGGTGACATAGTGCCTAAGGCATTTGACTGGTAACCAGAAGGCTGGTTGTTCAAACCCACTAGCCACTCCTTGGAAGGAAGACTAGGTAGTCTACTTCCGTAGAGATACCGCCTCGGAAACCCAAGGAGGGGTTTGCTATGAGTTGGCACCGACTCCACGGCTTTGAGAGTTTTTTTTGTTATTGTGTGTCAGATATTTTATTCTAGTCTTGGGGAGTAAACAATGAACAGAACAGACAAAAATCCCTGCCTTCATGGAGCCTAAATTCTACATATTCTTCCTCCTTTTTAATGAATAAATGAATGAACGGTAGGATAACATACAATCTGTTTTATATTTTCCGTAGTGTCTCTTGAAGGTAAATCCATATTAGAGATAAAGAGCTTCTTTTTTCTCCTGTTAATTATTCCTCTGTATGGATGTACTGTTATAAATTTGAGCATTTCACCATTGATGGACAGTCTTGTTGTACGCTATCTTTTTTCCTCTGTGTATCTTTAGGAAAAAGTCTTTTAGGAAAAAATAAACAGAAGTGGTTGCTGGGTCAAGGGTGTGCATATTTGTAAGTTCAGTGGAATTTGCTTTGATTTGATGAACATCCATTGCTTTGATTTTTATATTTTTATTATGAATTTTTATTATGAATACTTCAAGCATACAGACAAGTACAGATAACATTATAGCAAATGTATACTCATTGAACAGATGGTGACAACTTCATTGAAGTTCTGCGTAATAGAGGTACTTTTAGCACCACATTAACATTGTGATAGTCTCCTACAAAATTTTGTCTTACACTCAAGAGTAGTAAGATTCTCGGAACTCATACCTTGTCATTTGGGAGTCATCACTATACATTCTGTCTTTGGCTTTCTTTTTTAATATAACTTCATTGTTAGGAAGAGACAGCTTCAGAGGAAAATTCCATTATGCTATATTTAGTGTCTGGGATCTGACTTCTCAAAAATGTTTATTTTGCCTCCTTCCTCACCTCAGAAACAATAAAGGAATGCTACTGGAAGTTGGTGGCTGTGTTTTTAGAGACTTGCTTGATTTGCTGGTAGAGGGGTCAGGTGAATGGAGCCACAGAACACTTTTCTTCTCTCAGCTTTGCATGTAAGCAAATATAGTTCACCTTAGCAGTCACCTACCTTTAAGCAGATAGTTCAGTTTCCTAGCGCTATTGTAACATAGATGCCACCAGAGCTCCTGATGTACTCTTTTAGTAACTCAAAAGTGATTAGATTTAGGACCCACCCAACTCAGGTATGGTCTAATAAACATAACAAAGAAAACCCTATTTCCAAACAGGATTATATCTACAGGTGTTGTTGTTATGTGCCTTCGAGTCGGACCCTACTCATAACGACCCCTCCTTGGGTTTCCGAGGCGGTATCACTACGGAAGTAGATTGCCCCATCTTCCTTCCGAGGAGTGGCTGGTGGGTTTGAACCGCCAGCCTTCTGGTTAACAGTTAAGTGCCTTTAGGCACTACGCTACCAGAGCTCCTATCTACAGGTGTAGGGGTTAGAATTCTAACATATTTTGTGGCTGGAGCAGAGTTTAATCCTTAACACCTGGTTTGAAGGTGCAGATTTAACTGCTAGAAACTGGTGGAGTTGAATGAGAGAAATTGTTCTTGTGGGAGGTGTTGATTTCTGTTATACCGGATGCTTGTGGCTGTTGTTGAAATAATTCCACCACACTCTGGAGGTCTGTAAACCCATTCCAGTGGTGGGGCATTCTTGTCTCTGATCTTTTCCTTAGGTATTCAGAATGCCCAGCAGTGAGACTTTTGGGTTATTTCATTTTATAGACTGAGAGGGGAACCCTAGTCTCAGGTAGGGCTAGATCCTAAGGTAAGAGCAGGCATTTTTGCCTTTCCTCTCAGTTGTTCAGTGCTTCTTGCATTGTTTGGTCTTTTAGTATTATATAACCATCATAGGGAAGAGAAGACTCATAGGATTCACCCATCTCTTCATGGACCACAGCTGAAAAGAAAAAAAGATCAAGGAGAGTGAGCAGATTTGAGGTCCTGTGGCCTTAGAACAGAATCCTTTGTAAGCTACAATCATTTGTAGGCCCTGGAGCAAAGGTGTAATTCACACAGAGTATCTCCCCAGGCCTGAGATGAGCACAGGGTGGGCAGAGCTCCTTGGAGCCTAGTTGCCAGACCTGAACTTAACCAGTTGCTGTTGAGTTGACTGCTACTCACGGCCACCCCATGTGTGTCAGGGTAGATCTGTGCTTCATAGGGTTTTCAATGGCTGGATTTTCAGAAGTAGTTTGTCAGGCCTTTTGATTAGCAGTTGAGCATGATAACTGTTTGCACTGCCCAGGGACTTCGACGTGAACTAAGTTCTTTTTAAAGCCTCTCTTGGTCTTGCCATTTCAGTGTTCTTATAAGCATGAGGTCTGATTTCTTTTGTCTTCTGTTCTCAGCTCTGCAGAGGCAGCTTTGGCCCTGGGGACAACCCTTTCTTCAGATACTGAACTCATTTTCTCTCCAGAGGGCCAGAGGGAGAAGGTGTAATTCAACCCTCTCTGATCAGACATGCTGCCATGGAGAGACAATGAAGAAAGTGATCTTTGTTGCTCCCTGAATAGGACCCTGAACCTGGCACCTGCTTTTGTTACTATCTTTTTAAATTACTGGAGAAATTTTTGCTGTCTTCTTGGGTCAGCAACTGCTTTGGGGTAACAGTAGCAACTGGCTGTCAAGGTTTCAGTTCTTTGCCTCAAAGAAATTTGATGTATTACATAAAGAGAGTTACCTTTTGCATTCCTAAACCTCTTCAGGGTTCATCTGGAGAGTGATCAGCTGGAAGTCAGCTGTGCCCTTAGTTGGTGATTTGATAAGCCCATGACCCTCATCTCCTCTGAATCTGAGGAGACAGTGCCATTTCTTTTTATCCTTTCATTAGACTCTGAGCTCTCTGTCCCAGCACCTAGGTCAGTGTCTGGTGCATGTTAAGTATGCAGCAAATTTGTTGTTGTTGTTATGTGCTGTTGAGTCGGCCCCAACTCATAGTGATCCCTCCTTGGGTTTCCGAAGCGGTATCACTATGGAAGTAGATTGCCCAACCTTCCTTCTGAGGAGTGGCTGGTGGGTCTGAACTGCCAGCCTTCTGGTTAGAGTCAAGGACCTTAGGCACTACACTACCAGGGCTTCTAGCAAATATAGGTAGACTGAACATTTGAATGAATTCCTTCTTTTAACTATCCAAGCTTAGTTTCACTGACCCTGATATTGAGGGTGAGCTGTGTGTGGGTGGAGGACCTATCATTTTAGGAGAAGGATTCCTTCAAAGGAGTTATGGGAGATATTGATTTCTTGGGAAGTTTTGGGGAACTTTGGGAATTCCAAGATAGGGCTTGCCCCGAGAACTTTCTCGTCAGTGGCAACTCTTTGCTCTCTGACTTGCCTTTACTGTTTCTGGAGTAGTATCTTGACCTGACTCAGGTCTTCATTTCACCTGGGCTCCGGTCCATTCCAGAATAGGGCAGGTATCCCTTTTTAATGGTCATCCTGAGTCTGAAGCCCTAAGGACTCCACCTCGTGCACTGTAGCCCAGACTTCCTGATCTGGCTGTGTTCAATCAAGTTCCACTCAGATCTTAAGTGTCTGTGCCTTTGTAAGGCTGTTGGAGACAGCAGGGCTTTTTTTTTCCCCTTTGTCAGCAGCTGGCCAGAGTGCCTGTTAGGCTGCCAGATCCTAAGCCTTTCACATTTGTCTGTCTATGTCTGGAACTTAGGGCAGAATCTCTCTTGCCACCTGAGGTTACTTCTCACTATTCTCCATTATGGAACCTAGTGGAGGATAAAGGTCATTGAAGAGCATATAGAGGTGGCTTCCAGCCAAACAAAAGACAGGTATATGAGGTGAACATTTACACTAGGTAGATAACAGTCCTTGGAGAGAACAATCATGGGAGAATAGAAGGACTGTGTATGCACAGGGACATAGCTCAGGGGGCAGGAGTGCATGGAGTGAAGGATGCAAGGAAGAGATAACTATGGGGAGGAAGAGGAAGGGGAGCTGTTGCATTGTGGTAGATTGCAGTCAATGTCATGAGACAAAGTGTATGTGAACTACTGTATGGAAAGTGAATTTGCTCTGTAAACCTTCACCCAAATCACACACACATACACACACAAAAGGTATATGGAGGTGTTGGGCTATGGTGCTTTGAAATGCTTTGATTCTGGAGAAAGGTCCCTGGTCTGCAGGAATGCATCAGAGTCCATACCGCTGACCCCTCACCCCCAACCCCCCATCCTTAAGTGGGAATCGTCATTCCATAATTCCAAACATCCTTGTTTTTGTTTAATTTTTATCTGATAAAATATCATCAAACAATTTTAATGGTGAAACATTCAGAGGAAATGACAAACTAACATGTGTTGTCTTTTAAATGCACGTAGTTCAAGTGGCTATTTTAAAAGTCAGTTGTTCCTGTTGGATTCCTGTTGTCTAGGCTGCTTTCCTCTTAGATGGGAGGAGTTTCTGAATAGAATTTTAGAGCTGCATTAAAGCAGGAGGACCCAGATTTTTGGATGATTGAATATTCCTTTACACCTTATTCTTTTTAGCACTTATATTCAGGTTGCACTATATTTCAGATCATGACACAGAAGAGGTCTTAGAGATAATTTATAATTTCAGGGTTCTATACTTGTGGCTAGGAGCTCTGGTAGTGTAGTGCCTAAAGCACTTGACTGCTAACCAGAAGGCTGGAGGTTCAAACCTACCAGCCACTCCTTGGAAGGAAGATGGGGCAATCTACTTGTGTAGTGATGCTGCCTTGGAAACCCAAGGAGGGGTCGCTATGAGTCTGGTATGACTCGATGGCACATAACAACAACAACAACAACAACAACAACAACATACTTGTGGCTTATTGACCCTTCCCAGTCGTAAACAAAAGTTTGTATGTAGGTGAATATGTGCCTTTTTCTAGGCAGAGTATTCTTTGTTTTCACCAGTTCTCACTGGGGTTTGTGACCTCAAAAATAAAGTGGTTAAGGTTAAGAACTAGCATTTTATAGTAATCTGGGGCCTCTGCTCACAAAACTAGTTAGTGGCAAAGTAAGATCTTGAGGTAGACTCTGGAATTCAGGTATTTTCACTCTATACCCAAAGTTCTTTCCTTTATACTGTATTATCTATACTCTTTCTGGAGAAATAAATGGAGTAACTTTAGGAAAACAGGTACACATGACCTGAACTATCTTTTTTTTAAAAATGTTTTGTTGTGTTTTCAGTGGAAGTTTACACAGCAAATTAGGTTTCCATCTGACAATTTTTACACATTGTTCAGTGACATTAGTTACATATTTCATAGTGTGTTAACATTCTCTTTAATTATGTTTTGATTGGTTTGTTTCTAATACTTTAGTTTCCCTGCTGCACAGGCCCCGGGGCCACCCCCCATCTTTTCATCTTTGTTTTAGAGTGATTGTTGACTTTTTGGTCTCCTATGGATGTTTTTTTATTAGACCTTGATACTCATGGGTAATATCCTTTATTTTGTGTACCAATCTGAACTATTTTTGTTTACAATTAGCTTGGTAATGTCTGCCTTCCTCAAAGGCCATAGCCTGATTTCACAAATGAGGAATCTGACTCTGTGAGGCAAATCATGTAACTAGCCTGTTGGACTAGGTGACCTCGAAGATACTGTGATTCTAAAGGTAATGCATACTAGAATGTATGTTTATCTTTTTTTGGTAACCATATCCCACTGTCTAATTTGTGTTTTTTTTTTTTTTTTTTTAAGTGTTAAACTCCTTTTCAATCTGTTCATGTTGCCCATTAAATTGTTTTTTGAGAAAAGGTATAATAGAACTATATATCTGTAGCCCCTCATACTCTTAATACTCAGATCTGCCCAAAGTGGCTGGCTGCCTTGTGGTATTGTTGACTAAAAGCATTGGAATTCACAACCTTGGGTTGGTTAGTTTATTTTAATATTGTCCCCTTTCTATATTTTAGCAGCTGTTGAATTTATTTAGCCTGATCTTTTCAAGTGGGTGTATTCCCTTTTCTCTTTGTTTGCACAATGCTGGTTATAGTTTCTCTACCTGCACCCAGCCTCCATAATTGGAAATTTTGCAAAACGTTTTATTTGGCATAGTATGATTCTACCCTAGGTCACTGAACTGCATCCTTCATGCCACACTGCTCTGAATAACTTTGGACCTGAGATCTCTCTTAGGAGGATTTGTCCAGTAGGGTCTGACTTGGTTGTGGTTGCTTATAGGTTTCTTATATGCTAGGTCTTTCTCAGGGAGCTCTGGTAGCATAGTGGCTAAGGCACTTGACTGCTAACCAGATGGCTGGCGGTTCAAACCCACCAGCCACTCCTTGGAAGGAAGATGGGGCAATCTACTTCTGTAGTGATACTGCCTCGGAAACTCAAGGAGGGGTCGCTATGAGTCAGGTCCGACTCGACGGCACATAACAACAACAACAACAACAACAACAGATCTTTCTCATAAGAAGAGCAAGAGTACTAAGCCCAGATTTGAGAAACATAAATTCTTTTCATACTGTCTTATTGCTTGATGTGTAACTTTTGGACAGGTTACTTAATCCCTGTCTGTTTTCTCATCTGTACATGCAAAATTATAGTTATTTTCATAAAAGTATTTTCAAAAGTAAATTAATAATATAGACGAACCACTTTGAACTCCTTACAACAAAGATGCTGTATAAATTTCAAGGTTTTTCCCTCTAATTATAATCTGTGCCACTGATTCTAAGAGCCTATGACTATTTGAGGCTACTGGAATAGAAAAGTTACAGAAGATGTTAGCATCATTAAAGCAACCCAAACATAAATCATCAGAGTGAAATAGTGTCCCAGAGTGGGGGACATGTGGGTGATATCTGGGCTGCATTTTTTCCCTTAAGTATCTATGGAGAAGGTCCTGCCTTCTTGAAATGTACTTCTAGCACTTAGGAGATGGGCGTAAGGGTTTCTGTTCTTTTCTCTCTAACTTGGACTGTAGATATACAGTGTCTCCTGTGATGTGGCTGTATTTCAGTCTATAAACATGGCTGCTGCAAGGAGAGCATAGAGTTGGTTGTTTATTTTGTAAAACCTGCCTCATCGCCATGTGATACTTGCCCAAGAACTCCTGTTGTGGTGACATCCTTGTGGTGAGTGTGGCTCTTTAAAGGTTTTGTTCTCAGATGTTAGATGAGCCTCTAACTTGGATCCTGGGAAGCATTTAAACCTCTCTCCCCAGAGTTTAAGCAAGAGAGGCAGTAATCCCAGTGGAGCTTGGGTTGGGGTCTAAAGAAAAGGTGGAAGATGATAGGCAGGGGCTGTTGTGGTCTTGTGGCTCATTTGCACAAAGGAGGGGCTGGCCTTTCTTGGGGAGGTATTTCCGCTCACTGCAACAAATGAGGGAGCACAAAGGGCTCTAATGTAACAAGGCTTCTCTGGTGACGTCACTGTAAATGTGGTCAAAGTCCAGTTCTTGGGGGCCTGTAGGAGGAGGAGTAGAGATCAGTCGGTTTGCATGCTTTCACTTCTCAGCTGTCACTGTGCCATGGAACCTACTTCCAGCCACTGAACCAACCCTGCTGGGCCGGGATATGAACGCATACAAGTACCAGAAGTTCCTGGAGGGACTCAACAACCTTAGAGGTATTAAAAGGCTTCAGGCTCCCTGGTTATATTCTTGCTGATTGTATCAGTACTTACTGTGGTGTGTGTTGAGTAGAGTCTTTACTTTCCATTGCCACCTAAAGTCTTTGAAAGCCCTCCTACTTTAAGCTGGCCATATTTTTTTTTTTGTGTGTGTGTGTTTAGGTAATTAAACAGAAGTAATACAGTTGATAAATGTGATCATGGGTAAGTAGGAGAGACTCCCTCAAATACTTCAGCAGCAGCTTGTTCTCTTGCTTGAATGGGCCATTAAAAAATGCCACTGTTCTCTTAAGCTCAGCAGGGCTGAGCACACTCTCCTTTTTCTTTGAGGCAGCTGAGCAGTGTGGGTGGAGGGCTCTTGCCACCGGCTCTGCAGCCTCACCTAGGCGAATCTAGGTTTCTTGTTGCCTGTGTCTACATTGAGTCAGAGTTCCATCTGGAGAGTATAGGGAGCCAGGAGAAAGTGGGGGAAGGGGGAGCTGGGTGGGAATGCAGTCTGACAGGCTGTGGATCTCTTTGTGAAGAGTAAATCAGTGACTTTAAAGGAGTGAAGTTTTTTTTAGTAAAATCATATTTTAAAGGAAAGATGTTTTCTGCATTGTTGTCAAACTCTTCATTAGCCATAGAAGAAAAGAATGCACTCAGATGTGATGATGTGGGACTCCTTTTGGCTATTAAAGATGAAAATGAATGAATTTTTTATTTATTTACTTTTTTACTTCCCATCTGTAATTGTTAGGTGTTTTTTTTTCATCTGCTTAAATTGTTCCTCTTTCATTAGCAGTTAGGATTCTGGACCTAGAGCAATTATGAGGTAGGAAAAGAGTGGGAGGAAGTAGAGGGAGGAAAGGGGTGATGGAGGGGGCAAACAGAGTATAGGCATGAGATCTGGACTTCCTTCCGGGCAGGGTCCAAAGAGATTTCACTTTCTTTGGTTCTACACGTTTAAGGTGGACTCAGAAGCACTTATTATTGTGGACGTTGAATTAAGAAGGTAGGTTTGCTTAGTTCAGTATCTGATACATGGTTGGAATTCAGCAAATGTTGGTTCTACCTCTTATTGCCTCCTTCCTTTCCAAATACTTCTTTGAATCACAGTGGATCCTTGTACATGTTCTTTGGTCTGGACTTGCAACACAGGATGAGCTGGACCAGGACTCATTTTAGTTGAGGAATTATAGCCCCCCATCTACATATTTGGCTCCACATCTTACTTGATCTCACCATAGGACAGTTGCAGTGATTGAAACTGAAGGACAACAGCATTAGCAATAATAGTCATAATGGTAAGTATTCAGTAAATGTTAATTATATAGCAGGCACTGTTCTAAGTACTTTACATATATTAGCCCTTATCCATGACTACATGAAGTAGGCAGTTTTCAGTGTTTGGCTGTCCTGAGAACAGGGTTTAATCTGTTGTGCTAAGGCGGTAACAGTGCCTAGGAGAGTATTAGCTGAGGTGGCTGATCTTACTGTGCTCCTCTCTGATGCTGGTGATCATGTGAAGTAGGTAAGAATATCAACATCTGACCTTGTGTGTATAAAATGCCCTTGGGCACTTGCCTCTCTGAGGGAAAGCAGCCATATCGTACTTTGGAGTGAAGGCAATACATCTTTTCTTTCCATGTTACCTGTCTTTAGGCTGTCTCCTATTTTCTGGTATTTAATTCACTGTTACTCACTTTATTCACTTATTAAGTCTTTAATGACATAAAACATACTGCGTTTTCTCTTGTTCACTGAAAGAATTGATCAGATCTGACCTCCCAGAACCTGAGGCTTTTTCATGTTTAGTCTTTATAATCATTTCTGGAATGCAGCTATAGGTCTTAGACAAATATTCTCCCAATGTTGGGCTGCCAGGTAGACAAATTAGCTACAACCATTGCTTTTATCAAACCCTCTTGTGGGTTGAAGCCCACTGTGTTCCCTGATTATAGTGAATGTCTTCATTTCACCTATTGTTGTTGTTGTTAAGTGCTGTCGAGTTGGACCCGACTCATAGCGACCCCTCCTTGGGTTGCCGAGGCTGTATCACTACGGAAGTAGATTGCCTAACTTTCCTTCCGAGGGGTGGCTGGTGGGTTTGAACCGCCAGCCTTCTGGTTAGCAGTCAGGTGCCTTAGGCACTACGCTACCAGAGCTCCTCATTTTACCTATATCTTTATATATTATAGAGGAACTGACAGATAACTGGCCCTCTGTTCATTTGTTGTTGTTGTTAGTTGCCGTTGAATCAGCTCCAGCTCGTGGTGACCCATGTACCACAGAATGAAATGTTGCCCAGTCGTGTGCCATCTTCACTCTCATTGCTGTGCTCAAAAGTCTTTTTTTTTTTTTCTTTTTATTGTGATTTGGGTGAAAATTTACAGAGCAAATACACTTTCCATACAGCAGTTCACATATATTTTGTCTCATGACATTGACCACAATTTACCACAATGCAACAGCTCCCCTCCTACTTCCTCCCAATAGTTACCTCTTCCCTGTGTCCATCCCTCCATGCACTCCTGCCCCCTGAGCTGTCTCCCTTCTGTCTTCCTTCTCCCATGCTTGTTCTCTCCAAGGAGTGTATCTACCTCAGGTAAATGTTCAACTCATATACCTGTCTATTATTTGGCTGGAAGCCACAGGCATGCATTCAATTCTAGACCTGAAGGGCATCTAGGGGCCATAATCTCAGTGGTTCCACCAGGCTCTATCGGGCCAGCAAACCTGGTCCCCTCCTTTTTTTTTTTTTTTTTTCCCAAATGATTTTGAGTTTTGTTCCACATTGTTCTCCCTGTCTATCCAGGATCTCCTACATAGATCCTCTTCCAAGTGGTTGACAGTAGTAGCCGGGCACCATCTAGTTCTGTTCTCATAGTCATATAGGCTGCAGATCAGATGGTGTACCAGTCGCTAGGACTAATTGTTTCCATGAATTTTTGGTTTTCTTCATTCTTCTTGGCTCTGGATGAGGAGAGACCCATTGTTGCATCTAGATGGCAGCTTGCAAGCTTTTAAGATCCCTGTCGCTACTTGCCACAGTAGGAGATGGAACAATGTTTTGTGTAGTATGTTATGCCAATTGAGCTTGCTGTCCTCTGCGACTATGGTCCTGAGCCCACAGGTTCAACTACTCGGTCCCTCTGGGTAGCTGGCTGTGACCAAGCAGTACCTACAACCTTGCCTCTTGTCAGCTCCATTATACACCTGGGAATTCAGGTCATACATATAAAGTTATAGGACTACTATCTGTCAACCCTATATATATTCTTGGGTGCACTCCCCACTTCATAGACATACCTAATATTTCAGCCTGTCCACACATCTATCCTCCCATATAGCCATGTGTGCCTTCACTGACCACGCCGTACTATATGAGCAAAAGGGTTCATCTTTGTTGTCTGTACTTCCCATGTATCTCTCTATGTCTTTCTCTTCCTTAGTGCCACTATATTAATCACTCATATTTGGTACATTGTCCTTCTCTTCACCCAAATCAAAACTTATCTCTATCTAACAGTATTCCCTACCCTACCCTCCCACCCCTGGTAACCAACAAAGAAAATGTCCTTCCCTAGATAAGCGTTTCCTTGACTTTTACAATAACGACTAATACAGTATTTGTCCTTTTGTGATTGACTTATTTCATTCAGCATAATGTCCTCCAAGTTCATCTACATTATGCGGTGTTTTGTAGATTCTACATTATTCTTTAGGGTTGCATAGTATTCCATTGTATATGTACCATAGTTTGGATATCCATTCCTCAGTTGATGGACACCTAGGTTGTTTCCATCTTTTGGCTCTTGTAAATAGTGCTGCGATGAACATGGGTGTGCATATGTCTGTTCTTGTCATGGCTCTCCCTTCTTTAGGATATATACCTAGTAATGGAATAACTGGGTCAAATGGTATTTCTAATTCCAACTTTTGAAGGAATCGCCATACTGCTTTCCACAATGGTTGTACCATTTTAGAGTCCCACCAGCAGTGTTTGAGAGTCCCAGTCTCTCCAAGTCCTCGCCAGCATTTGTTATTTTCTGTCTTGTTGAACTTTGCTACTAGTGCTGTAGCAAGATGGTATCTCGTTGTTGTAAAAAGTCTATTTTTTGAGGCCACGTATATTTTGAGTGCCTTCCAACTTGGGAGGCTCATCTTCCAACACTGTACTGGACAGTGTTCTGTTGTGATCCCTAGGCTCTTCATTGGCTAATTTTCAGAAGTAGATTGTCAGGCCTTTCTTCCTAGTCTGTCTTAGATTGGAAGCTCTGCCGAAACCTGTCCACCATGGATGAACTGCTGGTATTTGAAATCCCAGTGACGTAGCTTCCAGTATCCTAGCAAGACACAAACCATCACAGTACTACAAACTGACAGGTGGGTGGTAGCCTTTTCATTTAGTTATTGACTTTTGCTTTTCCTGACATGGCTTAGCTTTTGGCTGTTCCTCCATCTGGTGAGTAAACTATTGAAGAAAGCCTACTGGAAACATTGTAGAAGTTTCTTTAGGTTTTGGTCTTGGTTTTCCTATGAATTTTTGATGCATTGACACCAAGATTGGGGTGCAGTATATTCATTGCTGCTTCTTAGAACTTTTGAGAGGCTTTGACTTGTATTTCCCAAGCCTATCAAAAACCGTAGCTGTTGAGGTGATTCCTTTCTAGATGGACCTCTCCTGTGAATATGACAGGTTGAACTACTAGCCCAAGTAGAACTACTGGCTTAACCACTAGCAGAGGCCAGGCCAGTACAGTGAGTGTAATTAGGAATTAATTGGGGAGGCAGAGATAAGTGAAGTAGAACAATGAGAAATGGTTTTGTAGCCTCTGCTTAGACAATTCATGATAGAACTATCAGGTAATGACTACTTTTTTGATAAATAAATAGATCCCAAACATGCCTGTATACTTTTGCCCTTCTGTTTCTTCTTGGAAGAAGTACAGGCAGAATACTCCTTGGAAACAAAGATGGCGAGACTTTGTCTCACGTACTTGGACATGTTATCAGGAGAGACTAGTCACTGGAAAAGGAATCATGCTTGGTAAAGTAGAAAGTCAGTGAAAAAGAGGAAGACCCTCAATGAGATAGATTGCCACAGTGGCTACAACAGTGGGCTGAAACATAACAACGATTGTGAGGATGGTGCCAGCTTGGGCATCGGTACGTTCTGGTATCTGTAGAGTTGCTATGAGTCAAAACTGACTCCACAGCACTTAAAACCAACATTTCTTTGCAAATACTGTTCTAGTCCCTCTGCTTAGAATATCATTATCTTTTTCTCCTTGTAGCAAACTTGTACCATATGTTAGTGCCTAGTTCAAATCTCACATACACCCATCATGTGTATGTGTGTGTTTTCCAGATAGAATCATTCTCTACCTTATCTGTGTTGCCCTAGCCCCTTAAATATACTTATTTTAGAAGATAGAACATTATATTATAGTTATTTCATCAAACACTTTATTTTCCTGCTAGTCTTTACTCTTTAGGCAAGTTTCCTATAAATTCTGTAAATCTCAGCTTCCTCATTTGTAAAGTGGGGATGATAATAGAACTTTCCTTACAAGATGTTCTAAGAATTATTAAGTAAGATAGCGACTATAACATCTGGCACAGTACGAGTCCAGTAGACGTTAAAGGTGGCAACTGTCTCATTTATCCTTGTGTCTCGATCTTTACCTAGCATAGTGCTTGGCACATATTAAGGGTGAAATAAACATTTGAAGAATTGAACTAAATTTGTATATCCACATATCCTTCAGTAGTCACTATAGGAAGTTAAAAATATTCTGAAGTGGTGCCTATGCTATAAATATTACTAGGACTCTTTTGTGGTTTTTCTCTTAAATGTCAGATAATGACTCCATAAGAAACTCCAGAGCCATTTTACAGTCACACCTAATTTTTGGTCAAAAAATTATATTACCCAAGACTTTGACTGTTTTTAAAAATTAAATCCAATCTCAAAGAATGAAAATGTACTACTATTGAAAGCACTGGAAAGATGATACTACTAGTCTGTAGGCAGTTCCAAATGAGAGCTTCCAAGTATAGTTTGGACAGCTGCAACATTGTTGAATAAGTGAGCAAGGAGCACAATCTTTTTTGGTTCTGTTACTTCTGGTGTAGCCTTTCTCATTATCTTATAGTTTTACTTTGGATATCTACTTAGTCTGCCAGCCTAGAAGCCCTGTCCATTGTTGCCAAGTGTGGTAAGCAGGACAAGCCTCTTACACTTTCATTTATGTACCTCACAGAGTGACTTTTTTGAGAGGACTTTTGTTTTTTGTCTCATAAAGAAATTAGATTTTTAGAATCTTAAAAACTTAGATATTTCTTTCTGATATTAAATAGAGTCACTATATTATCTTTATAAAAAACATGGGAAAACATTGCCCAAATCTTAGTGTCCACAGATTACCCCAAATCTGCTGTGCAGGAGAGAGATGAGGCAAGTCTGCTTCCATAAAGATTTACAGGCTTGGAAACACAGTGGAGCAGTTCTGCTCTGTCCTGTAGGGTAGCTATGAGTTGAAATCAGCTTGATGGCAGTGAGTTATTATTGTAATACAGCTCTATATTGTGCTCTTTTTGTGTTATTATCTGTCTACAGCATAATTTTTTGTTAACTATATGGAATTCTGAATAAATGGAAGGATGATTTTATTTAACATTCTCTAATAGTAGGCTCTTGTAGCACGATACCTAAGGTACTTGACTGCTAACCAGAAGGCTGGCGGTTCAAACCCACCAGCCACTCCTCAGAAGGAAAGTTGGGTGATCTACTTCCGTAGTGATACCGCCTCAGAAGCCCAAGGAGGGGTTGCTATGAGTTGGGGCCAGCTCGACGGCACATAACAACAGCAACAATTGTAAGCCATACATGTTTCTAATTTTCACTCCTATCATGTAATGGGGCAGAGGGTGGGGGAACGACATGGGTAGTTCAATGGTAGAATCCTCGCCTTCCATGTGGGAGAACCAGGTTTGATTCTTGGCCAATGTGCCTCATGTGTAGTTATCACCTATTTGTCAGTGGATGCTTGTGTGTTGCTATGATGCCGAGTAGATTTTAGTGGAGCTTCTAGAGTAAGCCAGGCCCAGAAAAAACTCTGGTGATCTACCAACAAAACTCAGTCATTGAAAAAAGCCTGTGGATCACAACTGTCAGAGTCATAGCCAGCCATGGGGATGGTGCAGGACTGAGCAGCATTTTGTTCCATTGTGCATGGGATCCCCTTGAGTCAGGAGAGACTTGATAGCAGCTAACAACAACAATATATAATAATGAGGATCTTTATAAATAAATTTTTGTGTGCATCTCAAATATTTTTAGGATCTATTTCTAGAAGTGGAGTTTCTAGATCTTAATCATATTTTCAAGGAGGCTTGTGATACAATGGTTACAAGCTTATCTGCTAACTGAAAGTTTGGTGGTTTGAACCTACCAGTCACTCTGAGGGAGAAAGATGTGGCAATCTGCTTCTGTAAAAATGACAGCCTGAGAAATCCTGTGGGACAGTTTCAGTCCTGTAGCATTGCTGTGAATCGTAATCAACTCAACAGCAATGAGTTTTTTTTTTTTTTTTTTTTTAAATCATATTTTCAAAGGTCTGTGTGCTGGTTTTTAAATTTATTTCACTTTTAAAAGCTTTTGAGGCTTAGATGAGGATACTTGTAATACTTTGAATACCTGTTGCTCTCAGGCCCTCACCCTCTAGGTAGAGTCCTGTCTTTAGGCTTAGTGGCCAGGTGGCTCAAATATTTTATTATCCAGTTAATTTTATCTTGGGACAGGTGCCAGTAGTCTCTCTCACTTAGTCAGCAGCTCCCACATGTCATCATCACATCACTCTGCTGTTTTATTCTGAAGCTTTTTCCCAGGAGCTAATGGCTTCATTGATCCTCTCAGCCCTAGTACCTTTTCTTTAGCACTGGGGAAGAGATCTGTTAATGCTGATTGGGAAATTGCAGTACCAAGAATGACCTAATCAGTGCTATCTACAGATCTCACAGTGGAACCCCAGATTGGTACTAGGTTGAGATTCTCTTTATGTTTTCCTGCTGTTTTTTAGCAACTAGCTGTAAATTGGGCCAGCTTAACCTGACATAATAAGTGGACAAACTCTACAGTGTCAACATCCTTGCTGGTGCTGTGTTTTCTGTGAACATATTGTAGTCAAGTGAAAATTGGCTTCTGTTACTGATAGCCTTAGAGGCGAATTACAGATTTGATGAGAGTACAAACACAATCTTATTTCTGACTTGGAATTGACATTCTGGAGCAGACACTGTGTTTTTTTTTTTTTTTTAAATGATAATAGATTAGGGGCATTTGAAGATTAGCTTGAGGGCTGGGAGAAGGAAGGACTTTGTGAGCTGGGGGTCAGTAAGAACGTCTCTACATCATCCAGGATGGTGGAAAGCCTTGACTTGAGTCACCAACAGAATTACTTCCTTCACAGTGAGAACTGTCTGCCCCTCCCATTCCCAGAGCCCTTAAGCAAACCTATCACAATGGGGTGATTCTCTCCACTGCTAGGATTCTAGGAGTCTGCATGCTTCTAGGGTGAGGCTAGTAAGCACCTTTTACCACTAGGCACCTAATAAAACAAAAACCAAACCCACTGCCATTGAGTTGAATCTGACTCATAGTGACCCTATAGGACAGACTAGAACTGCCCTCAAAGGGTTTCTAAGGCTGTAAATCTTTAGACACAGAGGCAGACTGTCACATCTTTCTTCCACAGAGTGGTTGGTGAGTTTGAATTGCCAACCTTTTGTGTGGCAGCTGAGTGCTTAACCACTTAACCACCACCAGAGCTCCTATCCTCTGAGTGAATACAGTTGTTAAATAGTATCTTTTGCTTATTGTGGAGTGACAGAGCCCTATTTGACTTCCTGGCTTGATATTATCTTGAAAATCCTCTTTAATTTGGAAGATCACAACTAACTGCTTCACTCCCTGATAATGCTCCATTCTTACCGTATATTTTACTGGAAGTCCCCACCTCCTTCCTTCCTTTCTTTGAACATCTTCTGTATGCCAGACCCTATACAAGTCACTGGGAGCTCTGGTAGCATAGTGGCTAAGACACTTGCCTGCTAACCAGACGGCTGGTGGTTCAAACCCACCAGTCACTCCTCGGAAGGAAGGTTGGGCAATCCTACTTCTGTAGTAATACTGCCTCGGAAACCCAAGGAGGGGGCGCTATGAGTCAGGTTTGACTCGACGGCATATAACAACAACAACAACATACAAGTCACTAGGATTACAAAGTCCCAGTGGCAGACTTTGGCCTTGAGAGATTGTTAGTCCTGTGTCAGTCTAATGGGGAGACAGAGACATGAACACACACACATGGCAGGTACTATTATAGAAGACTGAACAAAGTGTTGTAAGAACTGAGTGGTGGTATAGTGAATACTAAGGGCAATGTGAGTGACTGGGAAAGCTTTACAGTGGAATTGGTATTTGAGCTGAGTCTTGAATGAAGGATGAGTAGGAGTTTGCCAGTTAAGAAGGGATAAAAAGTTTTCTGGCATGAGAACAGGATGTGCAAAGCAACAGACTCACAAAAGACTCTGTTTCATCGGGGGTAGAATGAGAAGTATTACTCCTGTAGGAAGCTGGGAAGAATGTGCATAATTGTTTAGGGTGAGAGATGAGGCTGGAATAGAAAGTTGAATCTGTTATGTTGTTATTGTTAGGTGCCACCATTGAGTAGGTTTCGACTTACAGCAACCCTGTATACAACAGAATGAAGCACTGCCCAGTCCTGACCCATCATCACAGTCATTACTATGCTCGATTGAGCATGTGTTGCAGCCACCATGTCAATCTGTCTCATTAAGGGTCTTCCGTTTTTTCAGTAGTCTACTTTACCATGCATGATGTCCTTCTCCAGGAACTGGTCCCTCCTGATAATATGTGCAAAGTACATGAGACACAAAGTCTTGCTATCCTTGAATATATAGAACTAAGTATAATGTAGGCAATAGAGGGCACTAGATATTTTAAGGCAGAGAAGTGACATGAACAATCTTTTTTTTTTTTTGGTAGAGGGGTGGTGGCTAATATAACTGGCAGGAATATGAAAGGTCATAGGGAGGTAGAACTGCATCTAAGCCAGTAAATGTATGCGTGATTTTAGTTTGTCTAGGCTGCAGAAAGATGAGAGAAGAAACACAGAACCCATGTATGAAATCTTTCTAAAAGAGTTTGGATTTTAGAAACATAGGTTTTATGTTGAGTTGTAAGTGAAAGTGGAGACCCACTTTACCTCCATAGCTCAAGTTGAGCCTGACCCTTAAGTCGAGAAATACTTTGCATTTGGGTTGGTGTTTCTTGGGACTGGTCAGGTGATGCGCTTCAGCATGAGGCCCACAGAGCAGTTGGAAACCAGGCTGTCCAAGGTGTCTGTCAGTGTTAAGAGGGAGAGAGAAGATGCCTGTTTTGGTGCTGGGTAGGTAGGGCTTTTGTTTCTCTGAAGTTGTCTGGGCTGCTGTACCTGGTCCAGGACTTCATGTTTATATAACTCTCTCTCTTTTAATCTTTAATCTGTAGAGATCTGTATTTTTTCCTCAATAGCTTTGCAGCACTATGTTGTTGTTATGTGCCGTTGAGTCTGCCCAACTCATAGCGACCACTCCTTGGGTTTCCGAGGCTGTATCACTACAGAAGTAGAATTGCCCAGCCTTCCTTCCGAGGAGTGGCTGGTGGGTTTGAACCGCCAGCCTTCTGGTTAGCAGTCAAGTGCCTTAGGCACTATGCTACCAGAGTATGTTGTTGTTGTTGTTATTTGCCATCAAGTTGGCCCCGACTCCTAGCGACCCCTCCTTGGGTTTACGAGGCAGTTATCACTACGGAAGTAGGATTGCCCAACCTTCCTTCCGAGGAGTGGCTGGTGGGTTTGAACCGCCAGCCTCCTGGTTAGCAGTCAAGTGCCTTAAGCACTATGCTACCAGAGCTCCTACCAGAGTATGAGACAAATCCTAATTAATGGAAGGAGTTCTTAAATTGCTATAAATGGTGAAGGAGCTCTGGTGGTGTAGTGGATAAGGCATCTGGCTGCTAACCAGAAGTTCAGCAGTTCAAACCCATCAGCTGCTCCACAGAAGGAAGATGGGGCACTCTACTTCTGTAAAGATTTACTGCCCCAGAAACCCAGTAAGGGTTGCTATGAGTATAAATGGTTACAACAAACTTACCTATAAGATGCCAACCTAGTAGCTTCAGCTGTCTGGAGTAAGAGCAAGAACTGGAAAGTAGCTACAGTATGAGCAAATGAAAATAGATGTGGAGATTAGTTCTCACTCAGCACCTGTTTGCATTTTTTGGTTAGATTCCTCAGCCTATAGTAGGAATTAGGAGCTGCAAATGGGGGAGAGGAGGCAGTACCTAACTGTAAGGGGGGGAAAAATAAAAAGGAATTTAGGGCATACCCATTAAGTTTACTTGGTTAGTTTGCAGTCCTCTAGGGAAAGTCTCAATATACTGTTGGCACTGGTGGTTGTATAACCTTGTGGTTGTGAACCTTAACTTTTAAGAAATCAAAGTGAAAGATATTGTTTACTTGCATTATTTGGGGAACAGAACATGAACTAGCACAATTTAAAAATTTTACCAGGTATTAAATCACTGATACTCAGTGTCATTTCATTTTAAGTACTTTTTCACTTTTTAAAATCTAATTTACATTTCAAAGAGGTCACACTAATTGGTATCAATAGATAAATAGGATATATAGTTAGATAGTTGCATAGCTGTTGGCTAGTTAACCCCATGTGCAGCAGAATGAAACGTCGCCTGGGCTTGCGTCATTCTCACAATAGCCAGCATAGTTCCGGTCAATTCTTGTGGCTGTTGTGCCAGTCCATCTCACTGAAGATCTCCTTTGCCCTCGCTGGCCCTCTTTTTCACCAAACATGATGTCCTTGATTGATCCCTCATAATAACGTATCCGAAAGAAGAGAGTCAGACAATGTTCTGTTGTGATCCATAGGTTTTCATTTGCAGTGATTTTCAGAAGTAGCTCACCAGGCTTTCTTTCTACTCTATCTTAGTTTGGGAGCTCTGCTGAAACCTGTCCGCTATGGGTGACATTGATGGCACTTGAAATACCAGTGGCATAGCTTCCAGCATCATATCAGTACACAAACTATCACAGAACAACAAACTGACACATGGGTGGTAGAATTGGCATCTACATTGCATTTATTAATTTTTAAAATCCTGCTAACTGATGTTAATGACAGTCATATGATGACTGTCATTCATTTTATAGAAAGGAATGTATTGGATTTTTCTTGATTTGAAGTACCCTATTTGTGGTCCCCTGGACTGAGATGTGGCTGTGGATTCTGTCTTTCCTAACCCTAGTAAGGTCATAGGCTAGAGGATTGAGGTCATAATGAAAGTGGTCCTCAGGACCTGGATATAGTACATAACTCTTTGTGATGGATTTGAAGTGTTAGCGGCATTCGGTGGTGGAGTATTGGCATTTGACACTGTTGATTGCATTTACTCTTCCTTTAGCTTCAGTGAGGGCATTTCTTGTTTTTTCTTTATTTGTGTTATTGCTGTCTGTCTGCCTTTGCTGGGTCTTTCCCTCTTTCTGCCTCTAAATATGGAAGTTTCCTAAGAGCAAAGCAATATGGTGAGGTGGGAAGAAAATGAGCTTTGGATCCAAACAGGGTAGGGTTCAAATCTATGCTGCTCCATTTACCAGTTCATTGACCTGGGACAAATTACCAACCTTCTCTGAATCTAGTTTTCTCTTCTGTAAAATGGGTATAGTGGTATCTTCCACGCACAATTAGGAGGATTAGATGGTGTGGCATAGATAAAGCTCTTAATGGTGTTGTCTGGCACATAAACACATGATACAAGCATAGCTGGCATTATGATTGTGCTGCTTCTAACTTTTTGTTTCTTTCTGTACTCAGTTTTTTGTTTTTTTTTTTTTTTTTAGCTTTTCTTTTAAATTGCATACTCTCATATCTGTCTCTAGCACTTAAAATCGCTCATTAAAAAAAAAACCTTTTTGTTGTGATTTGGTGAAAATTTATAGAATAAATTGGTTTTCCATCAAACAGCTCATACATACTTTGTGACATTAATTGCAGTCCCTACAATGCAACAATACTCTTTCCACTACCTCTCTGTGTTTCCTGTTTCCATTTGTCCTTCTTCCCTGTCTCTTCTTGCCTTCTGACCTTTATCTCTGGGCAAATGCTGCCCTTTTGATCTTGTATGGTTGCTTGTTCTAGGGAGTACGTACATCCCTGGTGAGACTGGTGATATCGTTCACTTTATAGGCCTGTTGTTTGGCTGAAAGTTTGAGCCATGTGAGAAAATCTCTCAATTTTTTAGTCTGGTTTTTCAATTGCCTGCAGGATGTCTATACTTGGACATCACCTCCAATTCAGTATTTCCAAAACTAACCTTCAAATTGGCTTTCCTTTCCTTTTCCCATTGATATTGGTGCTCACATTCTTCCAGTCTCTGAGGTCAGAAACCCGGGAGACATATTTGACTCTTTTCTCTTCATCAACCCCCACTTTCAATCTGTCATCAAGTTCTTTTGTTTCTTCTTCCAGAATTTCTCTTACATTTGCCCTTTCCTCCCCATTCCGTTTGCCGTGATTCTGGTCCAGTCATTCATCACCTCATGCCTGAATTACTGCAACTGCTCATAATCGTTCCTTGTGTTCAGTCTCCCGCTTCTAGTTCACACTACCAAATATTTCCTGTTACCTCAAGTCTAAGCTTTTGTAAAAAAAAAAAAAAAAAGATGTTATGTACTTTGACCCCATCCTTCTCATCCAGACTTCTCTCTCTAATTTTCTAGAATATGCTTTCAGGTCCAGGGAGAGCCATCTCTTTTTTTTTTTATTGTGTCCTAAAGTACTTCATTCATTCCCTTCTCTTTGTCTTTTCTCATGCAGTTCTCTTTACCTGGCAAGCTCTGGTTCTTTATACAGAACTGGAATCTAATCATCCCTTCAAACCTCACTCCAGGTCGTCTTCCCTAGGAAAATGTCCCTGATTATCATAGCCCACCTTCATGTATCACTTTCCCATACTCTGATTTTGTCTCCCTACTGAAATTGTAAGCTTTTTGAGGTGAGGAACTGTTTTATAAAAGTTATCCTTCTGTAACTGTTGTGGTGTCTAGCTTATTACTGAGCACTTATAAGGGAGCTCTTATGGTAGAGCAGTGGTTAAGCATTCAGCTACTAACCAAAAGGTTGGTGGTTCAGATACATCAGCTGCTCCATGGGAGAAAGTGATCCTACGACTAAAATAAAAATTAAATTCAAGCTGATTTTCTGGGGAAGGGTCCTTTTAGCTGAGGTTGCTTCTATAGCTGAGATGAGGCAATCTACTTCCATAAAGATTTGCAGCCTTGGAAACCCTAGGGGGCAGTTCTACTCTATCCTATAGGGTCCCTATGAGTCAGAATCGACTCACTGGCAATGGATTTATAAGGGGTGTCATGACCAGAGTGAATCATTCTTTCTTTTGACAGATATGTATGATCACCTACTATGTGTAAGGTGCTTGCTAGGCACTGGGGCACAGCCATAAACAACACAGTAATGAGACTGGTTATACTGCACACAAGCAGGCATTAGATAGATAGATACTTGTTCATTGACTGAATTAGAGGAAACCAGGCAGGACTCTTAAATGAGGACATATGACAAGAAGAGGGAGACTTTGGAAAATAACGCACAAATGAAGCAACTATTGTAGGAAAAGGGAGTTTAATGCATTCATTGAGGAAATAATTTGTTGAGTATCCATTGATATCAGTTTATTCCAGGTATGAGGGATATACCAGAAAACAAGATAAAGTCCCTTGTAGACCTTGTATTTTAGCATTTAAAGGCATCTTAAAAATGAAAAACACTATGGGTGAAGCCCATCTGTAGGAGGTCAGCAGTGAAGGAGTTAATATGCTTGTAGGGCTCTAGGCTTTGTTGAGACAGATGGTTTCTCTGCCCTAGGGAGTATTTTTAAGGGGGATTAGAGGACTGGCCTGAGACCTCTCTCCCTCACCCCAAAGCACACACACCTGCTGTTCTGGCGCCTGGTGAGCTAAGTAACTTGTCCCCCACATGGTAGGCACTTGTTTGCAGGCTTGTGATTGGGGCTTTAAGGCTGGCTGCATGCTTCTGGCATTTTTATTTTCCTTTTCTGATTTTTATATGTTGCCCAGTATCACTGAAGTCCCATTTTAATTTAATAGCTTTTGGAACTTGCCTATGTTCCTTTTTGATCCATACGTACTTTTATACAAACGTAATCCTAGTCTACATATATGTTTGCATGCCTTTTCATGTAACATCATAAGGGTATTTTCATGTTTGCTTATACCCATTTTAATTTTAAGCTATCTTATTGGTAATAGTTTCACTTAGCCATTCCCTTATTGAATATTTGGGTTATTTCCAAGTTCTTGTTACAGTGGACATCTCCCTGACTCTGCTTTGCCATCTTTCAGAGGACTCTGTATATTGCACACCAGCTGCAGAAGAACCATTGTCTTTGATTAGGAAAGTGTGGCTTGTTATCCAGCTCTGTGGGAGGACAGTCAAGTAATGAATATTATATTATACAGAAGAGAGCATTATACTTTGCAAGAGAAGAGCTTGATTGCCAGGGAATGGCAGGGCAAAGAAAGAGTGTTTTTTTTGCCTCCTGCTGTCTAGAATTCTCTGCCACTCCCTCTACCCCCTTGGGTGTAGGAAGAAACCAATTGTAGCAGTTGAAGGTGAAGTGTTTCATTTATTTATTCATTCAACAAATATCTGAGCACCTACTATGTGCCAAGGAGCTCTGGTAGCATAGTGCCCAAGGCATTTGACTGCTAACCAGAAGGCTGGTGGTTCAAACCCACCAGCCACTCCTTGGAAGGAAGGTTGGGCGATCTACTTCTGTAGTGATACTCCCTTGGAAACCCAAGAAGGGGTCGCTATGAGTCCAATCCAACTTGACGGCAGTGAGTTTGGTTTTGACTATGTGCCAGACATTTGAAACTTGCCAGTTGGTTGAGCCTGGCCAAGCAATGCCTTTAACTCTATGGGCCTTTGATACTGTCTGGGAAAAAGACTAGATCTACTTTCAGGATAATGAGAGAGGATTCATTGTATTGAGCCTTATTGCCTCATGGTTTAACACCTCAAGGTTTAGTACCATTATAAATACTAATCACACATTAATTTGGGCTGCTCATATCAGGGGATTTGAAAGACTGTTTAAGACTCTTCATACATGGTTATTCTTTTGTGGCCCATCCCCTGGGCCCCGGCTGCCTCCAAAAAAAGAGGAAGATATGACTGCCAGGAGATGTGCCATTGGGCCTGTAACCACACAGTGGTTTTGTTCATGATATTCAGGGCATGGCAGCAGTAAGGGGAGGGTGTTTGTTGGCTGGGTATAAAGGCTTTGGGAGCTTTATTTTAGTAATGTTACTGGTTCATGTAATGGATGGGGGTTAGGGTGTCACAGATTCTGAGTTTAGCCCATATATGGAGTAGTGGTTAACTACTCAGCTGCTAACCAAAAAAAGTGTGTGGTTCAAGCCCACCAGCTGCTCCGTAGGAGAAAGATGTGGCAGTCTGCTTCGAGGAAGATTTACCAGCCTGTAAATATAGAGGAAACCCTGTGAGACAGTTCTGCCCTGTCCTGCAGGGTCCCTGAGTTAGAATTGACTTGATAGCATTGAGTGTTGTTTGGTTTGGTGTGTCTGGGATTAGTGCTGCTGGGCCTTCTTGTCTTCTGGCAGACTGCCCTTTCCTCATTTTTTTTTTTTTTTTCCTTGCTGATATTTAGTAAGACTTTCAGTAATCATTTTACAAAATATCCTTAATTTCTCTGTATCCTGCTGGGAAAATGTAGACCACTGGGGCCATTCAAGACCACACTGTGCCTTTAATATCCAGTGTTGAGTGGAGAAAGCACTGGAAACAATTGTCAGTTCTAAGTTTACGTAGGAAAGTGCTAAAACTCTGAATTGTTGATTTGAGGTGAGATGTATCCGAGGCTAGAACCCAGGCTAGTGAGAGCACTAACAGAGTTAAGTCTTATCTCTGCCCTTTGCTCTTCCATCTGCCACTTGTTGCCTTTCTTTCACTATCAGAATTTCATCTGTTCTATGTATATATCTTCAGATATATTTTTCCTAGTGTACTTTAAAAACTACTGAAAAATTCTTTCTCAGGAAGAGGAGAAAGGAGTTAGACAATGAGCAGTAGAGATCTGCTCTCTCTCCGCCTAACTGAATTGCCTAGACTTTCTGAGTAGCGACTGTGTTTATGTTTCAGTGGGCTGGCTTTGCTGAGTGGGACACAATACCCCAAAGCACAGGCCATTCCCACAAGCCTAACATTTTCATATTTCTTTGTCTGCCAAAGAATCTTTGGTTAGGGTTAAGAATAACTAGTCTGTCTGCGGAAATACCAAGGCCTTTTGTTTGCCAGAAGAAAAGGGCTTTTGATTAAGGCCTTCTTCTCATTTTGTTTTCTTTTCCTTAAGCTGCTGTGGGAAGACTTCAGAGCCTCAGAAGGTGCTGTGTTTGAGGGGTTTAGGGAAGGAAAGATGGCTAAATAGAACTAGCAGAGACTTAGTCATGCTTTGCTGCCCATTTTTGCAGAGATAAAACAAAATCAAACCCAAAATGTTTGATTTTTGGTGACTGCTTTTACTAGCCTATCTTTCTTTATGACCTTTATGAAATCCATCCAAAACAGTGGTTCCTGAAGGCCCTGCAATACCGATCTGACCTTGAATCCTGATCCATCAATCAGTGTGACTTTGGTCAAAATGAGGATTGTAATAATACTATTCTGATAGTTTTTTTTAAAAAATGAGAATTGAGTAAGTTAATACATGGAAAGTAGATCAGTGCCTGCACATTAATTAGATATTGACTTTTATCATTACTACTACTACTATCTATGGCCAATGCTGAGTATAGCTTTATTTTCTTGACTACTAATTCTAAATGTGTCTGCCTTTTTGTCTTTTTAGCATTTAAGAGAAGCAAACACTACAATAATAAAAAAAAAAAAAACACGAACTCATTGCTGTTGAGTCGTTTCTAACTAATAGTGACCCCTTCTTGGGTCTGAGGCGGTAGCTCTATAGAAGTAGATTGCCCAGTCTTCCTTCTGAGAAGTGGCTGGTGGGTTTGAACCTCCGACCTTCTGGTTAGCAGTCAAATGCCTTAGGCACTATATTACCAGAACTCTCCTATCAAGCAAAGGCAAAGGGGATTTTTTCAAAATTAAACTTTCTCTTTTGAGATGATTATAAATTCACATGCATCAACAACAAAAATAAATAAAATTAAAAAAATTCACGTATATTTGTAAGAAATAATATGGCAATATCCCATGTACTGTTTACCAGCTTACTGCAAATGTAGCTTCTTACAAAACTATATATAGTATGATATCACAGCCATGATAGTGACATTGCTAGTTGAGATACAGAGCAGTTCCATCACTATTAGGATCCTTCATATTGGCCTGTGATCCACTTCCCAAAGGTAATGTTTACTTTTTAGTTAAATTCTTACAAGGTCTTTTTTAAAGCATTTACAGACATACACACATTTTGTTTTCAGAAGTGTTTCATGTGTTTACGAACACACACACACACATGTATGTAAACTAGTATATGAAAACTAGCTTTTTTGCTTGACAGTATTATCTGTGTATCCTTCTTTGTTACTAAAAATAAATTTTTTCTCTCTCTTTTTAAAATAAATGGATGTGTAGCCCTGTAATCCTTTCTGTGGACTTTAAATTTTTCCACCTTTTCCTTAGTACCAGAAATGATGCATGAAACATTCTTGTGTGACTGGTATGTAGATATGGGTATGTAGATATCTATCACGTATATATTTATACAAGCTTTGTTGTAGGAGAAATTTCTGAAATTTCTAAGTCAAATGATACGTACATTTTTATTTTAATGTTGTTGCTGCTGTTAGGTGCGGTAGAGCTGATTTTTGACTCATAATGATTCTGTGTGACAGAGCAGAACTGCCCCACAACAGGGCTTTCCACGCAACATTCTTTGTGGAAGGAGCCTTGGTGGTGCAGTGGCCAAGTGCCTGGCTGCTAACTGAAAAGTTGCTGTTTAAACCCACCAGTGGCTCTGGAAGAAAGATGTGGCAGTCTGCCTCTGCCTTGAAACCCTATGGGGCAGCTCTGTATGACAAAGGACTACTCCTATTCAAGGCTTTTTATTTATTTATTTTGTTGTTGTTGAGAATATACATAGCAAAACATACACCAATTCAACAGTTTCTACGTGTTCCATTTAGTGACATTGATTATATTCCTTGACTTGTGTAACCATTTTGACCTCCCTTTTTCAAGTTTTCCTTCCTCCATTAACATATTCACTGCCCCCTAAGATACCTATCTAATCTGTCAAGTTGCTCTTGTCAATTTGAAGGTGCTCTGGTGGCATAGTGGATAAGGCTTTTGGCTGCTAACCAGAGGTCAGTAGTTCAAACCCACCAGCTGCTCCATGGAAGGAAGATGGGGTGATCTACTTCCCTAAAGATTTACAACCTTGGCAACCCAGTGGGGGTCGCTAAGAGTTGGAGTTGACTCAGTGGCAGTGAGTTTGGTTTTTTTTTTTTGTTGTTGTTGTCAATCTGATCCCATATAGATAGTTCTTAACGTAATGCTCAAGGCAGGCCTTTTTCACTAGTTAAGCCAACCTTCTATTGGTTTTAAGAAGACTTCACAGGATATTTTTTGGTTTAAAGTCTAAAGATTATCTTAGGGCAATAGTTACAGGGGTGAAAGATTTATTCTTCAAATGGACACATCTTAAAGACTCTATCTTCTTACTTGAATAGCAATGAGGGAATCAATTTCATTATGAGAAATTTACCCTCTGGCAAAAGCTGTCCCTATTGGAGGGTGGGGATTAGGTTTTGACTAGAAGAGGTCATCTACTTTCTTTATCTTTGAGGGCCGTCATGTTTCTTGTATTCCAGGAGAGCCTGAACCAAGCTGCAGAGGAGGGGCTCCTGGTCCTCCAAATATACAGTAGTGAGAGAAGCAGGAGGCATCTCAGTAGGGAAAGTAGGTATTCTCAGGGGTGGATCTGGCCCCAGTGACCTTGGGGAGTATCATTAATGGGGGCTCTGAGCAAGTGCCTAGCCACTGCATTTCACTGGCCATAAGTTAGACACATGCTGAATGACCTGCCTCAGGCCTCTGAGCTATTTTATATTCTGTTTCCTCCTTTCACAAATTGCTGGGGTCAGCTAAGAAAATGACAGACTTAGTTTTCTCACCTCTTTCTTGCTGTTGCATTGCATTGACCCCCTGCCTGGCTTTTCCATATTGTCTTTAGCTTTTAAGAAGGACACCTTTGGCTGCTTTCTGTCTCCTTCCTCTTTTTTCTTTCTTGTAGGGTACAGTCTCATCTTACTCCTGCAGGAATTTAGTTCTAAAGCCAGCACATAACATGAAAATTCCAAATAATCAAAATTATCCTTAATAGTACCCTGAATTACCCATAAAACACAACATAAATATGGTTTTGTGTATAGGCCATACAGAGTTAGAACACCATGTGAAGCATTTGGCCTATAATTGTTGTTGTTGTTGTTATTTGCCATCGAGTCGGCCCCAACTCATAGCGACCCCTCCTTGGGTTTCCGAGGCAGTATCACTACGGAAGTAGGAATGCCCAACCTTCCTTCCGAGGAGTGGCTGGTGGGTTTGAACCGTCAGCCTTCTGGTTAGCAGTCAAGTGCCTTAGGCACTATGCTACCAGAGCTCCTGGCCTATAATTAGGGGACATTTTATTTGAAATAATAATAAAAAGTATTCTCAAACACCAGGATCATACTGTTCAAGGTGCTCATACTGTGATAGGCACATGGGAACTGAGACTTGCTAATGTCTCAAGATTCAAGTCTTCATCTCATATTCTCCCTGAGGTATAACCTCACCTCAGTGTACGAACTCATTGGGTAGAGTCATAGGCAAACTTCTGCATGGTTCTCTCTATTGTCAAGTTTGTATAGTTAAATGCAAGTCTGATAGAATTCTACCGTATCCACTTTTCTGCTTTCTCTTTTTTTCTATTTCTCTTCCCCTTTTTTAGTCCTTATTTTCTTCTTATCTTATTTTATAGCTCTTAGCAATTCTTCTCTTATCTAAAATGCTTGTTTGTGTGTTTGCTTGTTGCATTTCTTAATTATTTTCCATGGAGGAGAGACTGGGAAGTGAAGACTTCTAATAGTCATTTTCATTTGCATTCTGTAGTCATAGCTTCCACTTTTCTCCATTCAGGTCTTCTATCTAACTTGTACTATCTTACCCTTGGCATATAAGATCCTTTCTTTGTTTTCTTCCTCCCTTTAGGTTATTTTTCTGTAGATAATTTCTGCTTATATTAGGCCAGTTAGAAATGAATTATTTATCTGTCTCTAGATGTTTAGTTGGTTCTTGGATCAGCTTCAAATTCACAGTATGCTAAAGAGATAGATGAGGAACTGCCCATACAGAGATGTCAAAGGACTTGCCCCAAATCACAGCTAATTATTGACAAGCTGAAATTTCACCCAGGTTTCCTAACTTGGAGGTAAGCACACTTCCCTCTAAATCACATTCATTGTGTTTGAGGCATTGAATAGGAGTAGCCCTCTGTAAGGTCCTTTATGTGTGTGTCTCCCCCCACCCCCTGCCCTTGAGGAATTGTGACTTTTCTTTTGTTTTATGATTGCTTATTCCCTTAATGAAAATGCTAAATAGTATGACCATCAAAAGGCTTAAAATTAGTTCTGTTTTGAAGATGTATTTGAGAATTATGTGGCACATCTTGAGATACCTAGAGACCTAGAGCTATGTTGAGGCTCTCAGGAGTGGTATAAAGGTTTGAGAAAAGGGAGTCTGGAAGCATAGTTCTAGGAGGGCCAGGGTTTGTGTAGGAAATCACCTGGAATACAGGGATAGTTAAGGCCAGTAAATATTTGTTGAATCTCACTGTTGGCTAGGCATAGAACTAAGTGTTGGGAATACAGACAAGGTCCTGCTTTCAAGGGACTTACAGTCCCCTGACTCAGCTTGAGAAAAGAAGTAGTATATGTGTTTGGAGAAATATCTTAGCAAGGCTGTACTTTCTTTTGTCTTGATTTGGTCACAGAACTGGAGGCAATAGAGTTGCTATTCATTGGGGCCTTGAAAAATACCCCAAAATACAAGGCACTGAATGTTAGTTTGGTCTTTGACTAGGGCAAGGTGGGTTTTTTTTTCAGAGTTGCAAGAAACAGTTGTACTTACTCCAAGAAAAGGGCAGCTGAAAAAAAATGGAGTTCTTTTTTCCCTTTCCCTCTTGCCTTCCCAATATTCTGTCTTCTAGGAGCTGTAGTGGTAAGCATTTACCTAGATAATTTCCCATCTGTTTTTGTATTTTTATTGAGCAGTGGCATCTATCAGGAAGAAACAAAAAGACTAATAAGAAAAATGATTTGCAGAGGACAACCTTTGCTTTAGGTAAATCAGATGATTCAGCTGGCCTGGGGGGAGTGTATTCAGTAAGCGTTTCCAGACACTGAGGCAGGTGCTTCTATCTGGGAGGGGCATGTGGTTGTTCTGGGTTTTGCAGTCCTGCACCAGCCTGCCCTTTAATGGTTGTCCAGCTCCTTTAGCTTTCGTTTGTTTAAAGCATCACATTTTAACAAATGTCAAAGCTGTAGTCCTGGCTTTCTCAAGGCTAAAGAAGGAAAATGGGTGAATTTCTGTCACATGTATTTCCTCTTTGCCCAGAAAATCCGTAAAATAAACAAAAGTCAATAACAGCCACTCCTTGGAAGGAAGATGGGGCAATCTACTTCCATAGTGATCCTGCCTCAGAAACCCAAGAAGGGGTTGCTAGGAGTCGGGTCTGACTTGATTGCACATAACAACAACAACAACAACAACAACAACAACAAAGCTTCACAATAAAACTAAAACCTCAGCCACTATGATTGGAGCCTCAAGTTGTTGAATTACCTAACAGGGTTTGCCCATTGACCAACTAGTGTTTCTTGTACAAAAGTTTTCTAGATAGATGACTAATGGACAAGTAACTGCATTGGGCCTTGTTGTCATCATTTTGCTGTACAAGAAAGGAATATAGAAAGGAGTCCAGGAGAACAGCATTTGTAACCTTTTTATTGCTAATGGAGAGGAAGATATTGGTGGTGGTGGTGGTGAGTATTGTATGTGGAGGAGGAGGTAGGGCAATCTCTCCAAGCTTCATTCAGGAAGGTACTGACAGTAGCAGGTACAGCTAGTTTCTAATTGTCATTGGTAATATAACCATCCTTCAGAGTGAGCTACAGGAAGTGTAACATCTCAGGTCTGCTTTCTGCACTTACTTTTCTATCTCTACCAGCAGCTGTAGCTACTGCTTTCCAAAGTGCCCTTTGGCTGTTCTCAGTGACCTTCAAGTCTTAAGAATTATTTGGGTGAGAATAACGCTGAAATCCTGTAGCTATTTGGCACAAAAGAAAAGCCACACTGCCATGGTGATAAAGCTTCCAGTTGAATAAGTATAATAGCAATTTCCAAGAATCGGGGTAGTAGTTCCTTCACTCAAGTTGAGAAATGAGATTGCTGAGAAGGGGATTTCCACAGTGTCTAAGCTGTCAGGGGAACAGAGTTATCCTCACTCTATTCTGCTTTCAAATTTCAAGAGAGGAACATGAGCCCTTGAGAGATGGTATCCCTGTTCACAAAGACCTACCAGTGTACTTCTTTATGGTTACTCTACTTTTTCCTTTTAAAATACTTTTATATACAGAACATAATCTCATTGCCTCAGAGATGCTACACTTTAACCCCCCTCCTAAAGTATGAAAACAGAAAAATACATGGTAGTTTATAATAAGGCTTTGCTCTTGGGGAAGCAGACGTGGGATTGCATCTTTTCATTCTAGCATGTTCCTTGAGAGGAGCAGTAAGAACATTTTTGTTTTCTCCCCTCTCCATAGTTTACTCCAGTGGGGCAAGTAGTTGCTGGATACAGCAACATTCTTCCCCAAATATCCCTTTAGCATGAGGGTCACTAAGATTTATTTTTAAATTCTTAGCCTAAGGTTGAGGGAATGCAGTTGTCTTTACTGAATTCCCTAGTGGAGGCCTTTCAGCTGCCTAGACACCCCCACGTCTGTAGTAAGCACATTCCAGCAGTCTTAAAGCCATGGCTGTCAAGAGTGAATTCTGGTGTAGTGTCTTACTCATGGAAACTCTTCATGAGGCACGGGCATGGCATGAATTAGGTGTCAACTTGGAAAGCTGAAGGAACAGGTGGATTGCATATTGTTAACACTACTGGCTTGGTAAAGTGGTTTTGAAGCCTTTACTTACTGAAAATTTCCTTCTGCTTTCTTGCCAGCTTTAGCCAGCTCTTCATGGTATCTTTAGTTCCCTTCCATGGTTTTTTAGGGGCATTCTGGAGACTGTCAGAATTTAAGGCGTTAAGCCACAGTGAACTTGTAGGGAATGATTAAACAGTGATTAGGTAATACTTTAACTTCTATTTACAGGGCAGAAATGGAAATCATTAGTAGTTTTGACTGAAGTCATCTTATCTTTGTTGGCTGCCTGCCCTTATTCCATTTCATTTTTAGCTACAAGGTGAACTCCTTCACACGCTTCTTTACTGAGGTCCATCTTTGTCTTTGGTAATATTCACCCTTCCTCCCATGTTGTTCTAATTAGTCTAGGGCAGCCAGTTCCACCCAGAACAAAATGAGAGTGGGACTCAGTTACCTTTCTTTTTGTTCTGTTGCTCACAGGCCTTGGGATAGAGAACAGATAGGATATTTGGAGAGCCATTGGACTGTTGAGAAGAGTAGTTTGAAGCGGAGTTGAGGAGGCCTGGGTTTGAATCACAGCTCTGCTACTTGCTAGCTATGTGATCTTGGACAAGTTATTTAATCTCTGTAAATCTTAGTTTCCTAATCTGTAAAACAGGGTGATAAATTCTCCCTGGCAGAGTTGTTATGAGGATTGTCGTTGTTGTTGTTATGTGCCATCAAGTCGGACCCAATCATAGCGACCCCTCTTTGGGTTTCCGAGGCACTATCACTACAGAAGTAGATTGTCCAACCTTCCTTCCAAGGAGTGGCCGATGGGTTTGAACCACCAGCCTTCTGGTTAGCCGTCAGGTGCCTTAGGCACTATGCTACCAGAGCTCCTGTTATGAGGATTAGAGGTACGTATATAAAGAGTATGGCCTGATACACAGAGTAGGGATTTAATTCTGTTTGAAAATAGGAGCTTAGCTTTATAATTGAAGAGGTTAGAATTGATGGTTAGGGTCTAGATTGCTTAAGGTTAGCTTTTACCTATTTTCATAATGTTAATACTATAAAATATATTCTAGTATAAAGTTATATTATTCTTTGACTTTATCCCAGTCTAGTGGCTCACTGGTTAAGGTACTTGGGTGCTAACCAAAAGGTTGATGGGTTGAACCCACCAGCTGCTCCATGGAAGAAAGACGAGGCCATCTGTTTCTGTAAAGATGTACAGCCTTGGAAACTCTATGAGGCAGTTCTGCTCAGTCTTACAGGGTCGCTATGAGTTGGAATTGATTCAGTGGCACTGGGTTTAATAAATATAGTAGTAGCCCATGGGGAGCTTGAGGGTTTTTACCAAAAAATCCAAATTTGTTGCCATTGAGTCAATTCTGATACATAGTAGCCCTTCATAATTTCCATTACTGCCACCAAAACTACTCTGAATAAATAGAACATAAGCAAAAGCAGGATATTTGTTATGTAAATGAAGCATTAAGATTTATTTTATTACTTCTCCCCTTCTAAGCAAATTACCTCACATAAGCCCATTTTATATAAAAATGTCTGGTTCTTTACTACGGGACAGTTATAAAGATTTATTTCTCTCAGGAATAATTTGTGGCCATTTTTAAAAAAGAAGATACAAGGTCATTTCTGAACACTTTCATCTTGTCATATTTGAAGCATTTGTAGTAGAGAAATGGATCGTGGCCATTCTACCTTCTTCTCTTATTAAGGTAGAATGAGCCACGGCCAGTGGGGTCTGGCAGATCTTGGGGCCTTTGCTGTTCCTCAGTCCTAGCTATACCTGGTTAAATAGCTAAGTCTTGGGCCTTGGGGTGGGTACTCAGCTGTTTTGGAAACTTGTTGATAAAAAAGCATAATGTATTGCTTTGCAGTATGAAAGATATTTTGTGGCTTTATAATCAATATCTTTTAGTATATTGCTTTTACTTGCAGGAGAGCCCTCAAAATCAAGAATCTACAGTGTGCTAACTACTAGATAAAGTATAAGGAAATGTGAGTTTTTCATTTCAAAGTATCAGTAAATAGTGGCTTAGATTGCCTTTTATTTTACATATATGTGCATGGATGAAGACCTAATACTTCTAGATGACAGTACTCCCCAAATTGATCTACACATTGAACAAAATCCCTATCAAAATTCCACCTGGCTTTTTTGCAGAAATTGACAAGTTGATTCAAAAAGTTAGGACCCAGAGTAACAAAAACAGTTTGAAAAAGAAAAAAAATGAAGAATTCATACTTTCTGGTTTTAAAATTTACTACAAAACTATAGTAATCAAGGTAGTAGATTAATGGCATTAGGATAAAATTATATGGATAGACAAATCCACAGAGATAGTAAATAGATTAGTGGTTGCCAGGGTCTGGCACTGCCTCTTATTTGTCAGTTTGTCATGCTGTAATGGCTTGGCTTATGTGTTGGCTGTGATGTTAGAAGCTATGCCACCAGTATTTCAAATATCAGAGTCACCTATGGTGGACAGGTTTAAGTAGAACTTCCAGAAAGACTGTGAAGAAGGACATGGCAGTCTACTTCTGAAAAAATTAGCCAATGACAGCCTTATGAAAGCAGTAGAACATAGTCTGATACAGTGTCCAAACATGAGCCCCTCAGGTGGAAGGTATTCAAAACATGACTAGGGAAGAGCCGCCTCCTTAAAATAAAGTCATATTTAATGACATGGATGGAATAAAGCTTTTGGGACCATTGTTTGTTGTTGTGACATGACTCAAAATGAGAAGAAATGGCTGCAAGCATCATAAGTAATTGGAACATGGAATGTATGAAGTGTGAGTCTAAGAAAATTGGAAGTTGTCAAAAATGAAATGGACCACTTGAAGATCAATATCCAGATATTGTTGTTGTTGTTGTTGTTACGTGCCGTCGAGTCGGCCCTGACTCATAGCGACCCCTCCTTGGGTTTCCGAGGCAGTATCACTATGGAAGTAGGATTGCCCAACCTTCCTTCC
>NW_006921779.1:398121-398689 GCF_000298275.1 Orycteropus afer afer | reverse complement strand
AATTGTAGTCCATGTCATGAGACAAAGTGTATGTGAACTGCTGTATGGAAAGTGAATTTGCTCTGTAAACTTTCACCCAAATCACAATTAAAAAACAAACAACAACAAAACCAAAAAAATAACAAAGATCTATCCTGAAATACAACACTATTAGTGATTCATAAGCCTAAAAGGAACACCACTTAATGTGACTGTTACTCATATTTATACTAAAGCCAAAGATGTAGAAATTGAAGATTTCTACCAATTTGTGCAGTCTGAAATTGATCAGATATGCAGTCAAGATGTATTGATAGTTGCTGGTGACTGGAATGCGAAAGTTGGAAACAGAAGGAAGGATCAGTTGTTGCCAAGTATGGCCTTGGTGATAGAAACAATAGAATGCATCATAGAATTTTGCATGACTAATGACCTATTCATTGGAAATACCTCTTTTAAACAATGTAAATGGTGACTGTACATGAGAATCTTCCCAGATGGAATAAATAGGAATCAAATACACTATTCCTCACTTACCAATGTCTCATTTATCTGACATTCACCTTTTGCTACTATTTTGCACATTAAC
>NW_006921779.1:382517-395166 GCF_000298275.1 Orycteropus afer afer | reverse complement strand
TATGCTGTTGGAGTCTATTGGCTAGGATTTTGTTGAAGATTTTTGCATCTATATTCATGAGGGATATTGGTCTGTAGTTTTCCTTTTGGGTGATGGCTGTGATGATTAAGGTTAGGTGTCACCTTGGCTGGCCATGGTTTTCAGTGGTTGGGTAGTTATGTAATGCTGTAATTTGGCAGTTATGTAATTAGTCATTTGTGATTGATGTGATCATTCTCCATTTTCACAGAATGCTGATTTTTCTCATTATGACTTAGACTTTGGAATCTAGCTATGTCGATAAGCAAGGAGTGAGCATAGATTACATCTGTGGAAAGACACGATGGAGAAGCTCAATATCATCAGTCAGAACAAGGGAAGGGGCCAACTACAGAACAGACCATTAATTGCTCATATGCAAGTTCAAGTTGAAGCCTAAGAAAATTAAAATAAGTCCATGAGAGCCAAGTACAACCTTAAGTTTATCCCACCTGAATCTAGACACCATCTCAAAAATAGATTTGACACATTGAATACTAATGACCCAAGACCAGACGAGTTGTGAGATGACATCAATGATATTATATATGAGTAAAGCAAAAGGTCATTATAAAAGGGAAGAAAGAAAAGACCAAAATGGATGTCAGAAGAGACTCTGAAACTTGCTCTTGAGCATAGGGTAACTAAAGTGAATGGAAGAAAAGATGGAGTAAAAGAGCTGAACAGACGATTTTAGAAGGTGACTTGAACAGACAAAGTAAAGTATTATCATGAAATGTGCAAAGACCTGGAGTTAGAAAACCAGAATTGAAGAACATGCTTGGCATTTCTCAAGCTGAAAGAACTGAAGAAAAGAATTCAAGCCTTGAGTTACAACACTGGAGGATTCTATGGGTAAAATGTTGAATGTCACAAGAAGCATCAAGAGAAGGACAGAATTCACAGAGCCACTGTACCAGAAAGATTCAACCATTTTAGGAGGTAGCATATGATCAAGAACTGATGCTATTGTCCAAACTACGCTGAAGTGAAAAACAAGTTTCCGGGAATTGACATAATACCAATGGAAATGTTTCAACAAACAAATGGATGCAATGCTGGAAGCACTCACTTCTATGCCAAGAAATTTAGAAGACAGGTACCTGGCAAATTGACTGGAAGAGATCCATATTTGTGCTCATTCCAAAGAAAGGTGATCCAATAGAAAGTGGAAATTACTGAACAGTATCATTAATATCACACACAAGTAATATTTTGCTGAATATAATTAAAAAATGGTCATAGCAGTGCATTGACGAGAACTGCCAGAAATTTAAGCCAGATTCAGAAGGGGATGTGGAATGAAGGATGTCATTGCTGATGTCAGATGGATCTTGACTGAAAGCAGGGAATACCAGAAAGATGTTTATCTGTATTTTATTGACTACGCAGAGGCATTCAACTGTGTGGATCATAACAAATTATGGATAATACTGCCAGAACACTTATTTGCGCTCGTGCAGAATCTGTTCATAGACTGAGACAGTCATTTGAGCAGAACAAGGGTAAACTTCATGGTTTAAAATCAGTAAAGGTATGTGTTAAGGTTGTGTCCTTTCACCATACTTATTCAATCTGTATGCTGAGCAAATAATCCAAGAAGCTGGACTGTATGAAGGAGAACTCATCATCAGGATTGGAGGAAGTCTCACAACCAACCTGCAATATACAAATGACACAACCTTGCTTGCTAAAAGTTAAGAGGACTTGAAGCACTTACTGATGAAGACAAGAACTGCAGTCTTCACTATGGATTATACTTAACCATAGAGAAAACAAAAATCCTCATAGCTGGACCAATAAGTAACATCAAGAGAAATGGAGAAGGTACTGAAATTGTCAAGGATTTATTTGGATCCACAATCATTGCCTATGGAAGCGGTAGTCAAGAAATCAAATAAGATGTTGTCTTGGGAAATTTTGCTGCAAAAGACCTCTTTAAAGTGTTAAAAAGCAAAGATGTCACTTTGAGCAGTAAGGTGCACCCAACCCAAGCCACAGTATTTTCAGTTGCCTTATATGTATGGGGGCACATAACAACAACAACAACATATGCATGAGAGCTTTGGTGGCATAGTGCCTAGGCATTTGACTGCTAACAGGAAGGCTGGCAGTTCAAGCCCACCAGCCACTCCTAGGCAGGAAGGTTGGGCAATCTACTTCTGTAGTGATACTGCCTTGGCAACCCAAGGAGGGGTCGCTATGAGTAAGATCCAACTCCATGGCAATGAGTTTGGTTTGGTTTTTGGTTTATATGTATGTGAAAGCTGGACAGTGAATAAGGAAGACCACAGAAGAATTGTTGCTTTTGAATTATAGTTGGTGAATAATATTGAATATACCATGGACTGCCAGAAGAATGAACAAATCTGTCTTGGAAAAAGTACAGCCAGAAGGCCCCTTAGAAATGAGGGTGCAAGACTTCATCTCACGTATTTTGGGTATATTATTAGGAAGGACTAGTTCCTGGAGAAGGACATCATGCTTGGTAAAGTAGTTTGTTGTTGTTGTTATGTGCCATTGAGTCGGACCCGACTCATAGTGACCCCTCCTTGGGTTTCCAAGGCAGTATCACTACGGAAGTAGATTGCCCCATCTTCCTTCCGAGGAGTGGCTGGTGGGTTTGAACCACCAGCCTTCTGCTTAGCAGTCAAGTGCCTTAGCCACTACGCTACCAGAGCTCCCTGGTAAAGTAGAGGGCCAGTGAAAAAGGGGAAGACCCTCAACAAGATGGACTGACACAGTGGCTACAACAATAGGCTTAAACATAGCAAAGATTGTGAGGCTGGCACAAGACCAGCCAATGTTTCATTCTGTTGTACATAGGGTCACTGTGAGTTGGAACTGAGTTGAAGATACCTTGCAACAACAAATTATTTGGTTCAAAGATGACTTCAGGGGATAGTTTCTGTTCAAAGTTTAAAGATTTCTTTAGGGTAATAATTTCTGGGGTCATCCTCTTCAGCAGCTCCAGAAGGTCTGGATTCCAAGAGCATTTGAAATTCTGAAGAACCTAATTCTTTCACCTTGTCACCATTTTTCATCAGGTTCTTGATCTTGCTCTGGGGCATTCTTTCCTGGGAGATGTGGATAGTAACTAGAGGAACCAATGGGTGGCTTCCTGTCCCCAGAATATTGCCAAAAAAGAATGACATGCCTAGAAGAGGCTCAAGCCTGTGTTGGCAGGTAGAGGTGACTCATTTTTCTTCAAAGAAATTTCAAAGAAAATATTATGGCAGGATGATGTCAGAGGAGCAGGTAGAGACAAGAACTGTGATTGAGGTGCTTGAGGGAGGTGTTGAATGGTGTGGTTCATTGGCATTGTCAGTATGATTGACTGGCATAGATCACAGGAAACGTCACCTAATTTTTAGTTCCTTTCCCATGAGCCCTGGTGTGGGCAGTGCTGCTAATGTGCCTTTATTACATGTGGTCGAGTCTGTGCATGTCTTGGGTGTACCACATTTGTATCCGAGTGAGATGGCTCCTGGCATCCTGTGCCAGTCATGGACTTTTTCCACATGCAGGGTAACCTGTGGGGGTTCTGTACTCTTTTTGTCACCCCCATGGGTAGCAGAGTCTTTGTCTTGAAATTGAACCTTACATTCGCCTAGTGTCTGGTTTGAAAGTGGAGCATTTCCCCAGATATATTTAAGTACAGGAACTTGCCTGGACATCAGAAGGTCAGATCTCAGGGACTTTACCTTATTGCCAAAAGTACTTTAGCTCCCTCCAGTGTTTTGGCAAGAGCTGGGTCTTTGCTCTAAGTTAAGTTTCTTTTTTGCTTTGAGTTAGAGGCCTTCAAATGGTGGCAGAAAGCTGTGTATGGACAGAGCTGGTGAGGGAGGAAGGTTGTAATTAGAAGGGAGGATAAATAAATTTTGATATATGTTTTTTTGTATTGTAAAACACATTGGTGAGGTAGGTACCCAGGGTCCCATTTATATTAAAATTGTGAGAGAGTGCCTTGTCACCCCTGTGCCTCAGCATCTGCCAAAATCTATATGATTGTGAGGTTGGATACTAAATCAGCAGTATTCCCCCATACCTCCTCCTCCAATAAATAATAAATAGATAGATAAAGAGAAGATATTTATTGCTAGTACTCTGCCTCTGGTTTCAGGCCTCTGAAGGGATGTCTTGAGAGAGATGGCTTAACCATATCAATGGCTGCTTCTGTGCTTTATTAGTCTTTCATCTGGAAGTGACATGGCAATAGGGACTTTTAGGTAGCACAGGATGCCACCAGGAAGTAGAAGAAATTACCTTTCTTTAAGAAGTATCATAAGCAAGAAGAGAGAAAAAACTGAGACTTCAGAGGGAAGGAGGAAAGTTTTACTTATTTCTTGGCACTGTCTTCAAATTGTTGCATCCTTCTGGCTGATCATGTGTTCTGTTTTTGGGCAACATGTTAGGTACATGTGGGACTGAAACTAATCCTTGGAGTAGAAGATCAGAGTAAGAAGGAAGTGAATCAGGAGGGACTGAGTCAGATAACTTGTTCCTTAGAGAAGGATGCTGGACGTCATGGGCCCTCATTAACGATATTCCTCGTCCTTGCCCGCACTACTTCTTCCTATATATCTCCATGAAATAGCAGATCATTAGAAAACACTTTTAACCTGAACTGTCACAGGACTCAGGGAGAAATGTTGCCTAGGGTGGGTTTGATGTGGGAGTTCCTGAGGGTAATCTGTGGTGATGATGTTTCAGAATCACCACCTGACTCATGAAGTCAGATGGGTCTGAGCAGAAGAAGCAGTCTTGACCATGTGGAGACTGGGATTCTAAATGTATGTGGGGTGTGGGGGAATAATTTTTTTGCTCAAACTTTTAGGGGCTCATTAACATCTACAGGATAAAATCCAAATTCATCTTGTCATTTAATACTATTCTAGCCCATTTTTTCCATAAAGTAATGTATGTCAAAATTATATACATTCCTAATTTAAAAGATCAAACAATGTAATAAGGGTTATAACAAAAATAATAATATCCTGTCCTATGCTTCCTTATCTATGAGAACCACCTCCAAGTCATTCAGCTATTTCTTTTAGGTTCTTTTATTTTTCACTGCATTTCTGAATTATACCTTTTTACTAGTGATTCTTGATTTTTTAGTTTTAGAACTAATGTTCTAAATAGAAAATTGTTGATGTCTACATAGAAAATTAAACCCAACCAAACCCACTGCCATTGAGTTGAATCTGACTCACAGAGACCCTATCGGACAAAGTAGAACTTCCCCATAGGGTTTTCAAGGCTGTATGTCTTTACAGAAGCAGACTGCCTCATCTTTCTCCTGTGGCATGGCTAATGGGTTTGAACTGACAACCTTTTGGTTAGTAGCCAAATGTCTTAACGTTACACTTAGCTTTTTCATCCCCATCCACTTAACACGTTTTTCATTCCTCTTCCTCCTAGTACCACCCTTTATTACCATTGCAAAGTATTCAGTGTTAAGATTATCATAATTGATAAATATTGCTCAAAACTGAGCCAAGTAATGTACTATGATCACATATTCTTTCTTGACCAGTTTTTCATTTTTATTGGAATTAATAATTGCCTTACTTAGCATTTGTTTACTATTCTATGTACCTATCTCTATGCTCTCTGCAAAAAGGGCAAGGAGGCCACATATTCTGACCTCCTCTAATCCCACAAGAGGAAGACATGATTACCAGCAGTAACCCAAGGCCTATTCCTACAAGGCCAGACATGCTGCCTCCCTCCAGCCCTTTCTCCAGCTGTTCCTCCCAAAGCACCCACCAGCTCTTTCCTGGGTTCGATAATTTGCTGCAGTGGCCAGAGCTCACAGATTATGGGGTTTATTAGGGAAGCACCACAGGCTACAATTCAAGTTCAGGAAAAATGCTCAGTCTCTGTCCCAGCCCACTGTCCCTCAGCCAACAGTCTCTCACAGTCTCTTTCCCAGCAGTGCTGGTCCCTCGTTGTCTCACTCAGTAATGCATGTCTCTTGCATCTCTTTCCCAGCAGCACGTGTCTCTTTCAGGGGCGCGTGTCTCTTTTGGCAGCACATCTTCCTCAACCAGCAGTCAGAGAGAGTTCTGCTTCTAAGAGACCTCCTTTTGAGCCCGGCAGGGTGGTCAAACTAGCCAATCATAGCATCAGAACTCAAAGCATGTGAGAGAGAGTGGGCACCTCCCAGAACATTGTTTTGTGCCACGCCCAACAGAAATACTCCACGTGGATAACATTTACAATCAGGAGCTCCTCAGTTGCTCATAGAAAATCCCATCTTGGAGTTTACAAAGACTTATGGGTAGAAAAGCCACACTAAGTAATTTACTACACTGCAGGCCACCCCCTGGCTTTTCTAGCCATTATCCTTTTTACACTTCAGAAATTCACATCCCAAAAAATCCCCTTCACCATCAGTTTAAGAATAACCACACCCATGAAAGTGTGTAAGCCAGCCACTTCATGCCTTTATCTCCCCCCCATTTTAAAAAGCCAATTTCTAATTTGCCCATCCCTATCAAACCAGTACTCTGAGGAGACAAACATGGTCCTTTCTCTCTGGAAAATCATCTTCTGTTCTGTTTGGAAACTTCAGGCATGTGGATCCATAAACAAGCAAAGTCCAGCCCAGCACAAGCCATCAAATTGCAGCAACTTAACACCAGCTGTGTCAATCATCTTCCTCTTCATTTGGTCGGGTTCTGGTCATCTCAGCCCTAGCCATCCCAACTAGGTCATGGATACCAGCTGCCAAGTTTAGGAGTCACACTCTTCCCTTCACTTCAGACCAGCCAGCACCTTCTCTCACATCTTCAGTCCTCAGGGACTATTTCAATGCCCGTAGGCTCACAATTCATTGCACTTCAGACCAGCCAGCCCTTCCTCTCATCCCCAGCCTCTGGGCCCAAGTCAAAGAGTACCAAACTCAGCCTGTTTCTTCCTTGCTGCACTTGCCCCATTTCCACTCAGTTGGATCCAGGTGGTCACAAGCAAGTAACATACAAGTCTGCTACTCACTGGCTTCCTTTAACTTTCAGTCCTGGAAGGGGTTTCTCTCATGGACCATGACTTTCCTGCCTTGATGGACCCAAAGCCTATCTGCTTGCTCGAAATTCAAAAAGCCAAATAGTCTTTTTTTTTTCTCTTCAGGTCCTCTCTTCAAATGCAAATCTTCCCTTCCCTCAGTAGTACTGGGTGGGGCTCAGGTTTTCTACCTAAACTCCTAGTACTCTCTACACACAGGGCTTAAAACAAAAGCCTGTGTTTCTGCTGGGCAAATTCTATTTCCCCTTTTTAACATATCCAATCATGTATTGGCTGAAGGCGGACTTACATGCTCTCTGTTACCCACATAACCCATAATCGTTTCTAATGTACAAACAGGTAAGAGAATATTCAATAGCCATAGTACATTCAGATAAACACATAATCCTTTTAAAAACATTCCAGGTTCATCTCTTCACCTTGATTACCATCCCATTTTATATATATGGCCTTGGGCCTTTGGCTGGGTGTAACCAAAAGCCTTAGCCTCTGGGTCAATTATCTCCCTTAAGAGGTAACAGCAAACAAAGTAACCATCTAAGAATCCAAAGTTTCACTTCTCAGGCCCCTTCCTCTTTGTTTTACAAAGTCTGGTGCTTCTGTGAGTCTGGAGCCACTGCAATGAATCCCACTTTTGACACCAACTGCAAAAACGGCAAGGAGGCCACATGTTCTGACCTCCTCTGATCCCACAAGAGGAAGACAGGATTACCAGCAGTAACCCAAGGCCTATTCCTGCCAGGCCAGACATGCTGCCTCCCTCCAGCCCTTTCTCCAACCGTTCCTCCCAAAGCACCCACCACCTCTCTCCTGGGTTCGATAATTCACTGCAGTGGCCACACAGAACTCACAGATTACAGGGTTTATTAGGGAAGCACCAGGCTACAACTCAAGTTCAGGAAGAATGCTCAGTCTTTCTCCCAACCTACCGTCCCTCAGCCAACAGTCTCTCACAGTCTCTTTCCCAGCAGTGCCGGTCCCTCGGTGTCTCACTCAGCAATGCATGTCTCTTGTGTCTCTTTCCCAGCAGCACGTGTCTCTTTCAGGGGCACGTGTCTCTTTCAGCAGCATGTCTTCCTCAACCAGCAGTCAGAGAGAGTTCTGCTTCTAGGAGACCTCCTTTTGAGCTCGGCAGGGTAGTCAAACTAGCCAATCATAGCATCAGAACTCGAAGCACGTGAGAGAGAGTGGGCACCTCCCAGAATATTGTTTTGTGCCATGCCCAACAGAAATACTCCACGTGGATAGCATTTACAATCGGGAGCTCCTCAGTTGCTCACAGAAAATCCCACCTTGGAGTTTACAAAGACTTATGGGTAGAAAAGCCACACTAAGTAATTTACTACACTGCACTTTCCCACAGAATTCTTAAGAGTCGTCTTAGCATGTTCAAACATACCAGATAATCTTTTGATTCAGTACTGTCTTAAGAGATATCCTCTAGGAACTCTGTTCTTGAACTCCGGTTGGTTTGCTCTCAAAGGCTTTAGTAAAGATGTCATCCTGGGACTTCCCTTCACTAACACATTAGGAAATTTTTTCACTTTTCTCCTGTCTTGGATCCTGTGTTACTGGGTCTCATATTGTCTTCATTTGTTTATTCTGTCTTGTCATTAGAGTGTATTTTGAAGTAACTTCCTAAGAAAAAATGCATGAGAGAGGTAAATATTTTTGAGACTTTTCTTATCTGAAAATATCTTTATTCTGCTTTTCATTTGATTAAAAGTTAGGGGTTGCAAAGTATTTTCCATCAGTATCTTGACGATGTTCTTCCTTTTGGCTTCCAGTATTTCCATTGAGAAGTCCAGTGCTGACTTTTGTGTTTGTGACCTATTTTTCTTTTCAAAAGCTTTTAGGATTTTATTTTTATCATCAGTGTTCTGAAATGCTATCACGAAGTGAGTTGGTAAGGATTTATAAAAATTTATTGTGTTGAATTCTCAGTGGTCTCTTATTTGAAAATATATGCCTTTCATTTATCTCTATTCTAAGTTATGGTAGAGATGCTCATCTCTATCTTCCAGATCTTCTTTAGAATTACTTATTTTTGCTCTCAGATTTTGTATTTCTATTTCAGTTTTTTTTTTCTTGTTCTCTGGATATTCCTGTTTTAAAAGTACTTGTTTTTATTTTATGGCAGTTTACCTTTTAAGGGTCTCTGAGTATATTAATTACAATCTCTCTCTCTTCTTAATGCTTTCCTCTGCTTCCATCATTGTCTCTGTTGCTTCCAAGCTCTTTGTCTTTAATGTTAGAGGTACTCAGCTATTTCTTGGTGATCTTCGTAATTAGGGGAGTTAAAAGCTGATTGGATAGGTGGAACTTGTTAATTGGCATGCTCTTAATGAATAGTCAGGTAGAAAACAGCCATTTTCATGGAGGAACTTGAAATTCAGGTCCATTTCCTCAGAGAGAAATTGGCCAGTCTCTTATCTGGGACCTTTAAGCCTGGCATCCAGAGCTCTGAGGTTGCCAAGCAGGGCAGTGGGACAGAGTGTGGGTGGAGGGACTTACTGTTTATTACGTCAGATTCCACTTGATAACCCTGTTTTCAGTGAGGCGCCTCATGTGGACCTGAGAACTTTAAACCAATCTTGTTTGCAGCCTCACCCTGCAACACCACTCTCCCTCTGCCTAAGCCTTCAGAAGGAGATACCTAGTGCTTCTAGTTCCTGAACCTTTCCATGGTAGCACAGTTTGTTTCTTTTTGTTCCCGTTCCCCCAAGCGCTTAGCAGAAAGAGAAAGTTGAAACTAAATGAGTGACTGTTGGTCTCTCCTTTTCAGTTTATCAAACTTTGGTTGATATTTCTTATTTTTCTTTCTGTGGTTTTAAGCTATTTTTATTCCTTTACTGTCATTTTTCTGAGGTTTCAGAAAGAAACAAGATAAATATGTATGCTAAGCCTGCCACGTGTAACCTAGAATTGGCAGAAGTAAATCTTCTCAGCTTACATCTCTGTCTCTCTATTCCTTTGCTCATGCCATTCTTCCCTCCTAGGATGTCAACTCTTCTCATTTCAGCCTGTTGAAATCCTATACAAATATTTTTCCAGGCCTATTTTATATGCTTCATCCATGGAAACCCTTTTTTGATTTCTTCAACTGGAAATGACCATTCCATTGACTAAATTCCTAAAGTTCCATTCACTGAATTCTTGTAGCCTTGCCACCCTCATGACATAGCATCTGCTGCCTTCTACTATAATTATTTACAGCATACCATTTCCCTAGTTAGATTGTAAGCTCTTAAAAGACAATATAAGACTGGCTCTGTATAAAATTTTTCTTTAAATTTTATTTTGTTGTTGAGACTATACACAGGAAAACATACACCAATCCCACAGTTCCTGTATGTACAATTTAGCGACATTGATTACATTCTTAGAGTTGGGCAACTGTTCTCACCCTCCTTTTCTGAGTTGTTCCTCCTTCATTGACATAAACTAATTGCCCTCTAAGATTCCTATCTAATCTCTCAAATTGCTGTTGTCAGTTTGATCCCACATAAGCTCCAAAATCCAAACCCACTGCCACCGAGTCAATTCCGATTCATAGTGACCCTATAGACCAGTATAGAACTGCCCCATAATTCAAGGCTGTGGATGTTTATGGAAGCAGACTGCTCATCTTTCTCCTGAAGGATGGCTGGTGGGTTAGAACTGCTGACATTCTGGTTAGCAGCCACATGCTTTAACAACAGCACCAGTTTTTGATCCCATATAAATAGTTCTTAAGAGAGCATAATGCTCAAAGCAGACCTTTTTCAGTAGTTAAGCTAAACTATTGTTTGTTTTTAAGAAGACTTCAGGGAGTATTTTTGGCTTAAGATTTAAAGATTATCTCAGGACAGTAGTTTCAGGGGTCATCTACCTTCCATGGCTCCAGAAAGCCTAGATCTGTGAAAATTTGAAATTCTGTCTTGCATTCCTCCCCCACCCCCCCTTTTGATCAGGATTCTTATATGGAATCTTTGATCAAAGTGTTCAATAATGCTAGTAGGGCATCATCCAGATCTTCTGGTCTCAAGGCAAAAGAGTTAGTTGTTCATGGAGGCTTTGTTGTTTGGTGCCGTTGAATCATCTCCAACTCATATTGACCCTATGCACAGCAGAATGAAACACCTCCTGGTCCTGAGCCAGCACCATGATTCTTGCTATACTTGAACCCATCGCCGCTGCCACCGTATCAGTCAATCTCGTTGAGGGCTTTCCCCTCTTTCGTCGACCTTCCACCTTAGTAAGCATGACATCCTTTTCCAGGGAATGGTCTCTTCTGAAAGCATGACCAAAGTATGTGAGATGAAGTCTGGCCATTCTAGCCTCCAAGGAGCATTCTGGTTGCACTTCCTCCAGGACAGACCTGTTAGTTCTTTTAGCAATCCACAGTACTTGCAGCATTCTTTGCCAGAACCACAACTCAAAAGCATCAATTCTTCTTTGGTCTTCCTTACTCATTGTTCAGCTCTCACATGCATATGAGGCAATTGAAAACACCATAGCTTGTGTCAGGCGCACCTTAGTCCTCAAGGAGGCATCTTTGCTCTTCAGCACTTGAAAGAGGTCTTTTGCAGCCAATTTGCCCAGTGCTATACGTCATCTGATGTCCTGACTGCTGCTTCCATTGGTGTCAATTGTAGAATCAAGCAATGTGAATTTTTTGACAACCTCAATCTTTTCTCCATTTATCGTGATGCTGCTTCTAGGTCCAGTTGTGAGGATTTTTGTTTTCTTTGTATTGAGCTGTAATCCTTACTGCAGACTGTATTCTTCAATCTTCATCAATAAGTACTTCAAGTCATCCTCACTTTCAGCCAGCAAAGTTGTGTTGTCAGCATATCACAGGTTATTAATGATTATTCCTCCAATCCTGATGCCATGTTCTTCTTCATATAGTCCAGCTTCTCAGATTATTTGCTCAGCATACAGATTGAATAAGTATGGTGAAAGGATACAATCCTGATGTACTCCCTTCTTGATTTTAAACCATGCAGTGTTCCCTTTTTCTGTTTGAACAACATCCTCCTGGTCTATGTACAGGTTCCTCATGAGTACAATTAAGTACTCATGGAGGCAGTTAGCTACAAATTCCATATCCTCCTCCTATTCCTAACTCTCCTTTTTCCTCTGTTGTTCCAGGTGTATAGACAACAATTGTTGTGCTTTATATAGCTGCTTGCAAGCTTTTAAGACCCAGGGCATATATAATGAACAAGGAGGTAGAACAGACACATTGAAAACATTATAAGGTCAATTAACTGAGATGTTCCGTGAAACCATGCCCCTAAACCTCCAAACCTTTTTTCAACAACACAAATGGTGGCTATACATGTGGACTTCGCCAGATGGAATACACAGGAATCATACTAATCTTACTACATCTGTGGTAAGAGGTGATGGAAAAGCTCAATATCTTCAGTCAAAACAAGGCCAGGAGCTGATTGTGGAACAGACCATCAACTGCTCATATGCAAGTTCAACTTGGAAGTTGAAGACAACTAAAACAAGTCCACAAGAGCCAAAATTTAGAATTTAGAGATCATCTAAAGAATAGATTCGATGTGTTGAACACCAGTGACTGAAAACCAGAAGAATTATGGGATGA
>NW_006921779.1:380371-382197 GCF_000298275.1 Orycteropus afer afer | reverse complement strand
TGAATGATGCAGGAAGCACCAAAAGAAGATGGAAAGAATACACAGAGTCATTGTACCAAAAAGAACTGGTAGACCTTCATCCATTTTAGGAGGTGATATATGATCAAGGACCAATGATAGTGAAGGAAGAAGTCGAAACTCCACTGAAGCAGTTGCCAAAGAACAAGGCTCCAAGAATTGACGGAATACCCATTGAGATGTGTCAACAAACAGATGTCCTTCTGGAGGCATTCACTCAAGAGATTTGGAAGACAACAACTACCTGGCCAACTGCCTGGAAGAGATCCATATTTGTACCTATTCCAAAGAAAGGTGATCCAATAGAATGTGGAAATTATAGAACAATATCGTTAATATGGCATGCAAGTAAAATCTTACTGAAGATAATTCAAAAACGGTTGCAGCAGTATATTGACAGAGAACTTGCAGAGATGCAAACTGGATTCAGAAGAGGACGTAGAAGAAGGCATATCATTGCTGAGGTCAGATGGATGTTGGCTCAAGCAAAGAATTCCAGAAAGGTGTTTACTTGTATTTTATCTTTGCTCTTCAGCACTTGAAAGAGGTCTTTTGCAGCCCACTTGCCCAGTGATATACGTTGTCTGGTGTCCTGACTGCTGCTTCCATTGGCGTTGACTGTAGAACCAAGCAATGTGAATTTTTTGACAACCTCAATCTTTTCTCCATTTATCATGATGCTGCTTATTGGTCCAGTTGTGAGGATTTTTGTTTTCTTTATATTGAGATGTAATCCGTACTGCAGACTGTATTCTTCAATCTTCATCAGTACGTGCTTCAAGCCATCCTCACTTTCAACAAGCACAGTTGTGTCGTCAGCATATCACAGGTTGTTAATGATTCTTCTCTCAATCTTGATGCCATGTTCTTCTCGAATTATTTGCTCAGCATATACACTGAATAACTATGGGGAAAGGACACAACCCTGATGCACTCCCTTCTTGACTCTAAACCATGCAGTGGCTCCTTGTTCTGTTTGAATGACAGCCTCCTGGTCTATGTACATGTTCCTCACGAGTACAATAAAGTGTTCTGGAATTCCCTTTCTTCTCAATGTTATCCACAATTTGCTATGATCCACAAAATCAAATGCATTTGACCAGGAGGTCAAATCATTAACAAAGTGAGGATGGCTTGAAGCACTTACTGATGAAGAAGCACTCCATTCCCTGGAGAAGGATGTCATGCTTGCTAAAGTGGAGGGTCAACGAAAGAGGGGAAGGCCCTCAGCGAGATGAATTGACACAGCGGCTGCAGTGATGGGCTCAAGTATAGCAGGGATCGCAGAGCTGGCAAAGGGCTGGGCGGTATTTCGTTTTGCTGTGCATAGAGTCGCTATGAGTTGAAGATGAGTCAGTGGCACCTAACAACAACAACAACAACAACAACAACAAATCTCCAAACCAAGGAGTCAAATCCCATGAGGTATTTGGTTATACATAAGCATCTTCAGCAGCTTTTTTTTCCTTTGTTGTTATTGTGCATACATCTATAGCACAACTTTTGCAAATTCAGCTTTTTACAGGTGTACAATTTATTGATAGTAATTAAAATAATTGGTGGTACAGACCTACCCTTAATCAATGTTATTTTTCTACAACCATTATCCCCCCCACTTATGTCCCTGATCTCTGTACATTTCCCTTTTCTTGTCTGTTTATATAAGTGAGGTCACACAATATTTGTGCTTTTGTGATTGACTTATTTCACTTAGGGTAATGTCCTCCTGGAAGTTGTCAAAAAGGAAATGGAACGCATAAAGATTGATATCCTCGGCATTAGTGAGCTGAAATGGACTGGTTTTGGCC
>NW_006921779.1:375203-376588 GCF_000298275.1 Orycteropus afer afer | reverse complement strand
GACGGCACTTAACAACAACAACAACAATGTCCTCCAGGTTCTTCCATGTTGTGAGATGCTTTGTGGATTCATTGTAATTCTTTGCATTGCGTAGTATTCCATTGTATGTATGTATGTACCATAATTTGTTTATCCATTCATCTGTTGATACTTAGGTTGCTTCTGTCTTTTTGCTGTTGTCGATAACACTGCAGTGAGCATGGGTTTGCATATATGTATTCATGTCATGGCTCTTATTTCTCTAGGATATATACCTAGTAATGAGATTGCTTGATCATATGGTATCTCTGTTTCTAACTTTTTAAGGAAGCTCCATACTGTTTTCCACAGTAGTTGTACCATTTTACAATTCCACCAGCAGTGTATGAGAGTTCTAGTCTCCCCACACTCTTACCAGAATTTGTTGTTTTCTGGTTTTTTTTTTTTTTTTAATCATTGCTACTATTGCTGGAGTGAGATGATATCTCATTTTATGCTATTGTTTTGATTTGTATCTCTTAATGGCTAATGATCACAAGCATCTCTTCATGTATTTGTTTGGCTACCTGAATATCTTCTTTGGTGAAGTGTCTGTTTATGTCCTTTGCCCATTTTTTTAATTTTAGTGCTTTGTGTTTTTGTTGTTGAGGTATTGGAGTTTTCTTTAAATTTTGGAGATTAGTCCCTTGTCAGATATGTCGTTGCCAAAATTTTTCCCAAGTCCATAGGATCTCTTGGCGATCTTTTGATGTGTGTGAGTGTTTAATTTTTGAGAGATTCCAGTCATCCAGTTTATCTTCTGCTATTTGTGAACTTTTAGTTATGTTTGATAAGTTATTTATGCATAAGTTAGAATCCCTAAGTTTGCCCCTATTTTTTTTTTTAAATGATCTTTAGCATTTTAGATGATGTTTACATTTATGCCTTTGATCCATTTTGAGTTAGTTTTTATATATGGTTTGAGGTGTGGATCTTATTTCATTTTTTTCTGCAAATGGTTATCTAGTTTTGCCAGAACCATTTGCTAAAGAGACTATCTCTTTCCCACTTAATGGATTTTGGCCCTTTATCGAAGATCAGCTGTCCATTGGTGCATGGATTTACGTCTTTGTCCTGTACCATTGGTCTGTGTTGGTTGTTGTGTATCAGTACCAGGCTGTTTTGAGTGGAGTGGCTGTGTAGTAGGTTCTGAGATCTGAAACTGTGAGACTGCCTACTTTAGTGAAAAACAAAACAAACAAACAAACTCACTGCCAACAAGTCTATTTGACTCGTAGTGACCCTAGGCAGTATCTCTGTGGAAGTAGATTGCCCGATCTTCCTTCTGAAGAGCAGCTTGTGGGTTTGAACCACCAGCCTTCTGGTTAGCAGTCAAATGCCTGAGGCATTACACCACCAGAGCTCTC
>NW_006921779.1:363899-370128 GCF_000298275.1 Orycteropus afer afer | reverse complement strand
AAACAAATAAATAAATAAATAAAAAGCTAAAAAAAAAGAGAAAAATTTAAAAAATTGACTGTATAATATATTTAGAGCAGTTCTTTTTCTTTTTTACCTAATGGTGAAGTACAGACTTAGGTTAGTTGAATTCTGGTTAATTAAAATTTTGCTCATTTCTCCTTGCCAATTAATTCATCAGGGATTATTAATCTAAGTGTTTTTGAGGTAAATTGTCTGTGTCAGTGGTCCTTCGGTCTCGTTGGCTTATCTTGCTCTTGGCATTCATTTCCAGAATGTTTGCGATATAGCCATAGATTCATGTTTGAGGGATTAGATGCTCTAGGAACTTCTATAGGGAAAAATTTGAGCTATAGTTACTGTCTATATAGGATTTATTAACTGTCAAGTGTACCAGTCACTAATCAAAAAAGCTAGATGCCATCCTTTTTGAGCACTTGAGGGTGGATGGGTAGATACTTAAAAGTCTGTCCCCGTCCTCTGAAATTTGGGTTTTCATCAGGGCTTTGCCTTGCCATGTGAGCCTGAGTGATGGCAGATGGTCTGGTAATTGGGCTTGCTTGCAGTCTTCATTGGGCAGAGCTATTGTCTGATGAGCCGTTGATGGTAGAATGAACATAACTGACCTCTAGGCTAGATTGGGCTCGGTCTATGCCCATCACTTTTGGTTTTATCCAAAATAGAAGCTGTTTTGGAGAGTAAGGATTTATTGTCATTGCTCTTTCTGCCTTTATCTATTTCAGCATTGCCACCTGGCTGCCGTTGGAGGGAATTCACAACAACTTAGTTCATGCAAGGAGCTGAGAGGAGCTATCCCTGTTTTCAGGATGGAGCTTGTGTTCTGTCCTCTTGAAACTGTTACCCAGATTTCCTTTTATGACTTGTTAAGTCAGAAGCAGCTGGGAGGATGCATTGGGGAAGCATTACTCACCAGGCACACGTAGTGGCCCTGACGGCTGGCGGGTAGTCTGGGTTGAGTTGACAGTGAGTCAGCTCAGGGAGTGGAAAAATTACAGGGTAGTGGGGGGTCGGGGTTGTGTGCCAATGACTGTGCCTTTGCTGTCTGTTATTTTCTCTGTGAGGACTCATCACAAAGCTGTGAATACTAGGATCCAGTTAGGGCAGCCAGCAAACCAACCCACTTTATGGTGATAATATTTTTCTTAAAAGCAATGAGCTGACTGGAAGGAGTTAGCATTGTTCCCTTCTATGTTATGGGTGTATATAGGTTTTGAGACAAGCTTGAGCTTGCATAATGAAAGTTCTATTTTGAGAATTTCAGTAAAAGAAATCACAGGATTCTTTGTCTTGGTTGTGAAACTAGTCTTCTGTGACTGTCTTTGTCCAGTAGGGGTCAGTGGGGGCTTAGATGCTAAATTAAAGAACCTGTCACTAATCCTATGGTAAAACAATAATTTTTCTTTTCATTTTCATAGCATCTTTGTACATTGAGTGCTATTTATTTTTCATATTAGGCAGAAACAAATGATATGAACTTATGTTGAGAAAGTTGTAGGTCTGTTGAGTATTTGAATCACAGAACTATTCCACATGCTAGGTGAAGAAAGAAATCAAGGCTGAGCTGTAATTGGTTTTATAGGTAAGATCCGAGAGAAAAATAAAAAAGGAGATAGGAGAAAGAAAACTGTTATTAAGCATCCGATGTGTGCCTAGGTACTTTACGTAGATTATTCATTTAACCTTGACAATAAAACCTGAGAACTACCAAAAACAAAACAAACCCACCGCCATTGAGTCGATTCCAATTCATACTTCCCCTGTAGGACAGAGTAGAACTGCCCCATAGGGTTTCCAAGGCTGTGAATCTTTACAGAAGCAGACTGGCAGTCATCATTCTCCTGTGGGGCCACGAGTGGGTTCAAATCACTGAACTTTTGGTTAGCCACCAAATGCCTTAACCACTGCACTACCACTTTAAACCACCACTGTACTTTGAATGTGAGAAATAGGTATTTTTGTACACATTTTGTATATTAGGAAACTGAAGTTCAGAAATATTCAGGGACTTCCCTGAGGGTCACGCAACTTTGAAGTGATACTACTAGAGGAGATCCTTTAGGCATACTTCATCTATCCTTGGACCCCTGGGAAGGAGTCATGAGAACAGAAGGTTTTACAGTGAAACCTTTGAGAGCTGGAACTTGATGGGACTGCCATATTTTTCCAGATTTCCCAAGTTTTCCACATTTGACAGGATACAGTCTTACCATTTTTCTATCCTCTCTATTAGTGGAAAATAATTTTCTTTCTCTTCACAGGTTTCCACCTTACATGGGTTCCAGCTGTTGTAAGTTTTACTTTATTAGAAAGTAAGTGGAGTCTGGTAGCAGACTTGACTTTACCAGTAAAGACTAAAATAATTATTATGTGTGGAGTAGGGTTCTGAGCAGGCTGCAAGGATCAACAGGTGGGAAGACACTGACAGGTCTGCCTTTGTCTTCTAGTGGCAAATTCTCCCTTCTTTTCATCTAGGGCTGCTGCCAGGGTCTTGGAAACTATCTCACAGAGATCTAAAATTAGCTGTTTGTGTATAAAGCCTGCTTCCCTTGGATAAATAGTATAAGCTTACCTATCTTACTTGCCTCTTATCTTCACCTTAGTCTGGGTTCTTTTGAGCCTTGAATATAGCCAAGCTACCCTACTGTCATTCATAAGCCTGCCAGGTTACTCCTTGTTGAGATCCTGACCCCTTTGTCAGCTACATGCCAAATAAGCCTCTCTTCCCCATTTTGCTTTCTTATGTTCAAAGTGGCTGCTCTGGAAAATGAAAGTTGATCACCTATTTCTTAGCCAGATCACACTAAAGATGTTTCCCAGAGAGACTGGAAAAGCATTTTTTAAAAATGTATTTAGGGTGGAGAGGAGTAAGACACTTACTTCACTGTGCCTTTACTTAGAAAAAGATCTTTTTGGATAAAAATAATACTACTTATAGACAGGCCCCTTTTCCTTGTATCTCTTTTCCTCCATTTATGTACATTATGGACTACCAGAGTTTCCTAGAAAAAGTTTAATAGCTAGATCTTTTTAGTTTCAAAGAGAGAGGTTATAGGTTTCCCATGCTATGGGAAAGTAGAATGTTACTATGAAATCTTTTATAAACCAATTAGTCTATGTATTTTCTCACTTAATCCTCACTTGTAACACTGTGAAAGGGTACTTTTATGGTCCCATTTTACATATGAGGACACTGAGGATTAAAGAGATTAAATAATTGATTCAAAGACATGCAAGTAGAAATGGTAAAATAGGATATTGAATCCAGCTTTAGCTAACAGATTATGTTAAGTGCAATAGAGAGGCCCTAGGGTTTAGGGGAAATTTTTCAAGTGCTGTATCATAGATCTCCTACTTTACTTTCTACTTTTACTCTTTGGCTTTACTTTCCTTTTTCCTTCTTTTTCTCAAGGATAAGTACCTACATTTCTGAGCTAGACAAGAAGGCCTTGTAGAGTTTCAATTGTTAGGTAGAATTCATATCTGGAGAAATTTACAGAAGTGGAATTTCCAAATAGTGAATTGGCTTCTTCCAAGCTCCAAGAAAAAGCAAAACTTATGTTCTTAGAATCACTTTTTCCCTTAAACTCCCAGGTAGATTTGAAAGTTTGACTCCTTTGTTAGTATATGTTATCAACTGGGTCTGTCTAGAGGAGCATATTGAATTATTCCTCTCATAAGATAAATGGTTTTACAGGCACTTATTCTCTGTGCTTGGTTTTGTGTGTGTGTGTATGTGTGTGTGTCTGTGGTCAAAATAGATGCATTTGAAGAAGAATTGCTTATATTTTGGGAATCTTCATGGTGTATTGGACCCAATCTTGTTCTTTCTAGTATTGAGCCTCCCCACCCCAATACTCCTGGCTCTTAGAGTCTGTTCAAGTCTTCTTGTTCATTAATTAATTTCTTTTTTTATTCCACAGATATTTTTAGTGACTAAGATTTTATACAGGAGAAGAGAATCTTAGCTTCAAAAACTTAATGTAGTGAGAGAGCAAAAAATATGCACACAAATATATTGCAAAGTAAGAAAGTGCTAAGTGCCATGAGAGAGAAACATAGGTATAGCATAAGCTCAGGGAGAAATTTACTTCTTGCTGACTGGAGGGAGGAAGGGAGCAGAGAAAATTGATGGAAGTATTAGATTTAAGTTGGTCCATAGGGATGGGATTTTGAGATGTGGACATGAGAAGGAAAAATGGGGACTGTTGTAAACCAAGAGTATTATAATACCTAATGACATCAGGAAGTACGAAATTTTCGAATGCAATTACAATAAACATTTATTGAGCTTTTAAGACATTCCAGTCTTAACCATATTTTTCACAAATAACATGTCCATATAAATAACACAGCACACATATAACATGCATAAGGAGCATAGGAAACTAACATGCAAGGGAGTTGTGTTGTTTGCCAAAATATGGTATAGTGCATGTGTTATTTGCATAAAAACATGATATACGTGCTTCAGGGGGATTAATCTGACAGTGAATGAAGACTGGATTGGCAGACTGGAGACTAGAATATAGATTAGGTAAATCATCAGTTTACCAAGGTTTTATACAGTCTGAGCATGCAAAAAGGGCATGGGGCGGCATCCAACCTCTTCTGACTTCAGGAACCAAACCAAAAAGTTCACTGTTGTCGAGTTAGTCCCGACTCATAGGGACCCTCCTTGGGTTTCCAAGGCAGTATCTCTGTGAAAGTAGATGGCGTAGTGCCTAAAGCATCTTACTGCTAACTGGAAAGTTGATGGTTCAAACCCACCAGCTGCTCCATGGAAAGATGAGTCGGAATTGACTCAATGGCAGTGAGTTTGGTTTTGGGAGCTCTGGTGGTGTAATGCGTAAGGCATTTGACTGCTAACCAGAAGGCTGGTGGTTCAAACCCACCAGCCACTCCTCAGAAGGAAGATTGGGCAGTCTCCTTTTGTTTCCGCTTCGGAAACCCAAAGGGGTTATTGTGAATCGGAAATGACTCAACGGCAGTGAGTTTTCCTTCCAGGGAGTGGCTGGTGGGTTTGAATCCCCAGCCTTCTGGTTAGCAGTCAAATGCCTTGGGCACTATCCCACCAGAGCTCTTTGACATTAGGAAGGGGAGGAAAAAATTACCATCAGCATCAACCGCCCTAGGCTAGGAGGTCAGACATGCTACCCACCTTCCAGCCTTCTTGCCAATTATAACACCAGCTGTCCTTCCCACAGTAATCTCTACTTGTCTCCTGGGCTTGATAATTCATTGAGGTGGCCACATAGAACTCACAGTGTTCATGATTATGGGGTTTTTAGAGAAGTTAACAGGTTACACAGTCCAGGCTCAGGATACAGTTCTTCAATCAGTACAGCCTCTCCTCAGCCATGCCTATCGGTATGCCTCTGTTTGGCTGTCGGCCTCTTGGCCTGGCCTCTGCTCTGCTCAGGCAAGTGTTATAAAGCTGTTTTAGTTCTGCTGATAGATACTGGGGAGGCTTCCTTCCTGAAGGCAAACAGCTTTTCTCGCTCTGTAGGCCAGGAAGCCTACCACTTCATCTTGTGCCAGTCTTTTGGTTCTGCTGCTATTGTTTCTCTGCTACTGTTTCTCACCATGTTCAGCACAGGGATGTCAGGCCTAAGGTCACGCTCTATTCCTGGCTTTTCTTTCTTGATGGTAGTGAGATATTCCCCCCTTTCGGCCTCTGGGATGGCTCATTTTAAGACTACCAGATGGCAAAACTGGCCAACCTCCACATTATGGTTCCATACACGTTATTTTTGTGGTTCTGCTTCCGCAAAAGTGCCATATATCTTACTCACATTATTAATTAATTGGGCCACCAGCACCTGACATTTGCATTGTTGTTGTTGTTGTGTGCCAGACCCGACTCATAGCGACCCCTCCTTGGGTTTCCGAGGCAGTATCACTACGGAAGTAGATTGCCCCATCTTCCTTCCGAGGAGTGGCTGGTAGGTATGAACTGCCAGCCTTCTGGTTAGCAGTCAAGTGCCTTAGGCACTATGCTACCAGAGCTCCCACTCAATGAATAGGACATTATAATTTGGGTTATCAATATGCTCTGAATCATTTTTATTCTCTTAATCTTAAGGTAAACAAAGACATAATTAAAAAAAAAAAAAAGACTGAAGCAAGATGTGAAGTATAAAGGAATTGCCCAAGGGAAAAAGAGTCAATTTTTGTTAATAATCTCCTGATCAAAGATGAAAATGGTCTT
>NW_006921779.1:358072-363799 GCF_000298275.1 Orycteropus afer afer | reverse complement strand
GAAGTAGATTGCCCCATCTTCCTTCCGAGGAGTGGCTGGTAGGTTTGAACCGCCAGCCTTCTGGTTAGCAGTCAAATGCCTTAGGCACTATGCTACCAGAGCTCCTTCACATTTGCATAGTTCCATCCAATGATCTTATGGAAGTCACAAAGACTATGGCTAGAAGAGCCATACCAAGTAATTCACTATACTGCAGAGCAGTATCCCAAGGTCTTTGTGATCAGATGTCGTTTGTATGCTGCTCCTTCAAATAGTGATAACAATAGCTAATCATTATTGAGTGTGTACTGTGTGCTGTTGTTGTTGTTGTTACGTGCCATCGAGTCAGATCTGACTCGTAGTGACCCCTCCTTGGGTTTCCGAGGCAGTGTCACTATGGAAGTAGATTTCCCCATCTTCCTTCCGAGGAGTGGTTGGTGGGTTTGAACCGCCAGCCTTCTGGTTAGCAGTCATGTGCCTTAGCTACTACACTACCAGAGCTCCCTGTGTGCTAGGCACTGTCTAAACACCTTAAATGCATTATTAACTCATTTAATCATCACTACAACTCTTCGAGACAGGTACTATTATTATTATAATTTTACAAATGGAGAAATCGAGGTTTTCTAAAGTTAACTTGCCCAAGGTTGTAAAATATGATTACATAGTAGAATCTGGATTTGAACCCAGGCAGTCTGGCTTCAGACTGGGCTTTTAATTTCCACGCTTTAATGCTCATAGCATCTAGATTTACTGAGCAAGACATTTAGAAATTTTCTTTTTTTGTATTCAGTGACATTTGGGTATGTAGATAGTCTATGTAGGTGTTCTGGGCCTTTGTATGTTTACTTTTGTCTCAGCACTACATTGCTAAACCTTAGAAGTCAAGAGTCATAGGTCTTCTAATTAGCCTCTGTGAAGACCACATCCTCTGCCTATCTGCAGTTAGATAGTGGGGTTATGGGGAGATTGAGCCCTGGGTTATGGGAGTTTGATTCCTGGATCCTGCCATTCACGGAAAGCCTAAGGTTTCCAACTCTATCACTCAGTTGTAGCTATTCCTTCTACCAAACTTACAATCTCAGGTGTATTTGTTATTTAAAGGAAAAAAAAAGTACAAGTTTCTCTTTTTAGCATTAAATTTTTTTTTTTTTGTTAAGATTTCAATCTTTTAATTGTGATAGAGCTTAAATATTTAGTCTGTTGTTGTTATTATGTGCCATTGAGTCAGACCTGACTCATAGTGACCCCTTCTTGGGTTTCTGAGGCAGTATCACTACAAAAGTAGATTGCCCAAACTTCCTTCCGAGGAGTGGCTGGTGGATTTGAACCACCAGCCTTCTGGTTAGCAGTCAAGTGTCTTAGGCACTACGCTACCAGAGCTCCAAATATTTAGTCTAGCTGCTGAAATTATATTTTTTGTGGATATCAGTTATTTTGAGACCAAGTTTAACTCCATGGCAATTTGAGTAAAACATACAGCACCCCTTCTCACAGACTTGGCTTTGGTCTCAGTTGCAGACATTAAAGAGATCCTGGGATGTTGCCTTTTTTGAGATTTCTTGTGGGTAGTGGTTGTGGCTAGCCATCTTAAATTCCTGTGAGTAAAGTAATCTCAAAGAGAGGCAGGTCTAAAATCTTCATAAATTCTTAGTTGCCTCTACAAGGCTTCTTTGATGGTTTGGGCCCTGCCCATTGGCTGTGAGCAAGAAATATCTTGGGAGGTACTAGATGTGACTTTATACAGCCCATTCTTTGTATAATAAATGATCTCTAAAAGGAAAACTAGTTACTCCCTCCTGCTAGCCTCTAATCACTTCCTATAAATGACAGCACACAGATCCATCTTAGTTTTACTAAGTGAAAAATCTATTTCACAAAGACAGTTCCTCTCCCCTTCCCTTTCCCTCATACATGTACATTTATAAAGACCAGATATGAGCAAACTTTTTTTTTTACCTGTCATATATAGAAAAATGGTTTATCCAAGTATAATACAGCCATCTCATCAAGGTCTTATGAAGAGTAAATTACTTTGGATATCTTTTATTGCATTCTTTAATAATAAAGGTAGATTCAGAATCTATCTTGATATTTGGGTGTTTTGGATTTTCCCTCCAAGTTTCCTAGGCATTTTTTTTTTTTTTAGGATTTGGGTGAAGATTTACAGAGTAAATTCACTTTTCATACAGCAGTTCACATATACTTTGTCTCATGTCATTGACCAAAATTTACAATGCAGCAGCTCCCCTCCTACTTCCTCCCCATAGTTACCTCCTCCCAGTGTCCATCCCTTCATACTCTTCTGTACCCTGAGCTATCTCCCTGTGCATAAGCAGCCCTTCCTTCTCTCATGATTGTTCTCTCCAGGGCATGTGTCTACTTGAGGTAAATGTTTAACTCACATGCCTGTACTTTGTTTGGCTGGTAACCACAGGTGTGGGTTCAATTCCAGACCTGAAGGGCAGCTAGGGGCCATAGTGTCAGTGGTTACACCAGGCTCTATTGGACCAGCAAACCTGGTCCCCACCTTCTTTTTTTTTTTTTTTTTGGTCCTGGGCATTTTTTTTTTTTTTGAATGGGACAAACATAGTATATGATTTTCTAATTAAGACATTTTTTACAATGGCTTTGGTAGAATAATAGGGCAGATAAATGGCTTTCACTTTTGGAAATTAAAACATGGTGAAGATATTTGTATGATTGCAAGAAGATGATTGTGCAGTGGTGATATGGATAGCACTAGCACTACAACATATTATGTTGAAGGTGAGATTTTTTTTTTCCTTAGAGCTTGGCAGAACTATTTACAAGCGCTAGGTTTAGTCATGCAAAGAGGAAGTATTCCGAACATGTGAATATCTCAAATTGCTTAACTTCAAGTTAGTGTACTTATTTTGCTAGAGGTTTTTTTTTTTTTTTTTTTTTTTTTAGCAAAGGCAGATAGTATAATAAAATAGAGTATATTGATTTGAAATTGGACAGATAAAAGTTCAGATCTCAGTTTATTCTCTTACTCATTTTATGATCTTGGGCAAAATAACTTCAGTAATCTGAATCTGAGCTTCAAGTTCTTGATTTATGAAATGGACACAATAATATATACCTCCCAGGTATGTAGGGATTAAATGAAGTAACAGAGGCAAAGGTGCTTTATGGTAGGTTGCTCATTAAGTGTAATTCTTCCTTCCAAGCAAGTCCATCTCTTTGACCAGCATAAAGAGCTCTTCACAATAGGGGGCGTATCATTATAATCATCTTTGTGCCAAATTTCTAGTATAATGCTTTGTATTTCTTAAGGGAATGAATGAATAAAGTACTGTTCTGGTTACCTAGTGCCACTCTAACAAGAATATATACCACAAATGGGATGGCTTGAACAAATGAGTTTATTGTCTTACAGTTTGGAGGCTTTAAGTCTGAGTTCAAAGTGCCAGGCTGTAGGGGCTGGGTGAAAATCCCTCAGCCTTGGGCTTCAGCTCTGCCTCCTGCTCCCGGCCCACTGGAGCTAGAGGCTTTTCTTCACTCATACAGCTGCTGGCTGCTGAGATTGACAAGCCCAAGGTAAAAAGGCATAGTCCTGATGTTCCCAAACCACCCAGCAGGCCATTATTCAAGTCCATTGAAAGTCCCAAGGCCGGCAGAGCATGGCAGGCTGCTGAACAGATGCAAAGGTACTACATGCAGGGTTCAAGCGTGTCACAAGTTAGAGAGTGTTTCCAAAGCTGCTGCTTATATATGGGAAGCAGACTACATCCCTAAGGCTGCTGGGAGCTCTGGTAGCATAGTGCCTAAGGCACTTGACTACTAACCTTCAAATCTACCAGCCACTCCTCGGAAGGAAGATGGGGCAATCTGCTTCCGTGTGGATACTGCCTCAGAAGCCCAAGGAGGGGTTGTTATGAGTTGGGTCCGACTCGATAGCATTTAACAACAACAACAACAACAACAACCACCACAGCTGCTTGTAGTTGATGACATCATGGAGTTGATTCCTAATCTCATCATGGGGAATAACTGCTACCAGCTGCCCAGCCAGTCAACCAGGCCCAGCCAAGTTGACACACAACCTTAACTACCACAAGTACTCTGTCACAAGGGAGCCCTGCTCCACAGGGAGCTCCAGCTTAGTCTCCACTGGATAGTATCATCACTCTCTCTCTCTAGTGCTTATGCTTATTCCCTGTAGCAAACATATTATTACAATTTACATGTCAGGAAAAGCCCTCTTTTGACCCTATGTTCTTCTCTTTACTCCCTTTTACAGCAAAATTCCCTGAAAGAGCTGTTTTGTACTTAGTGTCACAGATTCTTCTCTTCCTATTCTCATGAATCACTCTAGTTAGTGGTTTTCTGACTATACCATCAAAACTGCTCTTGTTAAAGTCTCCAGTTACCTCTACATTGCTTGTTTCAGTGGTCCACTCTCCATTTTCATCTCGACCCATTAACAGCTTTGACATGATTAAGGACTACTTCTTTAAAACATAGCCTTAATGGGACACCATGCTTTCCTGGTTCATCTAACCCACTGGCTGCTCTTTTTCAGTCTCTTGCTAGTTCTTCCTCTTCTCTCTTATCTAGTGTTGGAGTATTTCCAAGGCATAGTCCTTCAATTTGATCTCTATGTTCACTCCCTAAGTGATATCATCCAGTCTTGTGGCTTTAAAATTCCAGCCTGCATGTATTCAGTTGCCCATTAAGAGTTCCAGTTGCATGTCTAGTGGACATTTCAAACAGAATATATCTAAAATAGAATTTCTAAACCCTCCCCTTCCCTAAAAAACACAATCACCACTAACAATCAAACCTAGAAAGGCCAAAAACCTTGGAGTCATTTGTGACTCGATTCTTTCTCTCCTTGCTGCACATCTAGCCTGTCAGCAAGTTTAGATCTCTCTTCTTTATAATTTATCCAGAATCTTACCACATCTCATCATCTCTATCACCATACACTGGTCTCAGCTACCATCATTTTTCACCTGAATGATTATAATGACAATATAACTGGTTTCCCTGCTCCCACTTGTGTCTCTCAACAGTCTGTTTTCAACATAGCAGCAAGAGAAATCCTCTTAAAGTCTGAATTAGATCATGCCGTTCTTCCACACAAAAACCTTCAAAGGCTTCTCCTTTCACTTAGAATAAAAAACCAAGGTCTTTACATTTAGCCTATTGTGTAGCTAAAGGTGATCTGCCCCCTTGCTATCTCTCCTGACACTCTCACCCTCTCTCTTTCAGCTTCCGCCATTCTAACAGCTTTGATCTTCCCTGAAGACACCAAGTGCACTTCTGCCTCAGGGACTTAGTACTTGCTGTGTTCTTTGTCTGGCCTTCTTTTCTCCAGATAGCCACATGACTTGTTTGCTCATATTCTTTATGTCTCTGCTCAGATGTCACCTCATTAAAGAAGCCTTCCATTCTATATATAAAATTATAAACTTTCCCCCACTGGCACTTGCTTCTTCTCTTCATCTCCTTTAGCATTCTTCAAAGCATTTATGTGACACATTATATACTTACTTGTTTGCATTTATTTTCTGTCTGCTTTTACTAGTATATAAGCTACGTGAGAACGGAGTCTTTGTTTTGTTTATTACTATGTCCTCAGTGTATAGAACATTGCCTGACACATAGTAGGCACTCAGTAAATGTTGTTGTTATGTGCCGTCGAGTCAAACCCGACTCATAGCGACCCCTCCTTGGGTTTCCGAGGCAGTATCACTATGGAAGTAGGATTGCCCAACC
>NW_006921779.1:348939-355632 GCF_000298275.1 Orycteropus afer afer | reverse complement strand
AGGCCTTTAACCAGATGGATTGACATAGTGGCTGCGATGATGGGCTCAAGTATAGCAGGGATCATGGAGCTGGCGCGGGATCGGGCAGTGTTTTGTTCTGCTGTGCATGTGGTCGCTATGAGTCGAAAATGACTCAACGGCACCTAACAAAACAACAGCAACAACATGTTTATATACCATGGTGTAATAAACAAAAAATCCAACCAAACTCACTGCCATCAAGTTGATTCTGATTCATAGTGACCCCCATTGGGTTTCTTAGGTGGTAAATCTTTATGGAAATAGATTTCCCCATCTTCCTTCCATGGACCAGCTGGTGGGTTTGACCTGCCAGCCTTCTGGTTAGCTGTCACATGCCCTAGGCGCTGCATCACCAGAGCTCCTTAATAGTCACCATAGCAATGAGTGAATAGTTTGGTGGAAGGATGAAGCTGTAACCCTTACATCCCCTGAGTGAAGAGTGCTGGGCATCACAGCGGAAATGTAGATGCACTCTTGGGTATTGAGCCTTCAGTGCTATATTGTGTGTACATACTTCAGCTTGTAAAATTTATCTTCAGAAGAAAGTGGACAAAGAGAGGGAATGGTACCCTGAGAACTTTGCATAATTGGCTTAGGTTGCATAAGCTTTTTTAGCCTTTAAATGTGTTTTATTTTTAAGTCAGGCTTGTTGAAGTATAATTTATATACAGTAAAACCCTTTTCAGCATACAGTTCAGTGAGTTCTGACAAATGTGCACAGTCATGTAACTACTGCCATAATCAACATACAGAGTATTTTCATCACCCTTAAAAGTTTCTTTTTGGCAAACATGAGTATATGGGTGGATAGATGGGTGGACAGATGAGTGGACAGGCTGAACTAGTAGATACGTCTATGAAGCAGGGAGTGTACCCAAGAACATGTATAGGGTTGGCAGATAACAGTCCTATAAGTTTATGTGTATGATCTGAATTCCCCGGTGTATAGTAGAGCTGACAAGAGGCAAGGTGGTAGTCACTGCTTGGTCACAGCCAGCTACCCAGAGGGACCGAGTAGTTGAACCTGTGGGCTTGGGGCCATAGTTGCAGAGTTGCAGGGGACATCAAGCTTAGTTGGCATAACATACTACACAAAACATTGTTCTACCTCCTACTTCAGCGAGTAGCAGCTGGGATCTTAAAAGCTTGCAAGCTGCCATCTAGATGCAGTGATGGGTCTCTCCCCGTCCAGATCAAAGAAGAATGAAGAAAACTAAAAATTCATGAATACAATCTGTCCTAGTGACTGGTACACCAACCAATCTGTGGCCTATACAACTATGAGACCAGAAGAACTAGATGGTGCCTGGCTACCAATGTCAACCATTTGGAAAAGGATCTATATAGGAGATCCTGGATAGAGAGGGAGAACAATGTGGACAAAACTCAAATCATTTGGAGAAAAAAAAAAGGGGGGGACCAGGTTTGCTGGTCCAATAGAGCATGGTGGAACCACTGAGACTATGGCCCCTAGCTGCCTTTCAGGTCTGGAATGGAACCCACACTTGTGGCTTCCAGCCAAACAATAGACTGTCATATGAGTTGAACATTTACCTGAGGTAGATACACTCCTTGGAGAGAACAGTCATGGGAGAAAGAAGGACTGTTCATGTACAGGGGACAGCTCAGGGGGCAGGAGTGCATGGAGGGATGGGCATAGGGAAGAGGTAATTATTGGGAGGAACTGGGAGGGGAGCTGTTACATTGTGGTAAACTGTAGTCAATGACATAAGACAAAGTATACGTGAACTGCTGTATGGAAAATGAATTTGCTCTGTAAATCTTCACCCAAATCACACACACACACACAAAAAAAAAAAAAAAAAAGAAAGAAAGAAAAAGTTCCCTCTTGCCCCTTTGTAGTCAGTTTCCTCCCTTCACCCTCAGCCCTTGGCAATCACTAGTCTGATTTCTGTCCTTATGGTTTTGCCTTTCCCAGAATGTCATATAAATGGAATCATGAGGTATGTAGTTTTCTGTATTTGGCTTTTTTCGTATAGCATGATGCTTTTGAGATTCATCCATGTTGTATGTATCGATAGTTCTTTTTCATTGCTGAGTGATACTTCATTGTATGGGTGTACTATAGTTTGTTTATATACCCACCAATTGATAGACATTTGCAGTTTTCTAGTTTTTTTGTTATTGTCAATTAAGCTGATACAAACATTCATATACAGGTCTTTGTGTAGATATATGTTTTAATTTTTCTTGGGTAAATACCTAGGAGTAGGATTTTTGGTGTGAAATATTAGTGAGAAATGGTATGTGTGTGCTTACTTACCATATAATAAACTGCTAAGCTGTTTTTCTAGTGTGGTTGTACCTTTTTATACTCCTACCAGCAGTGTATGAGAGTTCCAGTTGCTTCACGTCCAAGTCTTGAGATTATGGGTCTGTTTAATTTCAGCCATTCTAGTAGGTGTGTAATGGTAAAATATTTTCAGTTGTAGCTACAGCATACATAGCAAACTTTTGTTTGTAGGCAGGCCTTGGTTCTATGGATGACATTTCTTTTCTCATTGTTTCCTGATGCCCATGTGACAATCAGGTGGAATTTGCAACTCTTGAAAAGTGCCTCCAAAATGTGCTGCAGTTTGCTCTCCTTGCTGATCTTCATCATGCGTTGATGTAGGTTTGCTTCACAGCCGTTCATTCTGTATGTGATCCTCTGTAAAGACAGTCAGGTTGCTTGCTTTCTTGAAACCCAGGATGTGGTTGTGGAAAGGTTGCCCTCTGACCGCTCTAGGGTACTTGTGCTCACAACTACATCCTTATTATGAGCTTTGCCTTTCTCCTCACAAGAAGGTCTCCAAGTGCTCTTGCGACTTTTTTTCTTCTGGCTCCATCCTAAGTCTGGCGTTCCAGCGAGGCTGGGAATGGAAAGTTAAGAGTGTGACGTCCTCTGACACCCTCCCTTCTTGTAGAGGGTCTGAGGTTTGTTTGCTTAAGCCGTGTAGAGAGGATGCCTAAGATAGAGGTTTGAGTCAGCTTGACATTAGTTTAGGCTCTCTTTTTCTCTCTCCTTGTTCCTCCTTCTCTTTCCCCTCCCCCCTCCAGCCAGTTGTTTCCTGGGCTTTGTCTGAGATACACTGTACAGTTTTAGTCCCAGTCTACCACTGCCTGCTGAGAGATACTCAGAGGCGAGATGGAGGAGCAGCCGCCAGGAAGTTTCTGACACCACTAAGCTCTGGGCCTCTGCCTCTGTGCTGATAGTACAGGACAGCAGTAACCTCAGGAGAAAGGCATCCAGAGGCCTGCGCCGAGTTCTGGGCTTGTGGCTAACTCAAGGGAGGAGAAAGGACGGCCTGGAAATGCCTATCTTAGATTCATCTTATTTGCCACCAACCATCTTTATCTTGATTCACGTTCTTGGAATTGCTGGTGTTCTATACTGGAAGAGATATGCCAGAGACAGAGCAGGTAACTGGTGTGGTGTTATTCTTTAAATACACTGTGGGGCTTTGGAGGGTGGGGTAAATGATGGATGTCTTCCCAGTTGCTTTCCTTAAAGGGCCAGTATGTCCTCTCAGTTGGGGTGCTGTCAGACAGAGAGAGAGAGAAATAGAGAGAGAGAGAGAAGGTGTGTGTACCGAGGAAACTGGACTGCCTGGGACCAATTTGGGACCTGGACTCTATCTCGTTCTATCGTTCTATGAGGCTGTCTCGAGAGTGCTGGTTAGATGAGGTGATGTCTGGGCTAGAAGCTAGGGGGAAGTAGAAACTGAGCTTTAGTGTCCTTCCCCAGAAAATATAGGCCTTTAGGACTTTCTCAATCTCAAAGTTTTTTTTTTTTTTTTAACCCCAAACAAATACTAACTTTGTGATCCTTCTTCAGATACAGGTGTGGAAAAACTTGTGGGATTAGGGATGTTGCTGAATGTGTTGTATTTTCTAGTAAGAAAAGGCAGGAAGAGAGGTTAGTCAGACAATGGGTCAAGAACACTGGGGTGCCTCCCTGTGTTCTTTTTGATGTTTTTGAAACTTCTTTACCCCTCAACCAGCTACATAGTTTATGTGTATCCAAGTTATGGTGTTCAGTGCAAGGAAGTTGAGGTTTCTGTTCACCAGGGAATCAGGGCCCTGATACTTTAAAATAAATATATTTTCTAATGGTTCTAGACCCTTTTTCTTCCCATTGCTATTAGTTACATTTTACTCCATTGACTTCTAAATGCCCAGTGAAGGGATCAGTCCTGCGTTTAGCTGATTCTAAATCTCCATTACTGAGGATGGAAAAAGTTTAACTTTTGCCATACTATGTCTTTGGGATCTTTAGCACTATTATTGTGACAGCTCACCACTTTCAATCCAAGATATAGAAGCCCTGTTACCTCGTATCTTACAAGAGGGACCTCTGGTGACCTATTACTTAGCTCTCTATTAAAAGTTCATGAATCTTTACCAGAATTAGATTCAGTCGTTCCCTAGTGTTCTTTCTGGTAAGTCCCTTACTAAAAAAAAAAACAAAAAAACAAAACAAAAAAAAACTCTTGACTAAATTTCCAGATACAAGTGTCCATATTAGCAAAAACAGAGACAGACATTTAGAAATATATTTGTCTGTATGGTGGTATGTGTCAAAGAGAGATACCCTCCCCCCATAGTTTTCCTGAAATGTAAGCCTCTATCTGAGTTTGGGAGCTCTGGTAGCATAGTGCCTAAGGCACTTGACTGCTAACCAGAAGGCTGGCAGTTCAAGCCCACCAGCCCCTCCTCGGAAGGAAGATGGGGCAATCTACTTCCATAGTGATACTTGCTTGGCAACCCAAGGAGGGGTTGCTATGACTTGGGTCTGACTTGATGGCACATAACAGCAACAACAACAACAACATCTGAGTTTACAAAGAAAGGGGTGAATAGACAGGCATGAGTTTAATCAATACTGTTTACTATTTCACATGTAATGAGAAAATAAATATCATTTAGCTGGAGGCTACTGTCTCCCCCACCATGCATTTTGGTAATGGCATTTCTAAACTACTAATGATTAATATTTTAAAAGTTTACCTTCAATATTGGCTTCTCTGGAATTTAGAAGTTATAGCTCTTTTATGTGCTTTCTTTTTATGTTTTAAAAATACTAATTTCATAAACAACCATAAAATATACAAACTAAAAAGAAGAAAATTACATTGTAAGAGCTTTATATTTATATGAAATAACTTTGATCTACACCTAATAGTTGTACTGGAAATGTGCTATGTTCCGCTTATTTATCTGTAAAATTAAAGCATTTAATATATTTTTTTCACTTGGAGAATATGGCTACCAAAGCTTCCATGGAGATTAAGAGATTCTGCACACTTTTGATTATAATTTCAGTTTTTAGACATATTTAATTAAAAATTAAAAGCAATATATATACTCTAATATACTACCTGCCAATGTTAACACATTGGACATCTTCAGAATAAAGTTTTCCCACCAATCTGTGTATGTAGGAGCCCTGGTGGTACAGTGGTTAAAGTGCTTAGCTGTTTACTAAAAAGGTCAGCAGTTTGAACCCACTAGTCACTCCACAGGAGAAAGATGTGGCAGTCTGCTTCCATAAAGGTTTATAGCTTTGGAACCCCTTATGGGGCAGTTAACTTTGTCCTATAGGGTTTCTTTGAGTCAGAATCAACTCCATGGCAGTGGGTTTGGTTTGGTGGGTTTGCATATATATGTTTGCATTGCTTACATGTATATAACTTGATTAAAAAGGTGTAGGTTGTCTCTTCCGATCTGGTCTCTTTTTCTTTAAATTGTACAACATATATTGTTGCAGAACATACTGCAGAACAACAACAACAAAAAAAACAAACCCAAGGCCATTAAGTTGATTCCAACTCATAGTGACCCTATAGGACAGAGTAGAACTTCCTCATAGAGTTTCCAAGTCAATAAATCTTTATGGAAGCAGACTGCTTCATCTTTCTCCCATGGAACAGCTGGTGGGTTCTAATAGCCAGCCTTTTGGTTAACAGTCAAATGTTGTAACTACTATGCCGCCAAAGCTCTTTTACTGCAGAAAGACATAAGTTCTAGCAAAACTCTGGTATATGAGCTCAGATGGTAAAGCCATTATAGTGTACAACATATTGCTACAGGATACTATTGTAATATTGATTTAATATGTAACAAAAGTTTCTATGCTTGCTCACTTTCATGTTCATTTTTATATATTGTAAAGAATGTGCATTGTTTTTAGATATTGAAGGTACTCAACTTTGGGACAAATATTTTCTGCTTCTCTTTCAAGCTTTTATGTCAATTTATTTTTTTAAGATGTATTTTATTGAAATATAATTTATATACAGTGAAATACACAAAACTAAAGTGACATGGGTCAATGCATTTTTTTTTTCAGTATTTCCTCCCTTCCCTTCCCCTTCCCTCCCCTCCCACCACTGGCAACCAGCAAAGAAAGTTTCCCTCCATATGTAAACCTTTCCTTGACCCTCCACAACAATGAGCTAATACTGTATCTGTCCTTCTGTAATTGACTTAAGTCATTCAGCATAATGTCCTCCTAGTTCATCCATATTATGCGTTGTTTTGCAGACTCTGCATTATTCTTTAGTGCTGCATAGTGTTCCATTATGTGTATGTACCATAGTTTGGTCATCCACCCTTCCACTATAAAGCTTAGAGATAAGTCCCTTGCCAGATACGTAATTATCAACAAGT
>NW_006921779.1:323406-346896 GCF_000298275.1 Orycteropus afer afer | reverse complement strand
TGACCAGAGCTGATCTTTAGGTCAATTCTCAGGTCCCAACACCACTTGGAAATATTCAGGCTGTTGGTCCCGTCAGAGTAGCTGACAGTCTGCAGCTCTGTCCATCTCTGTACTCACTGTTTTCATTCAGGTTTTTCCACTAGTTGGTGCCCAATCTACTTCTGTATAGTTCTTTCAAAACTCAGGGCTCCAGGATTATCTTCGGTATCTCTGTCAATTGGTTTTTCTTTTCTTTGTTCAGGAGGGTCTTTGTGGCTTGTGTACTTATTCTTCCATCTTAGCGGAAGTTGTTATGTCAGCTTATTTGAATAATATCCTGAGATTACTGAGGAAACTGTGAAAGGGTTACTATTTGTTTCTATTTATTTGTATGAACCAGTTTTTTGTAACATTAATTCTCTGCAGTGAAACAAAACATAACAACAGCAAAGAAATAAACTACTGCAGTTGCTGTTATAATTGTAATGAATTAATCTCCAATTTCAAGCATGTATCCTAATCAAAATTGCCTAATTGGCCATGTAATTTGGCTTTAAAATGTATTGTTATTAGATGTTGGCAACTTGGTTCCAATTCATGGTGACCCTATGTACAACACAATGAAACACTGCTTAGTCCTGCGCCACCCTCACAGTCATTGCCATGTTTGTGCCCATTGTTGCAGCCACTGTGTCAGTCCATCTTGTTGAGGGTCTTGTTCTTTTTCACTCACTTGCTGCTTTACCCAGCATGATATCCTTCTCCAGAGACTAGTCCCTCCTGATAACATGTCTGAAGTACATGAGATGGAGTCTCGCCATCCTTGCTTCTAAGAAACATTTTGTCTATATTTCTTTTAAGACAGATATGTTTGTTCTTCTGGCAGTCTGTGGTGAATTTTTACATGTATATGAGGCAGTTGAAAATACCACTGGCACACCTTAGTCCTCAAGATGACCTTTTGTAACATATTTGCTTGGTTTGATTTCTTGACTGCTGCTTCCATGGGTGTTGTTTGTGGATCCAAATATAATGAATTCTTGACAACTTCAGTATTTTCTCTGTTTATTATGTTGTTGCTTATTGGCCCTATTGTGAGGAATTTTGTTCTGTTTATATTGAGGTATAATGTATACTGAAGGCTGTAGTCTTTGATCTTCCAACATACAAGCTACCACAGTGTGACAAATTGATAGGCAAATAATAGACTGAAGCCATAGAATACCTGTAAGACAGAGTTTTGCACTAACACTTAGTATTTGTTGCTAATACTTTTAAATATTTTTCAATACAGCTCCCCAATGCATTCACATATTTATATCATTATTCACAAATCTTCTACTGTCTTAGTTTGAGTCTTGATTTTTTCTCTCTCTAGGACTATTAAAATAATCTCTTATTTTCTCCTGTTTTCTTTTCCCCTTAATCTACTAACTGTATCCAGAATGGTCTTTCTAAAGTACAGAGATGTCTGTGTCAATCGCCTGCTTAAAACCCGTTTATGCTCCCCCTTTACTTCTAAATGAAAGTCCACATCTTCAGCATGACATAAAAGGGTTTTCAAGATCTGCTCTCCACCTAATCACTAGTTTCATTTCTTGTTCTGGCCTTAAAATACCCAGCACTCCAGCATCATTTAATAATTTGTAGATCTTTTCCTGAAATGCCTGTACTCCCTTATAAAAAACAATGTGGGTGAGGCCTTGTCTGAGTTCCTCTCACTTTACAAGGAGGGAGGAGAATCACGATCAACAGCAGTAGCCCAAGACTGATTCCTATGACGTAGAGGTCAGACCTGTTGCCACCCTCTAACTTTTTTTTTTTCCCGCCAATTCTGAAACCAACTGCTCCTCCCACGGAACTCCCTCTCTGCTGGATTCAGTAGTTTGTTGCAGAGGCCACACAGAACTCACATACAGTACTCAACGACTATGGGGTTTATTAGGGAAGTGTTGTTGTTGTTGTTGTTACGTGCCGTCAAGTCAGACCCGACTCATAGTGACCCCTCCTTGGGTTTCTAAGGCAATATTACTACAGAAGTAGATTGCCCCATCTTCCTTCCGAGGAGTGGCTGGTGGTTTGAACTGCCAGCCTTCTGGTTAGCAGTCAAGTGCCTTAGGCACTAAGCTACCAGAGCTCCCATTAGGGAAGTAACAGGTTACAATTCAGGATCAGGAACAACTCAGGATACAGTTCTTTGATCAGGACAGCCTCTTCTCAGCAGTGCTTCTCTCTGGCCCTCAGCCTCTTGGCTCTGTGGCCTCTTGGCCTCTGCCTTGTTTGGGCAAGTGTTACAAAGCTCTTTTAGCTCTGCCAGTAAGTGCCTAGAACACTCCACTCCACCAGTAAGCCTTGGCCCAAAGGTGCTCAGCTTTCTTGCTCTGGGGGTCTGGAAGCCCACTCTGCTGTCTTCTGCTAGGTCTGCTGCCACCTTGTTTTCTTTCTCTTTTTTTTTTTTTGCTGCTGCTGCTTCTCCCTGTCTCTCACTATCTTAGAAAAGTGTGAAGCGCTCTCTCTGTCTCATGGGTCGAGCAGGTTCAGTGCAGGGATCTTGGGTCCAAAGGACACGCTTCACTCCTGGCTCTTCTTTCTTGATGGTAGTGAGACTGTCCCCTACCCCCTTTCTACCCCTAGGATGGTTCATTTTAAGCCTAATGGATGGCAAAACTGATCATTCCCCTTGTTAAGGTTCTGTACATCTTATTTCCATTGTTCCACATCCACAAGGGTGTTGTGAACCTTATTTATATTGTTAACAATCTATCCAATCCCCTTGGTGGGCCACAAGCACCTTACATTTGCATAGCCCCACCAAGTCATTTGGTAGAGTTGTGATGACTGTGCTAGAAGGGTCACATGAAGCAATTCACTGCACCACGCATCTTTTCAACTGGACTACTTGATAGTTGTCCTTAAAAAAAGTAAGTAGTTCCTTCCCTGACTGAATTAAGAGTTCCTCTTCTGTGTTCTAGTACTCTCTTAGTAGGACTTACTCATCTTGTCATCTTGCTTAGCTTATCTCTCTCTCTGCCACTAATTATAATTAGATTCTAATTATTAGACTGTTAGAACTTTGAGGACAGGGACTTTTATTCATCTCACTATCTCAAGTGCCTTAGACAAAATAAGTGTCAGTCAATGTTAGTTGAATAAATAAATGAAGGGATTCAGACAGCATTACATACAAGTTCCATTAGGGATTATGCCGTGTTCATTTGTGTATTTACACGGCTTGGCTTAGTTTGATGTGTGGTGAGGTGTGTGTTCAGTAGCAAATTGAATGATACAGAGCTGTCATCTGTTTTATGAATATACATTGTGGTAGTATAAACAGAAAAGGGCTTGATGGTTGCTTGAGAAGGACATTTGAACTTTTTGTTTGTTGTGAAAGGAAACATCTTTCCTTTTTCTGTGTCTTTATCTGTAAAATGAAAGAGTTGGACAGTCTGATCTCTTAAGGTTCTTTCATATCTCTAAGAAATAGCTGTTTCCCTTATCTGGACCATAATAAGTGTAATCTTGCATCTTTTTTTTTTTTTTTAAAGCAGCCCCATCACACTATCGAGTCATATTAAGCTTAAGATCAATTATAAAATGGACAAACTTTTTTTTTTTTTTTTTAAAGACAAACTGTTGCTGTCTCCTCTCCAGAGACTGCTATGCCTTTGGTTTTCTTGAGCTTCAGCCCAAGATTTAGTTATCCTACTTAAATTTTGTCCTATGAAGTTTGGTGCAACTTTCTAGCTTCTTGAGATTGCTCAGAACTTTGATTCTTCCACATATAACATTTATTGACAAATTTGTTAAGCATATGGTAGGCACTCAATAAATATTTGAATGAGTGGACATACAGCTAACATATCTTTGATCAAATAACTGATTAAAGCATTAAACCCACTGCCACTAAGTCAATTCTGACTCATAATGACCCTGTAGAGCAGAGTAGAACAGCCCCATAGGGTTTCCAACGCTGTAAATCTTTATGGAAGCAATCTGCTTGATCTTTCTCCCATGGAACAGCTGGTGGGTTTGAACTAGTGACCTTTTTTTGGTTAGCATCCCAATGCTTTAACTGCTGTGCCACCAGAACTTCTTGATTGAAGCACTAAACATTTTAGTCAAAGTGGAGTCTTTGTTTTTTTTCTCTCCTGAGCTGTTTGGTATGGTAGAAAGACCACTGAAGTTGGAGTCAGAAGATCTGGTCTCAAAGTCTTGGCTCTTCCACTTATTACAGTGTGATCGGACAAGTTGCTTAATTCCTTTGGACTTCAGATTTCTCCTCTGTGTAAAAAGGAAGAAAATCACTAAGGTTTCTGGTTTTCTGTAGTTCTGGCAGTACATTATCAATTGAGAGCACAGATTTTGGAGTCATACTGCCTGTGTTATTATCCTAGCTCTGCCCCTTATTGACTGAGTGACATTAATCTATATGTAGGTTTCTGTTTTCCTCATCTGTAAAATAGGGTTAATAAAACATGGCTGTTTTGAGTTCTTAGAAGACGTTCTAAGCATGTACCGGTACTAGTTGCTGTTGAAGTGATTTTGACTCATAGCATCCCTATGTGTGTCTGAGTAGAACTGTGTTCCATTGGGTTTTCAATGGGCTGATTTTTTTCAGAAGTTGCTCCCCAGGCTTTTGTTCAGAGGTGTCTCTGGGTAGATGCAATCATCAAAGTACAAGAACTGTTTGCACAACCAGGGACTCCCTAAACATGGTGTACACCATTATTATTATGATAATGTTTCCACAGAATATATCATTGAAGACATAATCTCTTACTGTAGGCTGCTGGGACAAAATACAAATGCTTGTCTTTATAGTTGGGGATTAAGAAATGTAATAGAAGCCAATATGGGAATGAATGAATGAATACATACATACATACATACATACATGATAAATCACTGGAAAGCCTTCTACATCTGCTTTCATATCCTTAAATAATGAATGATTTTAACATAGTTGGAAAAAAATTAAATATATAGCTTCAATTTTATGTGCTGTTGTAGGAAGCCAGTAGGTGTAAATTCTTAGATAATTTTTAGCCCCATGTGGAAATATTGGCTTCAAACTTATCTCTCCATCTAACATCTAAAAGAGCTCCAGGTAGCAGCCAGATTAACCTTTTTTGCATCTCTTCCATCTCAGGCGATCTAGGGAACTGTGAAATTACTGAAAGTTGGGCAAAAGGAAGGGGAATGACCTGAATAATTACCATACCAGTTCATCTCCTAGATAATAAAGGGCTGGCTGTGTAATAGTGCCTAAGGCTTGACTGCTAACCAGAAGGCTGGCAGTTCAAACCCACCAGCCACTCCTCGGAAGGAAGATGGGGCAATCTGCTTCTGTAGTGATACTGCCTCAGAAACCCAAGGAGGAGTGGTCACTATGAGTCGGGTCGACTTGACGGCATATAACAACAGCAACAACAACAACAACAACAGTGTACTCAAAAGTATTCTCCTCTACTGATGGCAGCAACTTCCCTCTGGAGGCTCAGGACCTCCTGGGAACCTGAAGGGGAAGGCCTGTCTCTTAGCAGCGAGACTGATCTTATCTCCAGCACTCTCTTCTGCTTTCCTCTTCAGAGGAAATAGGTTCTGCTTTGATGCCAGGGGAGCAAGAAGATGGCAGTCATCCTCCTCAAACCTTATCCCATATTGATTATTTTGATTTTGGTTTTTGGTCAGATTATTTAGTATTTCTTAGAATAAGTTGCCCCATTTGTTCATATGGGATATTTCCTAAATTTCCAGCCTGACGTAGTGAACTATTTTTATTTCTTAACCTTCCCAAGAATATTCTGCCTCCTTACTTATACAGCCCTCCCACCCCCACCCCAGTTCAACTACTCTGGTTTAGAGGTAGAGACTGCAGGACATAACAGGAGGCACAGCTTTGGGGCTGGACAGGTGGGTCAGTAGAATTTTGGTCAAGTTATTTAACCTTTATATGTCTCTCTACTTTTATCTCAAAATGAAAATGATAATATCTTTCTTAGAGGATTGTTGGGATGAAATGAAATGATTTTTAAAGTTCTTAGCACAGTATCTGTGAACTAACAGTTACAGTAAATGCTTAGTTAATTTCAGCTTTGTTTATTAAGTGCTTTCTAAATATGTTAGAGATTGGGGTATGAAGGCAAAAGAGAGTTCCCTCAGGGAATTTACATCTGGTTAGGGAAACTAACAAACAAACAAAAAAACCAAACTCATTGCTGTGTAGTTGGATCTGACTAATAGCGACCATTCCTTGGGTGTCTGAGGCAGTATCACTACAGTAGATTGCCCAACCTTCCTTCCAAGGAGTGGCTGGTGAGTTTGAACCACCAGCCTTCTGGTTAGCAGTCAAGTGCCTTAGGTTGTTGTTTGTGTTGTTGTTATGTGCCGTCAAGTCGGACCCGACTCATAGTGAACCCTCCTTGGGTTTCTGAGGCAGTATCACTACGGAAGTAGATTGCCCCATCTTCCTTCTGAGGAGTGGCTAGTGGGTTTGAACTGCCAGCCTTCTGGTTAGCAGTCAAGTGCTTTAGGCACTACGCTACCAGAGCCGTAGTAGGTTACTAAATATGAATCAGGAAATGTTCATTCTTTTTCTTTTCTCTTCCCTATTTCTGATGCGTTCCTTTTCCTAGAGCAAGGTAAATTCTAGCAGGACCCTTCCTCTAAGGCTGACTAAGAAGAAGCTAGTATGAGGGACAAACTGAGTAGAATTGTCACAGGTTATCAGGGTGACGGAGAGCTTAGTCAAGGAAGGATAAAGTCAGCTGTGAATCCCATTATTAGTAAGCAGTAACAGGATTATTAGCAGTTTTTAGGTGGGAGGGATGCCTAGTGGGGGACTGAGGCAGGGCAGAGGGTTTGCTTAAACTGAGCTGCCTGCTAGGCAAGTTCCTGTTTACGTTTTTCACTTGTAGTTTTTGGGACTTCTGGACACTTGCTTTCTGGGTGCTCCTTCTCCCTCTCTGCCTTCAGGAACAGGATTGAAAACAGTGTTAGCCTGAGGAAATCGTTCTATTTAGGGAGTGAGAGCAGAGAGCCAGTGATTAGGTCCTTATCTGCGGTGGGGCCTTTGCAGTAGTGTGGGGCTAGGATTGAAGTGTCTGTCCTGACATAGACAGAGGCTTGGCTTTTCTGTCCTGTGGTTGGGTCAGAATTGTGAAGAAGCAATAAATGGGCTGGGCCATCTGAATGAAAAAGCCCTTCATTGTGTTTCTTCAGCATTCCAGTGTCTGGTACAATTAGCTGAGGCTTGGAAAACAAGTTGGACAAACAAGCAAGCAGCTCTGCACTAATGGATAAAGGGAGTTCTGGCACAACTGAGTTAAGTGGAATGACTGCAGAGTCAAAGTGGGAGGGTCTGGGAAGAGGAAGGGGACTTTGGGATGACTTTCTTAGTTGGATGAGGGAAAAGAATGGAGCAGCAAGCAAATGGTGTTTTTGAAGTTGATGAAATCCAACATGCTAATCTACCTGGAAGACTGGCTGGAGCTGGCTACTCTGTAAAGTAGGTGGAATCAGTGGGGAGGGACTTTTTCCTTTGGACAGTTGTGAGTGTGGGGACATAAAGTTCCATTTGGAATCTAGGAATCTATTGGGAGTAGATGGTATGTGCATCTACTCCATTGTCACATCTCATCGTGAGACCTTCTCAGTTGGTTAACATTTTATATGTATTTCTGCCTAAAAAGAGGCAAATCCGAGGCACCAGTTGTTGGGCAATGGATGCACTGTTCCTGACTTGGAAGTAACCCATTTTTAACTGACCCGCTCTCCTGCAACTGTCTGAGATCCACCAGGTCACACGTTTCTGCTCTGCAAATTGAAGGGTACACAAAGACCAGCTTTTACCTGGTCAGGCATAATCAATTAATCACTGGGCTTTTGTAGATGAAGCTCCTATTTTAGGATGCTGCTGTTGGTCTGGAAATACCAAGCAGATGCCACTTTTGAATAGGAAGCTGTTTGCCCGAAGACCTGAGCCCAATTTTTGGAAATGACCTAGGGTGGAGCTTCCTCTCTGACCTCAGAGGGAGGAGGAGGTCAATAGGAAGTGGTGGGTGGAGCCACTTCTCTGTACTTCTGTCTTTCTCTATGCTTCGGATAGCCCTCTGGCTGCCTCTGTTCACCTTGTACCCCTTTTTGAGGAGCTGCTGAAGGCTCACGGGCCACTAGTAGGAGGTCTCCTGACACCCCCTCTTTTTAGACGGGTCAGCAGAAGCAAGGGTGCCATGTGGCCCAGTTACCAAGATGAGCATGAGTTCAACACCCACCTGGTTTGCCGCATGTGCTGTATGGGTTAGTATGTGAAGCTTTTTTCCTTGTCTGGGCTTGAGGATCCTGAATACTCTTGCTCCCCTTGACTCATAGAAAAGCTTTGTAGGTGTTATAACCTTTGGCTAGTTAAAATGTGCAGTGCAAGAGATGGGTGCCCTACTTCCTGGGGAACTTCTTAAACTTGATAGTGTCTGTGGGCAGTTAAAAGCGTAAGCTTTGGGTGTGGGACTTTTTTTATGGAGACTGAATTCATGCCCATGCTCTGCCTGTATCAGGAAACCACTTTTAAGTTATGTTGCATAGTGCTGAAAGCCTGGGTGTATTTTTAGCAGAAGTTGGTTGGTTACGGAGTCCACCTCTGAATAGACTGGCGGGTGGCGGGGGAGGAGCCATGACCGCCAAGGTTTCCTCTTTGAGGCTTATTACTCGTTTGCCAGCTATGAGGGAGAGAAAATGGTTGAAGATGGTTTAGGGACAGGGACCTAAAGAATGGTTAGGGGCTAGGGGAAGAGTCATGCTGGCTGTGACTTTATCTGTCTTGATAAGGAGAAAGAGTTAATTAAATTTAAATAACTAGTTCTATGACCTTGAATAGGTGATCTAACCTTTTTAGGCATAGATTTCTTTGGTTTCCAAACTGTTAGGTGTATAGGCTGCTGGACTGAGACAAGGCTTTCACCAATCCGCAGTAAAATGAAAAAGATAGGGAAAATGTATTGTGTCTTTCATAAAGCTAACCTTTAAGAGATAACTCTCCTTTATTCTGAAATTGTCATTTCTACTCTTTGATACTAAAATGTCTTTTATTTTATAAAAGAATTGTTACTGGGTAGTAGTTTGTTTTTAGATATCCTTATTTAGCAAAATAAAAAGTTAGCTTTATGTTACACTTTCTGATTTATTTTGGAAATTTTACTGGTTTGTGAAATCCAGGTTTGGGAAGCACTGAATTGATAATCTAGTTCTACTAGCCTTTGATTTCATACTGTGAGTCTCTAAGCAGAACAGAATTATGACTTGAATAGATTTTCACTGAAATTGAAATTGCTGGTGGTTTGATGGGGTGGGATGGTGGGGTGGGTGGGCATAAGGTTGGGAACCTTAGAAGAAATCCCAGAGGAGAGGAATAGCAGAACTAGTATTCTTATTCTGTCTTCTCACTGCAAGGCCGGTGCTACCAAATATTTAAGTACTGTTTCAGAAACGAAGGATGGGGGAATTTTGATACTACCATGTATTCTAGCTTTTTATCTTTCCTTTGTCATTGAGATTTTCTCCCTGGTACCTAGAGGAAAGAATCTTCTGTATCTGAAAGTACTTAAAGATAATGTAATTACAATCAGAGGGTCCTGTTTCAGTATTCCACAGAGAAGCATAGACCTGTGCTAGGTGCTTAGCCTTCCTGTGCCTTTGTTTCCTTATTAATTAAATGGAGATTAAAATAGACCCTCACTCATAGAGTCGTTATGAGGAGTATATACTTTTAAAGTACTGAGCCCATTGCCTCACACATAGTAAGGTGGCATAGTGTCTAAGGCTAACCAGTCAAACCCACCAGCCACATCTGGGAAGGAAGGTTGGGCAATCTACTTCTGCAGTGATAGCGCCTCAGAAACCCAAGGAGAGGTTGCTATGAGTTGGATCTGACTTGACGGCAGTGAGTTTGGTTTTTGGTTAGTAGTAATACAATGCAAAATTTATACAATATGCTTATCTTTGTTCATTCTCCTTATATGAGTCCAGACACATAATACACACCTGATTTGCTGGAGTAAAGATTCCTTTGAGTGTACAGTTTCTTTGATTGGAGTGTTTGGTTGCTGGAGAGGTGACACTCTCTATTACAAGCCTAGCCTAACTGTACTAGCAGCATGGCCTATTGATCTACTGTGAGAGTGGAGGCCAAATATGAAGCAGTTGGGTTTTCTAGCAGAGATGCCCTTTGAGAATACAGATAATGAATGCTCTTAGTCAGTCCACTTGAATTTGTACTTTTAAAAAGGTTCCTCAGGTTATTTTGATATGGTCATTTCACAGCCTGATCTTTGGAAACTATTGACCTAGCCCAAGCTCCTCATTATGTGGATGAAACTCTACTTAAAGAGAGGAGATAAGTGTCATATAAAGCTAAGAACCGTAGATTGGAGATCAAGAAATCCAAGTTATAGACGTGGTTCTGTCCCCAACTGTGTGACCTCTAGCCTAATCTCTCTTGGCTTTGATTTCTTCATTTTTAAGATGATCTTTGCAGAGACAGGTTTCACTCTGTATCTATGAAATATTTCGCTTTTCTGAATGTGGTAATCCATTGACACTCTAGACACTATTAAACTTTTCTTCCTCTTCCCTTCTTTTAAGCCTCTCTGACCAACTCTGTGGCTCTTTTCTTTTGCCACTATTACTTACTCCTGGCTTATTTCTTTATCTAACTTCTGTTCTATGTTCTCTAATTCCCAATAGTACAAAGGATTATCATTGATAAAGATCAGATTTTCTTAAGAAATAAGATAAATTTTTAATTTTGCATTGATATCTAGTGTTACAACTTCCCCAAAGCCTTATGTCTCAGTTCTCACTGAAGCTTTCTGAGTCTGCACCAGTCCTTGGTGATAGCCACCTTTCATGAATCCCTGTTATAGTTTGCACCTCTTCTTTTCCCACTTGATGATACAGGACAGTATGGTGTTGCTTTCTAATAATTTCATGGGAGACAGTAGTATATAGTGGTTAAAAGTCCAGGATTTAGAGTCTGACACATTTGGGCTTGAATTTCATATTTCTTTTTTTTTTTTATTGTGATTTGGGTGAAAATTTACAGAGCAAATTCACTTTCCATACAGCAGTTCACATACACTTTGTCTCATGACATTGACTACAATTTACCACAATGCAACAACTCCCCTCCCACTTCCTTCTGATAGTTACCTCTTCCCTGTGTCCATCACTCCATGCACTCCTGCCCCCTGAGCTGTCCCCCTGTGCATAAGCAGTCATTCTTTCTCCCATGATTGTTCACTCCAAGGAGTGTATCTACCTCAGGTACATGTTCAACTCATATGTCTGTCTTTTGTTTGGCTGGAAGCCACAGGTATGGGTTCAATTCCAGACCTGAAGGGCAGCTAGGGGCCATAGTCTCAGTGGTTCCACCAGGCTCTATCAGACTAGCAAACCTGCCCCCCCCCTTTTTTTTCCCAAATGCTTTTGAGTTTTGGTCCACATTGCTCTCCCTCTCTATCCAGGATCTCCTATATAGATCCCCCTCCGAATGGTTGACAGTGGTAGCCGGGCACCATCTAGTTCTTCTGGTCTCATAGTTGTATAGGCTGTGGATCGCATGATATACCAGTCACTAGGGCTAATTGTTTCCATGTATCTTTGGTTTTCTTCATTCTTCTTTGCTCTGGATGAGGAGAGACCCATTGTTGCATCATGGCTGCTTGCATGCTTTTAAGATCCCAGTCACTTGCCAAAGTAAGAGGTGGAACAATGTTTTGTGTCGTATTTTATGCCAATTGAACTTGATGTCCCCTGTGACTGTGGTCCTGAGCCCACAGGTTCAACTACTTGCTCCCTCTGGGTAGCTGGCTGTGACCAGGAAGTGATTACAATCTTGTCCCTTGTCAGCTCTACTATACACTTGGGAATTCAGATCATAAAAATACACTTACAGGACCATTGTCTGCCAGCCCTATACATGGTCTTGGGTATACTCCCTGCTGCATAGACATCCCTAATAGTTCAGCCTGTCCACCCATCTATCCACCCGTATACCCATGTTTGCCTTCACTGACAACGCAGTACTGTATGTGCAAAAGGGTTCATCTTTGTTGTCTGTACCTCCCATGTATCTCTCTCTGTCTTCCTCTTCTTCAATGCCACCATTCTACTAATCTTTTAAGATTTAGTTAGAGTCACTCTTTTAGGAAACTTTCATAACCTCTGATGTTTTCTTCCCTTACTCAGGCAGACCTACTACAGGCATACCTCATTGAGGATTCAGTTCCAGACCACCACAATAAAGCAAATATTGCAATAAAGCAAGTCATGTGAAATTTCTGGCTTCCCAGTGTTTATAAAATTATACTATCTTGTAAAGTTTATGCTATACTGTTGTCTATTAAGTATGCAATAGCATTATGAAAAAGTTTGAAATAGTCTGAGAATTACAAAAATATGACACAGAGACACAAGGTGTGCACATGCTGTTAGACAAATGGTACCAATAGATTTGCTTGACACAGGGGTGCCACAAACCTTCAATTTGTAAAAAATGTAGTATCTGTGAAGGGCAAGAAAGCAAAGTGGGGTAAAAACGAAGTGTACTATTACTATTATTTTTTTGAGCATACTGTGCTTACCTTTGTTACAATACTCGTCAAAGTGCATTGAAGTTATTTGTCTTTTCTTCTAGACTATGATTTCTTTTAAAGGCAGGGACTGTGACTTTGATATCTGTATTGCCAGAGTCAGATACAGACTTTTCCTAGACGTTAGATCCTTAATATATAGTAATTTTTTTTTTTAATTTAAATTTCCAAGGTTGTAAATCTTTATGGAAGCAGACTGCCCCATTTTTCTTCTGCAGAACAGCTGGTGGGTTTGAACCACTGACCTTTTGATTAGCAGCCCAGTGTCTTAACCACTATACCACCAGAGCTCCAGGTCTTTAATATAGATTTACGCAAAGAATAACTGAGGGAATGAATGAGCTAGATTGTAAAGAATGATCATTTGCATAGGTGGAGAGGAAGAGAGTAGCACACCATGAAGGGAAATTAAATAATATGAGCGGAGTGTCAGTGATTTAGAGACTATTATTGGCAAACTGATTTAGAGGTGCAGGCTGCAGGTGACATGGGCTTGGAAAGGATGATGATGTTGGAAAACTGGACCAGCATCTAGAAAATATAAAAATATAAGAATCCTGGCCTCAAATAGTTGCAGGACTCAATTAAGTAAAAGATATTTTAGGCTTTTGTTACTGTTATTATTTTTAAAATAACTCTAATGGTCCCAAATGAAAGCCAGTAGGTAGACCTTACCAGACACTTTATAGAACTTTTAAATTGGTATATGTTGCTTTATGAGGTAGTGAATTCTCTATTAAGTATTTAAGTGGTAAGGATATTATAGATGTATGCAAGATTGACTAGATGTTTCAGTCCTGAATCTATGATTTTTTGTTGTTGAAGGGATTCATGAATTAGCAGGAATTGGATTTAGATAACTGCTAAGGTCAATTCTAATTTCTAAATTCTTTTGTTTGTAGTAAGCCAAAAAACAAACAAACAAACCCAATGCCATTGAGTCAATTCCAAATCTAAGTACCCTGTAGAACTACTCGTAGGGTTTCCAAGGCTATAAATCTTTACAGAAGCAGAGTGCTTCATCTTTTCCCCATGGAGCACCTGGTGGATTCAAACTGCCAACCTTTTGGTTAGCAGCTGAATGCTTTAAGCACCATACCACCAGAGCTCTGGAGACTGAAAAAGGTGTCTGGTAAATAGGTTGTTTTTGGAGAGGAAATAAGAATGTGGTACCTTGGTTGCTGCGTTTGAATTGAGAATGAAGGCCAGTGGCCAATCAGGGCATTGCAGTTTGAGTTCAGCATACCAGATACAATGTCAACATGTATGTTTGAGTAATAATGAGGACACTGATGGAAGATACATGTGGAGATCATAAATATGAACCAAGTTGTCAGGGAAGGTTAAGGTAGATTTGTCATGTGGAGCAGGGTGGGCAGCAGGGTTGATGATAGGGTTATTTGAACCTCATCATGGTATAGGGGATGGCATGGGCTTCAAATAAATAGGAAGAGAAGTGGATCAGTGGTTTGGAAATGGCTTTTGGGAATTGACAGGAGTGAGAGAAGGTGAGTCCCCTGCAGAATAAGGCCCTGTGGAACAGTCATTGTCCAGTATTAAGTCATATTTCTCTTAAAGTGAAGAGGTAGAAAAAAAATTGGAATGAAGGGGAGTCTGCCCGCAAAGAAATGAGGGCTCTGTAAGACTTAGGAGAAGGAAGGGAAGTAAGAGATGTGCACTGAGGGTAAACTAGATAACTCTGGGAGTTTGCCTGGATGGTAATGGCTGGTGAGGAAATAGGAATGAGGGAAGTAGTGGGTGGGAAAGGGAATAGAGCATTGATCAAGTAGATTGGTACATAAAGAGTAAGATTAACCACTGCAGTACGGGCATGCAAAATGCCTTTATACCTTGAGAGATAGTCCCAAGGTATACCCAGATGCCTTTATACCTAGGGAAAGGTGATGACAAAAGGTCACCCTACCTCTTCTTCTGGGATATTCACAAATGTGCCTTTTTGGAGTTTCGTGTGTGTTCCTCTAGAGGCAGGGTGTGTCACTCTGCTCCCCAGAGAATTATAATGGTAAAAAGTCTTTGCCATGACGTGATTTTGGGGCATGTGATTCTGTCTAATTTGTAAAGTGGCTACTGTTAGGGAAATTCAGGTAGGTCAAAACTCCCTAATGATTAGAGGTACTGGCTTACTGTTCTATGGGGAATGCCAAACCTTTTAAGGTACCCTGGAGAAGGTGGAATATATGCAAGTCAGAGGTCTGGGAACTTTTTGCCTGAGTAGCATAAAGCAATGCCTTCTCTGTGTTTCCTTTACAGATGAACGGGACCGGGTTCAGAAGAAAACATTCACCAAGTGGGTCAACAAGCACCTGATGAAGGTAGGACTCCTTTATATATGCTGCTCTAGTACCTTTTGTTGCTCTTAATCTGGATTTATCATTCTGTCTTCTCTCAGTTCAGATTGCTTGCCATGTGCTCAAGTCTACAGAAGATACATATGACTTTTTTTTTTTAAACTAACGTAGTTAGGAGCCCTGATGGCACTATGGTTAAAAAACATTCAGCCGCTAACCAAAAGTTAGTTGGTTTGAACTCATCAGCTGTTCTGTGGGAGAGAGATGAGGCAGTTTGCTTATATAAAGATGTACAGCTTTGGAAATCCTGTGGGTGCAGTTCTACTCTGCCCTGTATGGTCACTTGAGCTTGGAATCAACTTGATGGCAGTGGGTTGGTTTTTTTTTTTTTTTTTTTTTTTCCCCATAGCATAGTCCTAACAGCATGGAAACTTTTTACTGATCAGTTTCCTGGTATGGGCAGTAATACCTACCATTACCTCAGAAGGGTCAGGTTGACTATACCATGGGGTAATTTCTTGGATTCAAAGAACACTTCAATCTTAGCTTTACAAATTATAAGCCTCCTTATTTTTATTATTTACTTTGAAGTAGTAGAACAGGGGGGATTTTTTTCTTACTCTTTTAAGCGCACAAATCCTAAATGTACAGTTTGATGAATTTTCACATGTATGTATACCTGTCAAGGAGCCCTGATGTCTCAGTGGTTAAGAACTCAGTTGCTAACTAGAAGGTCAACAGTTTGAACCCACCAGCCACTCTGTGGGTGGGACAAAGATGTGACAGTGTGCTTCTATAAATATGACAGCATTGGAAATCCTGTAAGGCAATTCTGTCTCCTATAAGTTTGTTATGAGTCAGAATCAATTTGATGCAGTGGGTTTGTTTTTTTTTTTTTTGTTGTTTATACACCTGTATATACAACTTGTAGATTTGTCTTAGTTTCTTAGTGATACTGTAACAGAAATTCCACAAGTGGGTAGCTTTAATAAACAGAAATTCATTTTCTCACAGTTTAGGAGGCTAGTAGTCCAAATCCAGGGCCTTGGCTCTAAGGGAAAGCTTCTCTCTCCCTCTCTGTTGGTTCTGGGGGAAAATTCTTGTCTCAGCTTCTCTAGCCAGCTGTCCTTGGAGTACCTGGGCTTGTAGACTGGTCTGCCTCATCATCTTCAAATAGTATAGGTCTTCTGCCTGTGTCTGCCTTCTTCTGTGCCTAATCTGCTCTTTTATATCTCAAAAATATTTGGTTTAAGACATATCTTACACTGATATGGCTTTATTAACATAATAAAGAAACTCTACACCCAAATAAGATTACATTTACAGTTATAAGAGTTAGGATTTACAACACATATTTTTTTGGGACACAATCTATAATGCAGATGAAGATTCAGAACATTTCCAGAAAGTTGAGCCGTGAGAGTGAGTTCATTCCCAAACTTGAAAGGGTCTAAGGGTCATAGTCTCTCAGGAATTCCACCAGTCCCTTTCCAACCAGTCAGTCTGGTGTTTCTTAAGATTTTGAGTTTTGTTTCATATTTTTCACCCACTCTATTCAAGACCGTCTATTGTGATGCCTTTCAGAGTGGTTGGCTGTGGTAGTTGGGCCCCATCTAATTCTCCTGGGCTCAGGTCATGAGGGCTAGGGTTTGTGTGGTCCATTAGTCTTTTGACTTTCTTCTCTCCTTTGCTTCAGTGGAGAGAGACTAATAATTGCATCTTAGATGGCCGCTTGCAAGCTTAAAAACACACTCTTACTTTCATTCTGGGACAGTTTTCTCTTGAATTACTTCTTTCCTCTATGAATGCCTTTTTCTGCCTCTTTCACTGACTTTTCTTCCTCTGTGTGACTCTTTCATATTGTTGTTCCCCAGGGTCCTGATGACTCTTTTCTTGTTTTGTTCTCTCTTTTCTCCTTGGGTAGACTCATCTGTTTTAGTCACAAGGATTGTTTGGGTGAATGAAATGGCAAAGGTACATAAGAAGAGAGGAAGCAGGGTGGTCTCATAGTATCTGATGTCTAGATGAGTTGGGCTGTATGAAAACTCAACAGTATCAAACAGCTACTCTCTCGATTTTATGAGGAAAACCTTGCAGTCTTTAATTTTTTTTTCTTTCTACATGTTTCCTGTATTAATATGTCTAAAATTCTTCCATTACTTATGTGTGCACCATCATGGCTGTCCCCAAAATGATAACATAAAGCCCTGAGGCTTCATGATTCTAAAGACACAAACACAGAAAACCTATTGGCTGGAGTTTTCATCTTCTCCATGAGTCATCTGCCCATCTATAGTTCAGTAAGCTATGGCCAGGGTGTAAGATGGCCACGTAAGTCAGACATAGCATCTTAGGCTGTTCCTTTCATATGGACTATAGGTGAGCGCAGTTTTCAAACTACAAGATCCAGATAAGGAGGCAATGGTAGAGTCTTTTCCCTGTATTCTTTCCTAAGCTAAAGACCTGTGTTTCTGAAAGTCTGCTTGACAGTACATGTGGATGTTACTCTGGTACATCAGATGTTGAACATATCCCAAATTGTTCAAAATTTCACTTATGTGCCCAGCTGTCCAAGTTAAGAATTTAGAATCATACTTGATTTAGTCCTTCTTGTAATGTCTCTTTTGTTACCAAGTCCAGTCACTTTCACCGCATGAAGTTCCTTGCATCTGTCTTTTCTTCTCCATCCCATTTTCTCACTCTAGTCCAGGGCTTCATCTTTGCTTTCTCTGACCACTATAATAGTTTCCTAATGAATTTTTTTGTAGTAACACTGTGCCAAAGGGGCAGGGAAGCTGCATCTTCTGACCTCCTCTAACCCCAAAAGAGGAAGACAGAATCACCATCAGTAGCCCAAGGCTTATTCTTGTGAGGCCAGACGTGCTACCTCCCTCCAAGCCCTTTCCCCAACCCTGACACTAACTGTACCTCCCACAGTACCCATCACCTCTCTGCTGGGGTTGATAATTCGCTGCAGTGGCCACACAGAACTCACAGATTATGGGGTTTATTAGGGAAGCAACAGGCTATAATTCAAGTTCAGAAATGCACTCAGTCTCTTGCAGCCAGCCATCTCTCTTAGCAGCCAACACTCTCTCTCTTAACAGTGTGTGTTCGCATCTCTCTCAGCAAGTGTGTGTCTCTCAGGAGTGTGTTTATCTCAGCAGCATATCTTTCTCAGCCAGCAGTCAGAGAGACTCCTTCTCCCTCTAGGAGGGCTCCTTTTGAGCCTGGCGGAGTGGCCATACCAACCAATCCCAACATCAGAATTCTATACACCTGAGAGAGAGAGAACTTCCCAGAAGATTGCTTCATGCCGCTCACAGTAGAAATACCCCAGGTGGATAACTTTAGCAATCAGGAGTTACTCAGTTGCTCACAGCAAATTCCCCCACAGAGTTTACAAAGACTATGGCTAGAAAAGCCATACTATGTAATTTACTACACCGCACAATGATAATGATATTAGTAGTCTATTGAGTGCTTACTACAAGTCAGATACACTATACAAAGTCCTTTACATGGATTATCTCATTGAATCCTTCTTCAGTGACCTTATACTGTAGGTTCCATTAATATCCCCATTTTATTGATCAGGAAAATTAGGTTTAGAGAAATTAAGTTATTTGTTCAAGGTCACACTGCTAGAAAAGAGGCAAAACTGAAATTTTAGAATTCAGGCAGCTTAAAGTATAGAACTTCTGTGCTCTTAACCTATGCAGTACTACCCCTGGCTTCTGCCTGCTTTTCCAGGCTCCTTGTGCTAAAATCCCTTCTGTGGATTTTAGTAGCAAATTACCTGGTATGGCTTTTCTAGCCATAAGTCTTTGTAAACCCCTTGGTGGAATTTGCTGTGAGCAACTGAGGAGCTCCTGATTGTTAAAGTTATCCACCTGGGGTATTTCTGTTGAGAACGGCACAAAGTAATGTTCTGGGAAGTTCGCACGCTCTCTCAGGTGCTTAGAATTCTGATGTTATGTTTGGTTAGTTTGGCCACTCTGCCAGGCTCAAAAGGATTCCTCCTAAAGGCAGAAAAAGTCTCTCTGACTCTGGCTGTGAAAGACGTGCTGCTGAGAGAAACATGCTCCTGAGAGACACGTGCTGCTGAGAAAGAGACACCGAGAGACATGCATTGCTGAGAGACACTGACAGACATGCACTGCTAGGAGAGAGACTGTTGGTTGAGAGACAGTGAGACTGAGGGAGACTGAGCGTTTTTCCTGAACTTGAATTATAGCCTGGTGCTTCCCTAATAAACCCCATAATCACTGAGTTCTGTGTGGCCAATGCAGCGAATTATCGAAACCAGCAGAGAGGTGGTGGGTGCTGTGGGAGGAGCGGTTAGTATCAGGGTTGGGGAAAGGGCTGGAGGGAAGCAGCATGTCTGGCCTCACAGGCATAGCCCTTGGGCTACTGCTGGTGATTCTGTCTTCCTCTTGTAGGATTACAGGAGGTCAGAAGATGCAGCTTCCCTGCCCCTTTGGCACCTTCATACCTTAAATTCTTGCTGAACTATATGCCATGGTAGCATAGTGCCTAAGGAACTTCACTGCGGTTCAAACCCACCAGCCGCTCCTCGGAAGGAAGGTGGGGCAATCTACTTCCGTAGTGATACTGCCTCGGAAACCAGGAGAGGTCACTATGAGTCACGTCCGACTCGATGGCACATAACAACAACAACAATATGCCATGGTATTTTATAACTCTATATTTTTGCTGATGTTGTTCCTTCTACTTGGAATACCTTCCACAACTCTGTTCTGCCTAGATAGCACTAATAGCTTCATACCTCCTCCATAAAGATTTTCTTGATTCTGCTATGTAGAATTGACCATCCTTTTTCTTTGTGTTCTCACTGTACTCTTTATGTACATCCATTATAGCACCTGTAGTATTTATATGTATTTTATGTCTATCTATTAGATTGTAACTTTAAAGGTAGATACTGTGTCTTATTTCTTACAGTATCAGGACAAACACGGAAAGGAGAAAGGAAGAAAGGAACCTTGCTACTCCCCTTAGTAAATTCTTTCAGTAGTAACCAGTTGCCTCTAGTTTGATAACATTAAGCCTTCATGATTCAGAGCCCTTTACAACCTGTTTCCTGCCTACCCATCCAACTATATTTCTAGGTACTTTGGCTTACGTAGCCTATCCTGTTACCATACAAGACCACTCACTACTCCATACATTGTGTACTCTCAACACCTCTCTGCTTATTTATTTATCTCTCCTTAGAAAGCATATCCTGGTCTCTTCTGCCTAGCCATCACTTGCTTATCCTCTCAGGCCCAGCTCTAATATCGCCTTCCTTGAGACTCTGACCTCCATCCCTCAGGCTAAATTAATTGCAACTCCCTTTCTGTTCCATACCACTTTGAAGAGATACCTTGTGTGCTCATGCATTGGTGTTCTCCTTTAGAATGCTCATGAGAGCTGGGAGTATATTATGTTACTTTCTCTGCCAAGTATGACACCAGGAATGTAAAAAATGGTACCCAATAAGTATTTATTGTCCTGAGAAAATAATATTTTTATAGTGCTTTATAGCTCACAAAATTATTCTTATTTGACATGATTCTCACAACAACCTTATGGGAAGTAAAGGTACTACTGTATTATTTCATTTATTTACTACTAAGGAAAGTGAGTAACTGAAGTGAATGGAAGAAATGCTGAAATAAAAGAACTGAACAGAAAATTACAAAGGACAGCTTGAGAAGACAACGTATTTTAATGAAATGTGCAAAGACCTGGGGTTAGAAAACAAAAGGGAAAAACACACTCAGCATTTCTCAAGCTGAAAGAACTGAAGAAAAGATTCAAGCCTCGAGTTGCAATATTAAAGGATTCTATTGGTGAAATACTGAAAAATGCAGGAAGTATCAAAAGAAGATGGAAGGAATGCACAGAGTTACTATCAAAAAGAATTGGTTGATGTCCAACTATTTCAGGAGATAGCATGTGATCAGGAATCAATGGTATTGAAGGAAGACGTTCAAGTTGCCCTGAAGAAGTTAGGGGAAAAACAAGACTTCAGGAATTGACAGGATACCCGTTGAGATGTTTCAACAAATGGATCCCACGCTGGAGGTACTTATTTATGTCAAGAAATTTGGAAGACACCTACCTGGCAGCTGACTAGAAGAGATCCATATTTGTACCCATTCCAAAGAAAGGTGATGCAACAGAATGTGGAAATTATCATACAGTATCATTAATATCACATAAAGGTGAAATCTTGCTAAAGATAATTCAAAAATAGTTGCAGCAGTATATTCACAGGGAACTTCCAGAAATGCAAGCTGGATTCAATAGAGGATGTAGAATGAGGGATACCATTGCTGATGTCAGGTGGATATGAAAGCACAAATACCAGAAATATGTTTATATGTGTTTTATTGACTATGCAAAAACATTTGACTGTGTGGATCATATCAAATTATGGATAACATTGGGAAGAATGGAGTGTTAGATTGGGTTCTCTAGAGAAACATAAAAACCAGCAAAGTGTATATATATATATATAGAGAGAGAGAGAGAGAGAGAGAGAGAGAGAGAGAGAGAGATTGATTTATCTTAGGAAAATGGCTCACAAACATATAGAAGCCGGCAAGTCCAAAGTCCCTGGAGGAAATGTTGGGCTGGCGGCAGCCTTAGCTTCTGCAAGCGCAGGGGGCCGAGAAATTCAAGGCTGGTAGGCAGTACACTGGTTGTTGACTCCAACAAAAGATGAATCCAAGATCTCCAGGCCGAGCGGTGGGCTGCTCACTCATGGAAGGTTGTAGTCAGCACACCAGGGTCCCAATTCTTCAAAGAATGTCTCTCTTCCCAGGATGTCCCTGGATATCCTGGAAGCAGGCCATACCCCTAGGGAAACTCCTCTTGGGCAGATTGGCCACTCAGAACACAGCCATCCGATCCCATCATGGGAACAACCACATAGAACTGGGGTCCAGCCAAGTTGACACACAACTCCAACTATCACAGTCCACCCCTTGTCAACTTTGCAGTTGTACACATCTTCTTAACCATATATATAATCTCTAAATAAGGACAATTACAGAGTCATATTTGTGCCTAATATGTTATGTTAACACACATACAACCAAAATGCATTAACCTTATTTACATTTCACAGCTCATAACAGAAGGAAACAAAAATATTTGATGCACATATACAATGAAGAAATATAACAATCACAGTCCTTGTTTCTACAGCTGGTCACGTCGTGGTCGTAGCTGATATTCAGAACTACCTTCTTCCACCACCCATTCTGTATTACCCTTGCCCCCAGCAAGCACCTCAGCTGGTCGTGGTTCTTTGCCTGGTGGGGTGACCCAAACCATTCCTGAAGGGTCTGGGCCATTAGCAGTCATATCAGAATTGGGTTGCTGTAATTCTCCATTGACTTTAATCACAGGGCATGGTAGTACTAAAAGACATCCTAAAGAATCTCCTGTATTCCAGACATACTCGTCTTTACCTCCATTATGTAAAGCCAACCCAATTTCCCCTTGGTAATCAGCATCTATCACACTAGATAGCACAGTAATGTCCTTCTTTGTCTGTTGATCCAGAGGCATGAGGAAGCCAAAATGGCCAGGTGGCATTCTTAATTTCCACTGCAATGCAATCAGTATTGTGTCTCCAGGTGGGAGTGTTCCTCCCTTTGGGACTAAGATCTCCAGACTCGCAGAGCATAGGGTAACAGGGACAGGAAGCAAAAATTTTTTGAGTGGGTCACTAGGAGTAATAGTGAGTGGTACTACTCCTGTTTCCACCCCTTGGTTCCTGGACCCTTGAATCCTGGCTATTGGAGAAACAGAACCATATATTGGATGCTGGTTTAGAGCATATACAGCCTTCTGAAGAACATTGCCCTAACCCTTCAAGGTATTGCCATGTAGCTGGTGCTGTATTTGTGTTTTTAAGAGGCCATTCCACCGTTCTGTCAAACCAGCTGCTTCAGGATGATGGGGAACATGGTAAGACCAGTGAATTTCATGAGCATAAGCCCACTGCTGCACTTCATGTGCTGTGAAATGAGTCCCTTGATCCGAAGCAATGCTGTGTGGGATGCCATGACGGTGGATAAGGCATTCTGTAAGTCCATGGATGGTAGTTTTAGCAGAAGCATTGCATGCAGGGAAGGCAAATCCATATTCAGAACAAGTATCTATACCAGTAAGAACAAAACGCTGTCCTTTCCATGATGGAAGTGGTCCAATATAATCAACCTGCCACCGTGTTGCTGGCTGATTACCCCGAGGAATGGTTCCATATTGCAGACTCAGGGTTGGTCTCTGTTGTTGGCAGATTGAGCACTCAGCAGTGGCGGTAGCCAAATCAGCCTTGGTAAATGGGAATCTATGTTGCTGAGCCCATGCATAACCTCCATCCCTGCCACCATGGCCACTTTGTTCATGAGCCCATTGAGCAATGACAGGAGTAGCTGGGGAAAAAGGATGGCTGGTTTCCACTGAATGTGTCATCCTATCTACCTGATTGTTAAAGTTCTCCTCTGCTTAGGTCACCTTTTGGTGGGCATTCACAT
>NW_006921779.1:320476-321806 GCF_000298275.1 Orycteropus afer afer | reverse complement strand
AAAAGGCCTCAGATCCCTTTGGGGAAGGCTAGGAGAAAGACTGACATTATAGAGTTTTGGCAATGTAGTGGGGTCCTTCCTCAAAGGGACCTGGCCTCCCCTTCATTCAAGGGGTTGTGAGTCTGTAAACTGACTCAAGTCTGGGAATCAATTGAGAGGTCGTTGACTCTGTATTCTGGCCCTTCAATCTAGGTTGCTGTTCACGTGACCTAGAATTCTTCTGTCTATATAGATCAAGTAAATATTTAGTAGGCTTGCCATGTCTTTCACTACGGGGAACACCATGAGCAAGTAGCCAATGCCATAATTCCACACAAGTCAGACTATTCTGATTAGTGTTCTGACTCTGCTGTCCATTATGATAACCACACCCACCTTGCCTTTGTCGATTAACTGCTGCCATTTGGCCCCTACTACCATAGGGTCCAGTCAGCCCCATCGTAATATAAGTGTCTTAGTTCAATTAGGGCAGTTCCCACTGTCAAATCAGGTTTACTTAAAATAGCAGTCTTCAAGGATGGTGGAGCTCCCTTCACAAATTTATTCCTCATGGTACTGGTGAAAGGCTGTCTTCTGGACTTTCCATTTCTGGCTCTAGGGGTCTAATCTGATAAATCCATTCTAACAGGCCAGTTTCCCTAAGCCTCTGGATACCTTCTTCTACATTAAACCGAGGCAGGTCTGGTACTTCAACTTGACTTAAGGTAGGCCACCGCATAATCCATGCCTCAGTAAGCCAACCAAATAAGCTACTAGATCCTTTCCTAACCTCTCGAGCTCAGACATTGAATGAAGAATCCATACTTAGTGGACCTAAATCAATAAACTCAGACTGATCCAATCTTACATTCCTTGCAGCATTGTCCCACACCCTCAGTAGCCATTCCCATACATATTCTCCAGGTTTCTATCTGTACATGTTGGCAAAATCAAGTAGGTCTTTTCGAGTATAGCATATCACCTCCTCAGTTAGTCACACTTTCTATTTCACTTCTTGGGGTTCACTTAGACTTGACCTTTGTTATGGGCCAGAATAGGTGCTTGAGGCAGTTCCTGAGAGCATTCAGGAATGTTTTCCATGGCCTCTGCCTCACACAGTAACCCTGCAGGACCAGTTGGGCTAGTCCCCTCAAACGGAGGGGGAGGGGATAATGGTTTTACAGTAATCTGTTCAGATGGGAGGGATTCAACAGAATTTACAGGCTCCATATCCTGATCTTCCTGATCATCTGTCCATATGTCCCCATTCCAGGTTACAGGATCCCATTTTTTTCCAATCAATGCCCTCACTTTAACGGGAGACACCGTTCTGGGTTGGCAATTGAGCTGG
>NW_006921779.1:296347-319737 GCF_000298275.1 Orycteropus afer afer | reverse complement strand
AGAAATTCAAGGCTGGTAGGCAGTACACTGGTTGTTGACTCCAACGAAAGATGAATCCAAGATCTCCAGGCCGAGCGGTGGGCTGCTCACTCATGGAAGGTTGTAGTCAGCACACCAGGGTCCCAATCCCTCAAAGAATGTCTCTCTTCCCAGGATGTCCCTGGATATCCTAGAAGCAGGCTACACCCCTAGGGAAACTCCCCTTAGGCAGATTGGCCACTCAGAACACAGTCATTCGATCCCATCATGGCAAAGAATACTGAAAATACCATGGACTGACAGAAGAATGAACAAATGTGTCCTGGAAGAAGTGCAGCCAGAATGCTCCTTGGAAGCAAGAATGTCCAGACTTCATCTCACCTACTTTGGTCATGTTGTCAGAAGGATATCATACTTGGTAAAGTAGAGGGTCAGCAAAGAATGGGAAGACCCTCAAAGAGATAGATTGACACAGTGTCTGTAATGATGGGCTTAAGCATAATAAGGATTTGTGAGTATGGTGCAGGACTGGGCATTGTTTCATTCTGTTGTACATAGTGTCACTGTGGGTTGCAGCTGATTTGATGGTACCCAACAACAACAACAAGGAAAGTGAGAATTAGAGTAATTAAGTGATTTGCCCAAGATCATACAGCTAGTGAGAGATGGAGCTAAGGGTCAAAAATGAATCTTCTGGCCAAAATTCTTTTCTTTTTTGTCCTCCTCGTAAATATGCCTCATCTTATTCTACTGTCCTACCTGTCTAAAACAATTGGAGGAACTGAATTTATCCTGTCTGAAGCAAATGCCCTAAACTTTGTTGTTGAGTATGTTGCTTTGGCTCTTTATTGCTCATTTGTTGCTGGTGCTGCTCGTTGGAGCTCCATCTTGGTGCTGCGTATTGACAGGAGGCCCAGGGAGGGAGAGACTGGAGGAACACATCATTGCATTGTTAGAAATTGGAGGCCAGCCAGAGCTTTACTTAAATCCCTGGCTATTTTTCATCTCTTTTCAGGCTCCTAGCCTTACAGTTCTAGTGGCATTTTTATCATCATGGAACATTTCAGAGGGATATTTGCTGCTAAACAGAATCATAGCTCTGTGTTGGAATTCTTTGAACTTTGGGCTGGGAATCAGGGATCAAGCCCCCCCACCCCACCCAAACTCAGATAGATTAATATTGCTATTGGCAGGAAGACTAATGTAAAATAAAAAACAACCAAACCTACCAAGCTAGATTTAGTTGAGAAATATGTCCTATTTGGGAAATACTCATTCTGGAATAACCAAATTAATTCCTCTTTATTAGCTGAGAACACTATTGATGCAATTTTTAAAAAAGATTTATTAAGGATGTAAGCACCTGAAATATATAAACCCTCTGCCATCAAGTCAGTCCCAACTCCTAACAATCCCTATAGGGTTTCCAAGGATGTAAATTTTTATGGAAGCAGACCACCTCATTTTTCTTCTGTGGAGTGGTTAGTGGATTTGAACTACCAACCTTTTGGTTTGCAGGCAAATGCTTTAACCACTGCACCACCAGACATCTTTTGAAATCTATAAATAACCTATTTTAGAGTGTAAGCTGATCAATTTAATTTTGCTTATATGCCAGAACTATCAAAAAGAAAAATTTAGAGGTTTTTTTTTTTCAAAAATTGTGATTTGGGTAGAAGTTTACAGAGCAAATTCATCTCCCATGCAGCAGTTCACATACACTTTGTCTCATGACATTGACTGTAATTTCCCACAGTGCAACAGCTCTCCTCCCACTTCCTCCCCATAGCTACCTCTTACCTCTTCCCTGTGTCCTTCCCTCCCCATGGACTCCTGCCTCCTGAGCTGTCTCCCTGTGCGTACACAGCCCTTCTATTCTCCCATGATTGATCTCTCCAAGGAGTGTAGCTACCTAATGTAAACATTCAGCTCATATGCCTGTCTTTTGTTTGGCTGGAAGCCACTTGAGTGGGTTCAATTCTAGACCTGAAAGGCAGCTAGGGGCCATAGTCTCAGTGGTTCCATCAGGCTCTACCAGACCAGCAAACCTGGTCCCCCCACCCCCGCCTTTTTTTTTCTCTATTTTGAGTTTGATTCCACATTGTTCTCCCTCTCTATCCAGGATCTGCTACGTAGATCCCCCTCTGAGTGGTTGACACTGGTAGCCAGGTACCATCTAGTTCTTCTGGTCTCATAGTCATGTAGGCTGAGGATTGCATGGTGTACCAGTCCCTTGGATTAATTGTTTCTATGCATCTTTGGTTTTCTTCATTCCTCTTTGCTCTGGATGAGGAGAGACTCATCGTTGTATTTGGGTGGCCGCTTGTAAGCTTTTAAGATCCCAGTTACTACTAGCCAAAGTAGGATGTAGAACACTGTTTTTGTGTAGTATGTTATGCCAGTTGAGCTTGATGTCTCTTGTGACCATGGTCTTGAGCCCACAGGTACAACTACTTACTCCATTTGGGTAGCTGGCTGTGGCCAAGAAGTGACTACAACCTTGTCCCTTGTCAGCTCTACTTATATACTTGGGAATTCTTACAGAACATACTAACACACTTGTAGAAACATTGTCTGCCAACCTTATACATGGTCATGGGCACACTCCCCCTGTGTAGGTATACCTAATCATTCAGCCTGTCCACCCATAGATCAGGGTTTGCCATCACAATGTTTGACAGCACAGTACTGTATGTGTAAGAGGGTTCATCTTTGTTGTCTGAAAATTTAGAGTTTTTAATGAGGTCTTATTAAATTCATTCCCCCAAAAGACAACTTCAGTATGAAAGAGACAGAACTGAAAGCATAAAGTTCTAAGGAGAAGGAGAAATGCTTTCTCAGTCAGCTTCTGTTGACTAGTAGTTAGCAGATAGAAAGGAAAGGCTGATATTAGTAGTTCTTTGCATTTTTATTCAAGTATGCAATCTGGAAGCCACTGGCCTTGCTGTAATTTTAGTTAAGAATTCTAGATATACCAGCATAAAATTTCAAACTCTGCATTTTTACTGATGTTCCCAACTTTTCTCTGTTTGAGCTTTTCTAATTGAACACATGGTAGTAGATAGCACTGATGTTTCCAGACACTGTCTCTGGGTAGCCTCTGCTGTCATGCCTGAGAGGACTCACTGCTCCTTAAACAATGTGTGGATTTTCACACCTCTTTTCTTTTTCATGTTTGTGGGAAATGTCAGTGGTGTTTAATTTAAGAGATTGACAGGGTAGTGCTAGTTAGCTGCTGAGAGGAATGTTGCCTTTGTTGCCTAAGTGTGACCATGTGGTGGCTATATCTGCCTGGACCTGATTTTTCAGGTCTTGATTTCACTCTAAACACAACCCCCCCATTGAGAAGTTTAGGTCTACATTTGGACATGAACTTCACTATGGATTCTGTACTCCCTGTGTATAAATGCCTGCCTAATAAGTGAGCTGGGAGCTCTGGTGGTGTAGTGCGTAAAGCATTTGACTACTAACCAGAAGGCTGGCAGTTTAAACCCACCAGCCACTCCTCGGAAGGAAGGTTGGGCAATCTACTTCCGTAGTGATACCGCCTCAGAAACCCAAAGAGGGGTCGCTATGAGTCGGATCCTACTAGAGGGCAGTGAGTTTGGTTTCGTTTAGTAAGTAAGCTATGTTGTGTAGATTTTAGAATCATCCTTATCTTCAGGAAATCTTTGTTAAGCAAGGTTGGCTGGTACCACTGTTAGATTCCTTCAAAACTTGGGAAATTCGTAAACCACAGAGATAGTAGAATTCTTATTTACAAAGAATCTCATATTTCGCTTCTCTCTGTCACTTCGCTTATTCCAGCAGGGATTCCCAGCCTCTACTCTTACTGTTTGAGCACAGTTCTTTATAGAGTAAAATGTCTAGGATAACTGTATTCTGTTTTTCAGCATTAGGCTTTTTCTTGAAGATAAATTTGGCCAGTGAATCAAGGTAGAATTCCCTTCTTACAGTTTAAAATCTGTAAATTCAGGAATCCATCAGAAGTTACCAGCCTTATTCTCACTTTCCCTGTACTTTTTAATCCATGTCGATGATACCAAATAATATACTTTTCTCTTTAAAATTTTCTCCCCTGTTTATTATTTCTCAACGTAGTTCAGATGAAGGAAATTAAGCTGCTTGTGTTTCCTGTCAGCAGGCTTAGAAGAAAGCTTTTCTATATCAGGTCTTCTGCAGATACCAAAGAATACTACACAGCAATCCTTGGTTCTTTTTGGAGGGGTTCTCTTATTTAATAATGTTGATAATATATCATTTTGATCCTTCAGCCATCGTAGAAGTCCTGTGAAGGGAGAGAGCATTGAACTGGGAATCAGCAGACAATGTCCTCGACCCATCTGTTGGCTAAATGATCATAGACAAGTTATTTAACTTCTTTTCTAGGCAATGGTTTCCAGTCTGTAAACTGAGAGTGTTAGAGTTAGGTGATCTTTAAAGTCCCTTTGGGCTCAGATTCTGATTCCAAGCGCTTAAGTGCCATCCTTTGCTAATAAAGGACATTCAGAAAATTGGAAGAAGCTGTTATTTTTTTCATTGGCTTCAAGCCAACCTATAAGAAATTAGGAGAGCAGAGTACTCCTTGGTTTATTAATGCACAGGCCTGGGCATCAGGATTGGAAAGGATTGGCCTGAGTTAGGATGGACTTGGTCTCCCCAAATTTAATCATTCACTAATTATTTTTTAAAACTGCTATATTGAGGTTTACTTGACTGCTAACCAGAAGGCTGGTGGTTCAAACCCACCAGCCACTCCTCGGAAGGAAGGTTGGGCAATCCTACTTCTATAGTGATACAGCCTCGGAAACCCAAGGAGGGGTCGCTATGGGTCGGGGCCGACTCAACGGCACATAACAACAACAATAACATACTGAGATTTAATTCACAAATCTTATAATTCACCCATTTAGAGTATACGATCCAATGGCTTTTAGTATATCCATAGCGTTCTGCAACTGTCACCACAGTCGGTTTTAGAACATTTTCATCACCCCTGAAAGAAACCCTGGAGCCCTGTACCATCACTGCCTAGTGCCCCAAAATCCCCACCCCCAGTCCTAGGCAACTACTAACCTACTTTCTGTCTCTATAGATTTGCCTATTCTGAATATCTCAATAAATGGAATCATATGATATGTGGTCCTTTATGACTGGCTTCGTTTACATAGCATCATGTTTTCAAGGTTCATCCAGCATGTATTAGTATTTAATTTATTTTTTATTACTGAATGATAATCCATTATATGGTGATATGCATTTTATTTACACATTCATCAGTTGATGAACAGTTGGGTTGTTTTTACTGTTTGGCTATTAACAATGCTGCTCTGAACATTCATCAAGCTTTTATGTGGACATATGTTTTCAGTTCTCTTAGGTTTACCTAAGAGTAGAATTTCTGGGTCATATGGTGAGCTGTGTTTCACCTTTTGAGGAGCTGTCAGACTTTTCCACAGCATCTGTACTATTTTACATTCTCATCCTCAGTGTTTGAGGGTTCCTGTTTTTCTGTAAACTTTCCAACACTTATTGTTATCTGTCTTTTGACTATAGTATCCTAGAGGGTGTGAAGGAGTTCCTGGGTGGCACAGATGGTTAAGTGCTCCACTGCTAGCCCAAAAGTTGGCAGTTTGAATCCACCCAGAGGCATCTCAGAAGACAGGCCTGGCAATCTGCTTCCTTAAAAACCCTATGGAGTCACCCAAATCACAATTAAAAAAAAAAAAAAAAACTTACGGAGTAGTTCTCCTCTGTACACATAAGGTCAATATGAGTCAGAATCAACTCTATGGCAACTAGCAACCACAGAGGGTATAAAGTGTTATCTCTTTGGGGTTTTGATTTACATTTCCCTCATGGCTAATGATACTGAACATCTTTTCATGTTCTTATTTGTCATTGTATATCTTCTTTGGAGACATTCACTAATTTTGACAGTGATTTCACATGGAGTGCTAATAGCCAGGGCCCCAGTAGTTTAGGATTTTTACTCATACCTTATTGACAGAACAGCATAATTATTTTTTGGAAAGAAACTGCATTATAGATGATTCCTGAGCACTCTTGACTTTACGTGGCTGCTTCTGAAACTTCCAATGCTTAGTCCACTGGACTTTTTCCCAGGGCTTCAAACTGGTTCAGAGCCCTGCTTTTTCTAAAGAGATTAGTGGAAAACTTCAGCACAGCATGTTGTTATTGTTAGGTGCCATCAAGTGGGTTTCAACTCATAGTGACCCGATATACAACAGAATGAAACACTGCCTGGCCCTGTGCCAGCCTCACAATCACTGCCATGCTTGAGCCCATCGTCACAGCCACTATGTCAGTCCATTTCGCTGAGGGTCTTCCCTTTCTTTACCAGCACGATTCACTTGTCCAGGGACTAGTCCCTTCTGACAGTGTAACCAGAGTATGAGAGATGAAGTCAGGCCATTCTTGCATCTAAGGAACATTCTGGCTGTACCCCCTCTAAGACAAGTTTGTTCATTCTTCTAGCGGTCCATGGTACATTCAGTATTCTTCGCCAGCACCACAATTAAAATGTATCAGTTCTTCTGTGGTCTTTCTTGTTCATTATCCAGCTCTCACACACTTATGAGACTATTCAAAGTACCATGGCTTGGGTTAGGTACACCTTAGTTTTTGAAGTAACATCTTCGCTCTTAAAACACTAAAGTGTTTAAAAAGAGATCTTTTGCTGCTGATTGCCCAGTGCAGTATGTCATTTGATTTTCTGACTGTTGCTTCCATGGACTTGATTGTGAATTCAAGTAAAATGAAATCCTTCACAACTTCATTCTTTTCTCCATTTATCATGATGTTACTCATTAGTCCAGTTGTGAGGATTTTTGTTTTCTTTATGTTGATGTGTAATTCGTACTGAAGTCTATAACATAGTATGTACAAAAGAATGAGGACTTTAGAATGAGGCAGACCTGGTTTTGATTAACCTGGTCATGTACTAGCTATGTGATCTTGGGGATGTTGCTTGATCCCTCTAAATCCTATTTCTGTATCTGAAAAATTTATGACATAAAAGCACCCAGTGAATGTTAGTCTTTTTTTTATATATATATACCATTTTCTTGGCAGAGCTGTGCCCCCAATGCACTTCAGAAATATTGTTCTTTGTTGAAAATTCTCCAGGAGAAAACTCTCACTATACTTCCCTTTCCCATTACCTCTGTCTGTATCTCTCTGATAGTTTTATTTTAATAGTTAATTGGTTGTTATAATCAGACAAAGATTGAGAGACATAAGCTAGTTCTGATCTAAACTTTTTGGAAGAGGGTTGAAGTTTGAGGTACACGGGTTTAAAACCTAAGTAGAATGTTCAGAAGGAGATGTTGGAGTCGTGATGTGAAATTAACTTTATGTTTCAAAGTACTTCCTTTTTCTTTTCAATATTTTAGTGTTTAATATCCTGTTGATGACATGATTTGCTCCTCAAGCCCTACTATAACTTATTTACATGATTATTGGACACATACCCCTCATTTTTACTTCCTGTGTTCAGGTCTTAGCTATCAAAAATAAATCCTAACTGTGTTGTCCAGTCTATTCTTTTCTTTGTGATTTGTGTGAAAGTTTACAAAGCAAATTTTCTCTTCTGTTGTTAATGCTTCATGTCAAGTATTTAATGTTTTGTGACTTTCTTTTTTTACGCCTACCATTCATTTATTATCTGACCTCTACCACACTCTTGAAAATTATTCTCACAAAAAATCACTCTTACCTATTTGTAGTAAAATTCAAAAATGCTTCCTGACCTCTGTAGCATTTGATACTGGCAATCATCCCTTCCTTGATTACAGTTTCTTGGTTTTTTGTCTACCTCTTTCTCTATTTTTTTTTAAATGTCCTTTGTTGATTGCTTTTCTATCTCCTGCCTTCTAATTTTGTCTATTCCCCAAGGCTCAGTTCCTTAGCACTCTGCTCTCTTTCTTGCTCCTAATACAAAAAGCCCAACCTTTCCCATGTCTTTAGCTAGCACCTCTGTGCATATGATGTCTAAACTTAAGTTCTCAGCTGACCCAAATTGAATTCTGATTATTTTCAGCTGCTTTAGGAATGTTTCCATTTGTAGCTTCTTTGCTGTTATTTTTAATTCAACATATTTGAAACTGAATTTATCAAATCCATTCCCCTTCCAGTCCTCCTTACCTGCTTATTTATGTTAATGGCTTACTATGGTTGTTCTAGGCCCAAGCTTGAGATCTTAGACCCATTTGAGACAGAGGATCTTGGGACCAGTAGTGTGCTTAAGCCAGTTTGTATGGACTCATGAGCACCAAATGTTGAATTGTCAGGAATTTTGCAAGCTGGTTGTTAAGCACATTCATTATTAAAAATTAAATTATAGTAAAACTTGGGAAAGTCAGAACCAATGTAAGGCAGAAATGTGCCAATGAAGGAAAACTCAAATATTTTCCACAAGTAATAGAAAAGTATTAAGATTTCACCCTGTCAAAAGTGGAAAACTTGTGAAAGCCGGAAGAGCAAGGCAGTCCCGTTGAGTTTCTGGCCACAGATTGCAAACCAAACAGATTAAAAACCAAACGAAAACCAAAACCAAAATCCATTGCCCTCGAGTCAGTTTCGACTCATAGCAGTCCTATAGGACAGGATAGAACTGCCCCATAGAGTTTCTAGGCTATAATCTTTACAGAAGCCAACTGCCATGTTTTTCTTCCACAGAGTAGCTCATGGGACTGAACTGCCGACATTTTGGTTAGCACTTTGGGAGCTTAACTATTGCACCATCTGGGCTCCTTTTTTTACTGTATATAAACTTACAATTAAATAAACTATATTTAAAATAAAAGCAATTAATGTTCAAAACTCATCACTTCCTAAATATTTTACTACTTGTTACTGTCTACTCATATGCAAGTTCAAGTTGAAGCTGAAGACAATTAAAACAAGTCCACGAGAGCCAAAATATGATCTTGATTACAACCCTTCTGAATTTAGAGACCATCTAAAAAATATATTTGATACATTTGGACATCAGTGACCAAAAAACAGAGGAACTGTGGGATGGTATCAAGAACGTCATCCATGAAGAAAGGAAAAAATCATTAAAAAGATGGGAAAGGAAGAAAAGACCAAAATGGATGTCAGAAGAAACTCTGAAACTTGCCCTTGAATGGGCAAGAGTGGGTAAAGCTAATGGAAGAAATGACAAGACAAAAAAGCTGACAGAAGATTTCAAAGAGCAACTCGAGACGACAAAGTCAGTTATTATAATGAAATATGCAAAGACCTGGAGTTAGAAAACCAGAAAGGAAGAACATACTCGGCATTTCTCAAGTTGAAAGAACTGAAGAAAAAATTCAAGCCCCAAGATGCAATACTGAAAGATTCTATGGGCAAAATTATTGAATGATATAGGAAACATCAGGGGAAGATGGAAGGAATACACAGAGTCACTGTACCAAAAAGAATTGTTTGATGTTCATCCATTTCAGGAGTGGCATATGATCAAGAGCCAATGGTATTGAGGGAAGAAGTCAAAGCTGCACTGAAGGAATTGGCAAAGAGTAAGGCTCCAGGAATCGACGAAATACGCATTGAGATATGCCGCACTGGATGCACTCACTTGTCTATGCCAAGAGATTTGGAAGACAGCTACCTGGCCAACTGACTAGACAAGATACATATTTTTACCCATTCCAAAGAAAGGTGATCCCACAGAATGTGGAAATTATCAAACAATATCATTAATATCACATGCAGGTAAATTCTTGCTGAAGATAATTAAAAAATGGTTGCAACAGTATATTGACAGATAACTTCCAGAAATGCAAGCTGGATTCAGAAGAGGACGTGGAACAAGAGATATCATTGCTGATGTCAGATGGATCTTGGCTTAAAACAAAGAATACCAGAAAGATGTGTACTTGTGTTTTATTGACTATGCAAAAGCATTCAGTTGTGTGGATCATAACAAATTATGGATAACATTGAGAAGAATGGGAATTCTGGAACACTTAATTGTGCTCATGAGGAACCTGTACATAGACCAGGAAGCTGTCATTTGAACAAAACAAGAGGATAGTGCATGGTTTAAAATCAGGAAGGGAGTGCGTCAGGATTGTCTCCTTTCACCATACTTACTCAATCTGTATGCTGAGCAAATAATCTGAGAAGCTGGATTATACGAAGAAGAGCATGGCATCAGGATTGGAGGAAGACTTGTTAACAACTCGCAATATGCAAATGACACAACTTTGCTTGCTGAAAGTGAGGATGACTTGAAGCACTTCCTGGGGAAAATTAAAGACTACAGTCTGCAGCATGGATTATATCTCAACATAAAGAAAACAAAAATCCTCACAACCGGACTAATAAGTAGCATCATGATAAATGGAAAAAAGATTGAAGTTGTCAAAGATTTCATATTGCTTGGTTCCACAATCAATACCAATGGAAGCAGCAGTCAGGACATCAAAAGACATATTTCATTGGGCAAATCTGCAAAAGACCTCTTTGAAGACTAAGGTGTGCCTCACCCAAACCATGGTATTTTCAGTTGCCTCGTATGTATGTGAGAGTTGGACAATGAATAAGGAACACTGAAGAACAGTTGATGCTTTTGAGTTGGGATTTTGGCAAAGGATACTTGAAAGTACCTTGGACTGCCAAAAGAACTAACAAATCTGTCTTGGAAGAAGTGCAGCCAGAATGCTCCTTGGAAGCAAGAATGGTCAGACTTTGTTTGACCTACTTTGGTCATCTTGTCGGAAAGGACCATTCCCTGGAGAAGGAAATCATGTCTGGTAAAGTGGAGGGTCAACGAAAAAGGGGAAGGCCCTCAATAAGATGGATTGTCACAGTGGCTGCAATGATGGGCTCAGGTATAGCGAGGATTGTGTGAGCCTGGCAACAGGACCAGGCAGTGTTTTGTTCTGTTGTACATAGGGTCACTATGAGTCGGAGCCGACTTGATGGCACCTAACAACAACATTGTGCTCTTGAGGTTAATTATACCTATTGTATCTCTGTGATGAAAATACTACATAGCAGTGTGCATTTCTTTCCAACATCACATTTAGAGATGTTATTTCAGTAGCTTGTAATGGGTCCTGATGGCACTGTTTACACTGTGGAAATTAGCAAATGCTACAAATCAGGGCTAGATGTATTGTTGCATTCATTGTCTAGACTTAAAGTGTTAGAGAAAATGTGAATAATGCAGATTAAACTTAAAAGTGTGTCTTGTCTATAGCCAATACATTGTGAATTGCACAAAAAATGAAGTATTATTTCAATAATAATACCCACAATATAGATGTAAGGAAGAGATAGATGACATGTAAAGCATTTATTTAGCATAGTGTTTGACAGTGACCACGTTTTTCCAAAGTGAGGTTCTTTCCCCCTGATAGTTTTGAGTTCTAAAATTTACCATGAGAAATATTTGGTAAGAAAGGAGTTAAATTATAGGTACACTCTATGAAACATTGGGTACTCAGAATTTTACTTTCCTTTGGATTATTGAAGCCCTGGTGGTGCAGTGGTTAAGTGATCAGCTGCTCACCCAAAAGTCATCAGTTTGAACCCACCAGTTGCTCCATTGGTTGGCAGTCTGCTTCTGTAAAGATTGCAGTCTTGGAAACTCTGTGGGGCAGTTCTGCACTTTCCTAAGGAGTTTGCAGCATCTGGAAGGCTTTTTGGACTCTGGAATAATTTTTCCTCCACTGGCCATCTTTATCACATGTTGGTGCATAATAATTCCTGAGAAGTCTTAGAATGGTTAAGATTCCTCATCTCCTTGCCCGAACTTTCTAGGATATTATTTGGTGTTGGCCAGAGCATATAATAGATCTGGTTTCATTACCAACAACAACAAAAAAAAAACTGGTAAGTGTTTCCATTTCATATGTATTGTATGACAGTGTGGAAATTCCTGAATTTTATTGTTACTTTCAGTTTCAAATTCTTTGTATTAGAAAGAGTATTTATTTGCCTAGAACCAGAGATTCTTGTGTGGCTAATAAAGTAATTGAAGAGCAAATAGAAATCAGTCTTCCATCTTCATTCACAGGTCCGCAAGCACATCAATGATCTTTATGAAGATCTGCGGGATGGGCATAACCTGATCTCTCTGCTGGAGGTCCTTTCAGGCATCAAACTGGTGAGCTTCTCTCTTCTCCTAACGGTAGCCTCACAGGTGTGGCTCTTTTAATGGCAAATAGGTCCATCATGTTGAGTGCTAGGGTAATGGTCATCACTACTGCTTGTTACCTAGATAGTAAATATGCCTACCTGTTCCCAAAATGTATTAAAAATTGCTGTAGGAAACTCCTGCATTTCCGAAGGTAAATCTTGTTTGAGCCTCTTGATTTGTCAAGTGATAGTTCTTCTATCTTTGTTTGAGGGATAATAATAACCTCACTTATGGACCTATTCTGTGCATTTGAGCCTAATGGGAACAGGTGATTGATTCTACGTGGCTCGTGTTCTAGCTCTAACATCATAGGCAGCGTAATTTTCATTTAGAAAAGTCCAGGGTTGAATACTGGAAACATCTGGGGAAGGAGAGAACTGAAGAGGTGCACAGCTTGAGTAGTCTGTGAAATGAAGCCCACTCACTGCCTTTGGTGAATTCTTAGTCATTTGTTTATTGTACTTCAAGAACAAAATTTGGCACATTAGATTTTGGCTTCTTCTGGGATTAGAGCTTGGCTTCTCCTGGATCCTTTGTTTCGTTTTCACAACTTTTTTGCCTTGTAGTAGAATTTATATTTTTGTAATGGCTTAAAATTTGACATAAAGAAGCTTTTATGAGTGCAGCCAATTCTTGGTACATGGCAAATTCTATTTCTTCCATGGCCCTCATTTATAATCTCAGAATTAAAAAGAATTTTACTTTAACTGTACCAGATTTTATTCTTCAGTGCTTATAAAGTTATATTTTGAGCAATTTGGCTGGTATGTTTGATAAATTTGTAGTGATTTTATATTGGAAAGTGTTATTGTTAGTGACATTGCTTACAAAACAGGTTAATACTATGCCAGGCTGGTTTCTTTTCCTAATCTTTGAAAATCTACAGGTGTTTATGGAGATACCCATGAGATGGCATCTTTTCAGCAAATACCATCCAATTTGACCTCTTCTGCAGTTATTCTCATGATTTCTCTTTTAGTCAATTCATAAAAGCAGAAGGAGTTGGGTGAACATGGAGAGTTGAAGATACATTTCAACATAAATGCTTAGTGTAACCATCTGCTGTCATCTTGATTTGGTTTTGCATCTTTTTGGAGGGGGGTGGGTATTTTCACTTTGGTGGGGTTTTCTTTTGTTTGTTTGTTTTATGTTGCATTCATTTCCTTTCATTTTGTGTGTGGATTTCTTGTTATTCTGTTGTGTCTTTGCCTGGGGTGATGGCCAAAGGAGCCAGCAGGGCTGAAGACCCTCCGTCTGGTGAGCATGCCCTCCTGGCGTCATACAAACAGCGAGGAGCAGGAGGAGGAAGATGATGATGATGTAGTAGGTCCTCCTGGGGTTACCAGCACCCCAGCTGGCATTGCAGGGCCATCAGAGAGTCTGAGGTTCTCTAGGTCTCCAGGTAGCTCAGTTACCAATTGCTTTCTTCACTTTCCACATGGGAATGTAGGTCCCAGTGAAAGTGGTTAAAACTAATTGTGCCTCTTAACCACTCTTAGCTAATCCTGGAGTGGGAATTGTTTTGCTTATGAGAGTGGTTGGCACCAAAAGAATAATGGTGTTTGGAGGTGTCAAGTCCTGTTGAGACCTGGAGACCTGTAGCTTTCTGGTAGCCTTGCTGTGTTGTTTGAGTCCAGATTGCGGAATATTAGAGGCTTTAGTTGACAGCATGACAGTTAATTGCTCATGGCTCCACTTTGTAGACTAACTGGTACTCTCTCCACAGCTCTAGCCTCCGGGTCTTTATCACTCACCATGTCATTTATTTTCAAAGCAGCCTATTGTTTTGTAAACCACTCACTGCATGGGGTTGTTGGTAGAGGACAGACCTGTAACTTGCATGTTTTAGGGTATTTATTTTGGTGATGGTGGTGGGATATATTAAAGATTAGAGTGTGTAAGAGGGGCATTTCATTCTTATAGGTCCTAAATCATACCTAATAATCTTTTTCCAGAAATAAGGAGCAGACATCCCCATTCCTTGCCTTTTTAAAGTCATCTTTTCACCTCACTGATCTTTCTTTCCAGTGCCTTGGATTCACAGCCTTAATTTCACAGGCTCTGTCATTCCATAGGTCCCTGGGTGGCACAAATGGTTTGTGCTTGAGTAAGGAGTCCTAGTGGCACAATGGTTAAGCACCTAACTGCTAATCAGAAAGTTGGCAGTTCACATCCACCCAATGGTTCTGTAGGAGAAAGACCTGGCAATTTGTTCATAAAGATTATAGCCTAGAAAACCCTAAGGGGCAATTCTGCTCCATCACCTGGGGTCACTGTGAGTTGAAATCAACTCAACTGCATCTAACAACAACAACAACAACAACACTAACCTAAAGTAGTTTAAACCCACTCATTAGTGCCACAGAAGAAAGGCATGGCGGTCTGCTTCCATAAAAATTATAGCCAAGAAAATTCTGTGGAGCACTTTCTACACACAGAGTCTCCGTAAGTTGGAATTGACTCGATGTGAACAGGTTTTTTGGATTGGTCATTTCCTAAGCCATATTCACAGTTAGTTTAGTTGCGATCATTGAGAAGAGGTTCTTGCTGAAAAGATTTTTCTTAACCCTTTGATTTAGAAAGTTATCCTATTGCTCAGAGAGGGGTTGGCATCTCTGTAGATTATCCTCATTTGGTTAGTAGTCAAGCATAAACTCTCTGTGCCACCCAGGACTAAAGCAGATCACCAGGCCTATATTCCATGGCACTGCTGGGTGGGTTTGAAACTAACATTTGAGTTAGTAGTCAAGCACTATCCTAGTTTGGGAATGTCGCTTAGCAGTGTTAGGGGTGCCCAGAGAGATGGTTCCACCTTTTATCTTTTCACATATTGAGTTGTTTTTTGCTTATTTTGTTCTTGGGCATATTTTCCTCTCTGCAGATGGCCACAGCAGAGCTACCTTTCTATTTCACTAGCTTTTGAATAGTACCAATTTTGACATTTAGAAATGAATTGGGTATAATCTAGTAAAACTAATGCTTTAGTTCCCAGTTTGAATGAAACAAAAGGAACATTAGAAAGTAAGCAGAAGAAAATGTTCAAGAGGTGGACAGCCATCCTTGCGTGTACCACAGGCACACAACCTTCAGTCACTTTCAGATAGCTAGTAGTTGACCAAGCCTTGGACAGGATGCCAGAGGCACCAGATGGAGATGGCTCAGATGGCATCCAGAACTGGGTGACTAGCAGGATTGGGAACAAAGACTGAATAACTTTCTTTGAGAGATTATGTTCAACAGCCTCCGTCAAGTTTTGTTTACTCTGCATATTTCATGCTGGAGTAAAATGTGCCTTCCCTACATGAACACTCATTTTCGTGGGAAATGGATTACTTCCTAATTTTTGCCTTTTTTTTTTAATCTATTGAGCATGTGTAACTCCTATTCCCCGTAGCTTGAGTGAGCCTCCGGGTCCTTTGGCCAGATGTGTAACAAGGTTGGCTCTGTCTGTTACTGTGCATTATACAATAAGGGTTTTCTATCCTTCCCTTACAATAGCATTGGACTGTGATTTTAGGAGCCATAGAGCTGGAGTCTTTGTTCTTATTAACCTGACATCCAGAATCAGGTCTACCTGATGGGGCTACAAAAGAATCTATAGAGATGCTGCAGGACTGATTCAGTGCTAGTAGTCAAAATGTACTTTGTGTTCATGGGGTGCATCATGGTCAGCAAAGGCATGTGGGATCTCTGAGAGCTTGATGATACACACACGTCTTGCTCTTAAGGTGTGCTTTATGCAAGGCTCCCATACCTGCTTCAATCATGTGGAATTCTTTTGTGGTCTTTCAGTCCTTGAAATGAAAGGAGAAAGGGGTCTGTGTGGGTCAAATGGTGTAGCTAAAAATTAACATTCTTTTTTTGTTTGCAGCCCCGGGAGAAGGGCAGGATGCGTTTTCATAGGTTGCAAAATGTGCAGATTGCTTTGGACTTCCTGAAGAAGCAACAGGTAAGACCATCCTGTACTTTGCCCATTCTGCCAGAGACGTTGGCACTGGAGCCCTACTTAGGGATGTTCCCTGTGACCCTGATAAGCCCTCAGTAAATGCTAAATCTGACTGACCCAGTTCTGACTTTCACTTGCTAGTAAGCAACTGTATTGTGGCTGGATAACTTATTTGGTAGTTAGTCCTTACTTAGAGGTTGTGGCCTCTCTGAAAGGGAGAGTGTTCACAGAGAAGAGCAAGATGCTGAAGACTGATCTTTGTGGACCTACCTCAGGTGGGGATCAAGGTGAAGAAGAAAGGTAAACCAGCAAAGAGGATGAAAAAAAGAAAAAAAAAAAAACGATGGCACATCCAAGAAGGAGAACCAACATGCTGTGTCATCTAGAAAACAAGATGAGGGCATGGTCAGAAGGCTGAATGCTATACCAGGTCTTCGAAAAAGGTTTCAGCTCTTAGGCATTGGTGATGTAAAAGTTTTCATAAAGTAGTAGTATATAGAGTATAGCAGCCCTAGATAAAGGATGGGAGAAAGAAGAAAGGTAAGGAAGATGATGACATGTTTTTAGATACAGAAGGAGAAGCCAGTGAAGAGGTTAAAACTGAAAACAAGAGTGAGGAAAGGTGTTAAGTATCATAGAATATTAGGCCTGCAGGATATTTTAGAGGACTCTTAGTCCAATTTCTTCATTTTGTAGATCAGGAAACCGAGATTGAAATGGGTGAAATGATAGGGGCTAAGTGACTTAACCCAGATTTGACTTGTAGTATAGTGCTCCTTCCACAATCTGGGCTGTTTTATTCCCACCATCCTTCCTCTCGTTGCTTCCTATTTCATGGAATCAAGCCCATGAATTGAGGGATGGGATCCACAGCTGGGTTACCTTTGAAAAGTTTTTTTTGTTTTTTCTTTTACCTCTTCTTCTGAGATACAGGGAGAAGGAAGGAAAGAGGTAGAGATATTTTGTAGTGGAGAGACAGATAAATAAGAAGGTAAGAGGATTTATCTTCATAGAGTAAGCTATATAGAAAATATTTGGTGTTGCCAGGGTTGCCAGGCAACAGTGAAGGTCAAGGTGAAGTTAAACGTGTATACATATGTATTGGAATCAGTGTGATATCCACATTCTTACCACAGTTCCCATTAACTTGGGAGGCTTTTTTTATTTGTGCTCCCACGGAAATTTACTTCTTCTCATAAAACACTTATTACTATATTGTCAGTTCCCTGTTTGCTCCAATGTAATGTGGGCTCTGAGAGGATGGAACTTGTTCTTACTTAACACACAGATTTCAATTCAGTTGAAGAGATAAGCGGAGGGGAGCTCAAAGACAGCTTATCACAACTGAGTAGGAGCCACACGAAGACATGACAGCAGAGGCTAAAAGAGGGATTGAGGTAAAAGTAGGGTGACCAGCTATCTCCAGAACGCTCCTGTTTTTAGCATTGAGAGTTCCTTGACCTGGAAAAGCTTCAGTTCCCAGCAAACTGGGATGATTGGTCACCTTAGGTGGGGGGCAGAGTCTATGTGTCTGCACATAGTTTTAGGAGTAAAACTATGGTGTGGTGGGAGGCATGGACAGGTACGGACATCTGCATCAAAGGAGGAAAAATGGAGGCAGGAGCAGATCAAGGACTGGTGAGGGATTTGTGTTTGATACCAGGGCATTAGTACGTTTGCTGTCAAGTCAGTTCTGACTCATGGCAACCCAGTGTGTATCAGAACAGAACTGCGCTCCATAGGGCTTTCTTTTTTTGGTAAAATAATAGGTTTATTCTTTTTATACTACCTTTTTTTTCCTTCTTTATTTATTTGCAGTGTTCCCTCCCCTCCCACCCCTGGTAACCAACAAAGAAATTTCACTCAGCATAACGTCCTTTAAGTTCATTCATGTTAGGCAGTGTTTTGCAGATTCTACATTATTCTTTAGTGTTGCATAGTATTCCATTGTGTGTATATACCATAGTTTGCTTATCCATTCTTCTGTTGATGTGCACCTACATTGTCTCCATCTTTTTGCTGTTGTAAATAGTGCTGCAATGAACATGGGTGTGCATGTATCTGTTCCTGTCCTGGCTTTCACTTCTTTAGGATATATACTTAGTAATGAGATAGCTGGATCAAATGGTATTTTTTAAGGAACCACCATACTGCTTTCTACAGTGGTTGTATCATTTTACAGTTCCACCAGCAGTGTATGAGAGTCCTAATCTCTCCACACCCTCTCCAGCATTTGTTATTTTCTATCTTGTTGAACTTTTCTGTTAGTGTTGGAGCAAGATGGTATCTCATTGTTTTGATTTGCATCTTTGTAATGGCTAATGATCGTGATCATTTCTTCATATGTTTGTTGGCCACCTGAATATCCTCTTTGGTGAAGTGTGTATTTATGTCTTCTGCCCATTTTTGAGGGAGCTATGGTGGTGTAGTGCCTGAGGCATTTGACTGCTTACCAGAAGGCTGGTGGTTCAAACCCACCAACCACTTCTCGGAAGGAAGGTGGGGCAATCTACCTCTGTAGTGATACTGCCTTGGAAACCCAAGGAAGGGTCACTAATCAGATCCGACTCCACAGCAGTGGTGGCATTTTTTGCATTGCCCATTTTTGAATTGGATGGTTAGTCTTTTTGTTGTTGAGATATTAGAGTTTGCTATAAATTTTAGAGAGAAGTCCCTTGTCAGATATGTTGTTGCTGAATATTTTTTTCCAATCTGTACATTTTCTTTTTACTCTTTTGGAGAAGTCTTTTGAAGCACATAAAAATTTAATTTCCATGGAGGTTCCATTCATCTAGTTTATCTTCTGGTGTTTGTGCATTTTGAGTTATCCTTGACAGTCTGTTCATGCCATTAATTGTTGTTGTTATATGCTGTCGAGTTGGACCCGACTCATAGCGATCCCTCCTTGGATTCCTGAGGCAGTATCTCTATGAAAGTAGATTGCCCCATCTTCCTTCCGAGGAGTGGCTGGTGGGTTTGAACCGCCAGCCTTCTGATTAGCAGTCAGGTGCTTTAGGCACTACACCACCAGAACTCCTGTTAATTAGGGCCCCTAAATTTGCCCCTATTTTTTCCTTGAGGAACTTTATAGTTTTAGATTTCACATTTAAATCATTGATCCATTTGGAGTTAGTTTTTGTGTATGGTGTGAGGTATGGATCTTGTTTCATTTTTCTGCAAGTGGATATCCAGTTTTGCCAGAAGCATTTGTTAAAGAGACAATCTCTTCTCCATTTAATGGATTCCAGCCCTTTGTCAAAGATCAGCTGACCACAGGTTGATGGGTCTATTTTTGGGTTCTCAATTCTATTCAACTGGTCTGTGTATCTGTCATTGTACTGATACCAGGCTGTTTTGACTATTGTGGCTGTATAGTAGGTTTTGCAATCCAGGAATGTGAGACCCCCTACTCTGTTCTTCAATAGAGCTTTGCTTATCTGAGGTCTTTCTCCTTTCCATATAAAATTAGTGCTTGTTTTTTCCATATCCTTAAAGAATGTTAATGGGATCTGGATTGGGATTGAACTGAATGTATAGATTGCTTTGGTTAGTATCGACATTTTCACAATGTTCAATCTTCCTATCCATGAGAATGGTATGTTCTTCCATTTATGTAGATCTCTTATGGTTTCTTAAGTAGTGTTTTGTAGTTTTCTTTGTATAGTTTTTTGTATCCCTGGTAAGATTTATTCCTAAGTATTTTATTTTTTTGGTAGCTGTTGTAAATGGTATTGATTTCTTTATTTTCCTTTTCAGCAGTCTCTTTGCTAGTGTAGAGGAATCCAGCTGATTTTTGTATCCTTGTATCCTAATCTTGTATCTTGCCACTATGCTAAATCTCTCAATTAGTTCCAATAGTTTTCTTGCTGAGTCTTTTGGATTTTGTATGTATAGGATCATATCATCAGCAAATTGGGATAGTTTTACTTCTTCCTTACCAATTTGGATGGCTTTGAGTTTCCCTTTGTTGCCTTATTGCACTGTCTAGGAGTTCAAATACAGTGTTGAATAGAAGTGGTGATAGAAGGCATCCTTGTCTGGTTCCCGTTCACAAGGGGAATGGTTTCAGTCTCTCTCCATTGAGAATAATGTTGGCTGTTGGTTTTGTGTAAATGCCCTTTATTATGTTGAGGAATTTCCCTTCTATTCCTATTTTTCTGAGAGTTTTTATCAGGAATGGGTGTTGGATTTTATCAAATGCCTTTTTGGTATCGATTGATATGATCATGTGGTTCTTTTCCTTTGTTTTATTTATGTGATGGATGATGTTGATGGTTTTTCTAATGTTGAATCATCGTTGCATACCTGGTATGAACCCCACTTGGTCATAATGTATTATTTTTTTGATATGTTGTTGGAGTCTGTTGGCTAGGATTTTGTTGAAGATTTTTGCATCTATATTCATGGGGGATCCATAGGGTTTTCAATGGGTGATTTTTCAGCCTGCCTTCTGAGGCCCCTCAGGGTAGACTTGAACTGTCAACCTTTCTGGTTAGCAGCCAAATGCATTAATTATTTATATTACCCAGGGACTCAAAGACTAGTGAAGAAGAAGAGGCATCTCTCTCTTGACCTAAAAAAAAAAAAAAAAATCAGGGCTCTGATGACTTAATAAAGAAGCAACTCATCATGTCATGTTCTTGCAGGTTTGTCTTGGTGAAAATTCAAAATGGTCCAGGCATTCTGGAAAACAATCTGGCAGTTTCTTATGAAATTAAATATACAGGCTGGTAGCACTACTGAGAAGAATGCACCCTAGAGAAATGAAAACTTACGCTCACATAAACATTATTTATAATTACCCAAAACTGGAAACAATCCAGATGTCCTCCTGTGGGTGATTGGTTAAATAAACTGATACTTAAGTAGAATGGAATACTACTTGGCAATAAAAAGGAACAAACTCAGTGGTTTACGTACAACAGCTTGGATGAATCTCAGGGGCATTATGCTGAGTAAAAAAGCCAGTATCAAAAGGTTCCATTTATATGACATTTTGGAAAAAGCAAAACTAGGAACTGGCAACAGATTGGTGGTTACCTAGAGTTCAGGGTAGGGACAGCGTGTGTTACAATGTGGCAACACAAGGAACTTTTTGGAGAATTATTCTGTTATCCTGATTGTGGTGGTAGTTGCGTAAATCTCTGCATGTATTAAAACTCATAGAACTGCACACCAAACACTTCGGTTTTTGCTCTCTATATAATGCAAATCTGTAAATAACAAAACAAAACAAAACACAAACCTCCAGGGCTCTGAGAACAATTTTCTTTCTTTTTCAGGTGAAACTGGTGAATATTCGTAATGATGATATCACAGATGGCAACCCCAAGCTGACCCTGGGCCTGATCTGGACCATTATTTTGCACTTCCAGGTAGGGTCTGTGAAGTTTGGGGTTCTTTCTATTGTTTGATTGGACATAGCCTAGGAAGAACTGGAAGTTGTATTGCCTTCCATGGACCTCATTGAGCCTGCTTTCTTTGTATTTGGTAGGAAACAAGGGTAGTGGTGGGAGACTGGAAAGGAGGATTAAGATTGGCCTGGAGACAAAACTGTTGCAGCCTAACCCAGAACTTCTTACTGATTCACATGATGAAATGGGGGCAGTTTTCACTCTTCTTTGTAGTTTAGCCCTGTGATTGGCAGTCTGGTTATTCGAGGTCACTGTTTTTTCAGCTGAGTCAAATCTGGGCTCTTTAGGGACTCAAGAGTATCAGGTGTTGGTTTTGATGCTTTAGAAGGGCAGGATGATGACTAACACTCCTGCTTTGATGTAGACTTTTCTTTATCTCTAATGATTTTAAAACAAGCTTGGTTAATTGTATCACCTTAGTGGGTGGCTTTGTGTATGTGCTTGTAAGGACAACCTTGCGGCATCCGTCACACCCAAGAGCAGTGGCATTTTGGAGAAGAGTGCCACATGGTTACACACCCTTCCTCACTTCCTAAGTTGCTCCTTACTTCCTAAGAAGATAAATCCTTTTCAAGTCTAGATTGGTGCTTGAAAAATACCACCTTATTTTTATGACTTTCCTTTTGAATTACTCTACCCCAACCAACAAAACTGTTTCTCAGACAGCTTCCTATACCCAACTGCTGCACACCAGGCTGATGGATTAGAGGGAATTTTTTTTTTTTCCCCTCCCAGCAGGGAGAAAAAGAAGGGGATGACTTCAAGGACTGCAGCTGCTATGAAGTCCTAATTGAGGAATAGCGCCACCTGCTGGTTGAATACAGGACAGTCTCTGGTGTCTCAGAATTCTTAAAAACCTGACAGAATTCTTGCATAGAGCTGTTTCTTGGGGCTCCCAATGTTGGGAGCATATGTAGACTTAGAAAAGTGTGCAGGTGATATGTATTTTTGTGGAACGTCAGGCATGCTTTGGGTATTTATTTAACATGGAACATGAACTTGAGAAATATGCCTTGGCAGGGTAGGAACCAAAAAAACAGAAGCTCTTTGTTGAACTTTCATAGAAGTCTGGATTTAACCTTTGAAAGCCTTGTGAATAGAGAAAGGTTTTAGAGAAATATGTATTTACTCGTGTGTTCATTCATTCATTCATTGCCACAGACCTACCCTCTTTGTTCACTGTGGGTGCCCAATGTTGGTTTCATTGATGTGGGTTAAGAAAAACGTATCCACTGTGTCTTTCCTTTCCCTGACTACAGCTAAATATCTTAAAGCAAACTCAGGGGCAAAGGACTGAAAACTTTGCTGTGGCCGAAGAGGTGATCACTTTATCAGGAAAAATGTTTTCTCTCTTTCTTTAAAAATGTGTTATGTAAAACTTCAAACATTGATAAAAGTAGAGAAATTATATAATAAACTACCATGTAACCATCACCCACCTCAACAATTATTAATTCATGGCCAATATTATTTCATATCCCCATAAATTATTTTGAAGTAAATTGTAGATTTTGTATAATTTCATCTGTAAAAAATTTCAGTGTGTATCCCTGAAAGATAAGGACTCTTTGGGTAAGCAAACCATACCTTAAAGTCACTAAATATCTGGTCAGTGTTCAGATCTCCTCAATCACCTCAAAAAAAAAAAAAACGGTAATGGAATCAGAATTTGAACAAGACTTACGTATTACATTAAATTTTCCCCTTCTTTTTTCCTCTTTTTGCTGTTTATTTGTTGAAGAAATCAGATGCTGATAGTATCTCAGGGTGTCTTATAACAGTGTCTTCCATCCCCATGTAGTTCAGCCTGTAAAATGGTGGTTTATATCTACACCAGAGCCTCCATCACATTTGAGCTCTTTTTTTTTTTTTTTTT
>NW_006921779.1:273739-296247 GCF_000298275.1 Orycteropus afer afer | reverse complement strand
ATGATGCTATACATATCGAGAAGTGCATAATGTCTGATTGTTTCTCTCTTTGTCATGTTAAGATTGATTAGTGGGTTCAGGGGTTATCAGCCTGATTCGTCCACTCTGGGTTCCCTGTTAGCTCTTCACCTAATAGTTTTAGCAGCTGTTGATGATTGTTAATAATCCTGTTTTTTCTTTGGAGGTTGCAAAATAGTGGTATTTGAATTCTATAATCCTTTCTTCATTATTTAGCTGGAATACTTTCATAGAGAAGAACTTTATCTCATCAAATACACTGAGGTAGTTTCTATAGTAAAGGCAGGATAAATGCGGAGCAGCTGGTGGATTCGAACCACTGACCAAAATGCCTTAACTGCTATACCACCAGAGCTCCTTAGCCATCTCTCTGTTGTTGTTGTTATGTGCTGTCGAGTTGGACCCGACTCATAGTGACCCCTCCTTGGGTTTCTGAGGTGGTATCACTATGGAAGTAGATTGCACAAACCTTCCTTCCAAGGAGTGGCTGGTGGGTTTGAACCACCAGCCTTCTGGTTAGCAGTCAAGTGCCTTAGGCACTATGCTACCAGAGCTCCCTAAGAAACCTTAATTCTTTATTTATTGACCATAATCTTAGTGTTGTTGTTGTTGTTTGCCATCGAGTCGGCCCTGACTCATAGCGACCCCTCCTTGGGTTTCCGAGGCAGTATCACTACGGAAGTAGGATTGCCCAACTACTAGGTTAGTCATTGTTTCCTTTTGAGGAGCTCTGGTGGTGTTGTGAATAAGGCATCTGGCTGCTAACCAAAAGGTCAGCAGCTCAAACCCACCAGCTGCTCCATGGAAGGAAGATGGGGTGATCTGCTTCTGTAAAGATTTATAGCCTCGGAAATCCAGTGGGAGTCACTGTGAGTTGGAATTGACTCGATAGCAGTGATTTTGAATGTGTTTCAAGCAAATACAATTATTATTTTTTCTATAGGCATTTGACTGCTAACCCACCAGCCACTCCACAGAAGGAAGACTGGGCAATCTACTTCTGTAAAGATTTACCATCTTAAAAACCCAAAGGGGGTCACTATGAGTCAGAATTGACTCAATGGCAGTGGGTTAAGTTTTGGTTTATACTCAGATAGCCCCGTCTTTAGCCCATAACAACCTCTTCAGGTTGACTCCTGAGTCCTTGGACATGACCTCAATAGTCTTTGATAACTTCCTTTATTTCTTATGTGATAAAGTTTTCTTGACTCTTCTTGTATATTTCCTGTCTCAAGTCTGAAGTCAGCCATCTCACTCGCTCACTCACTCACTCACTCACACACTGCCATTGAGTCGATTCTGACTCATAGCTACCCCTATTGGCTTTTGAAGGATGTAAATCTTTACAGAAACAGACTTGCTCATCTTTATTCTGCAGAGCAGCTGGTGGGTTTGAACCACTGACCAAATGCCTTAACTGCTATATCACCAGAGCTCCTTAGCCATCTCTCTAAGAAACTATAATTTTCTTTATTTATTGACCACAATCTTAGTACTACTAGGTTGGTCATTGTTTTCCAGCTTTTTTTCTGTGGATAGAGCTAGGCAATACTTGTATATTTTTCTCAAAAAAAAAAAAAAAATCATGAATTTATACTAATATTTCTGATTCAAATTTATGATTGTTGTTGTTAGGTGCCATCATGTTGGTTTTGATTCATAGCGACCCTGTCTATAACAGAACAAAACACTGCCCCATCCTGCACCATCCTCACAAGTGTTGCTATGCTTGAGCTCTTTGTTGCACCCACTGTGTCTGTCTATCTCCTTACGGGTTGCAATTTATGATTACAGAGTTTTGACTTCTTTGTTTTTTCACCTTTGTATCTTTTCTTTCTCATGCTGAAAATCTTGAGCCTAACAGTAGTAACATAATTACGTATTCCCTTTTACACATGTACTCACACATGTTAAATCCTATTATATGAATATATGATTTGAAATATAAATATTGTTAACAATATGATTACTAAAAAGTTTACAATTTTTGCAAAAATGCAATTCATTTTTGTCCTTAGTATGTATCTTCCAAAAATGTATAAATTATTGTATTTTAAAGTCATATTAAATAATTTCTCTCTTGTTAAGCCAGCAGTGCAGTGCACAATTAGGTACATTTGTTTTTATTTGCTTTCGATTTTTAGCCATTGCTTGTTTCAGTTTATGTTATGTTATACAGGGAGAAAAGACCTGGCGATCTGCTTCTGTAAAGATTATAGCATAGGAAACACTAAGGGGCAGACCTACTCTGTCCTACAGGGCCACTAGGACTTGATGGTATGCAACAACAATAACAACAGACAGGAATTTACTTTGTTTCAAAGTAAAGTCTAAAAGTGAATAAAAAGTATATGCAGAGAAGTCTGGCTTTTCTATTTGTTCCTTCTATCCTGTTTCTTTCCTTTTCCTATAGCCAACTGTTTTAAACATCTTTTTGGTTATCCTTCTATTGTTCGTCTTAGGGAAAAAATATTTTATTAAAGTATAATTTGCATTCCATAAAATCTATTCATTTTAAGTGCTCAATCCAATGGATTTTTATTGAGTTTTGCAACCCTCACTAGAATCCAATTTTTGAACATTTTCCCCTCTTTGATAAAATGAAAAACAAGGAAACTGTCGTTACAGATTGGTAAATGAGCACAAGTAACCCCGTGCTTATCTTGCTTATTAGGTAATCTGACATTGGTTCTTTCCTAGATGTGGTTGTTGTTAGGTGCTGTCGAGTCATCTCCAACTCATAGTGACCATACGCACAGTAGAACGAACCACCACCCAGTCTCACGCCAGCTCCACGATCCCTGCTATACTTGAGCTCATCACCACAGCCACTGTGTCAAACCATCTCGTTGAGGGCCTTCCTCTCTTTCATTGACCTTCCACCTTACCAACCATGACATCCTTCTCCAGGGAATGGTCCTTTCTGATAACATGACCAAAGTAGGTGAGATGAAGTCTGGCCATTCTCACTTCCAAGAACTATTCTGGCTATACTTCCTCCAAGACAGATTCCTAGATGTAGCTAACTGCTAATTCCTTTTTTTCCCTATTTCTGAACACTTGGTGTTTGCCTATATTAGCTAATTGTTTGGGAATATGGTGAAAAGTGTCCTGCTTGCAAAGCTTTTGTTTGGCTGATAAAAACTACATAGGGCCTCCATCCTCCTTGTCTTGCCTCAAGGTGTAATACATCTCTTGCTAGGAGTGCTGGTGGTGTAGTGCCTAAGGCATTTGACTGCTAACTAAAAGGCTGGCAGTTCAAACCCACCAGCCACTTCTTGGAAGGAAGTTTGGGCGGTCTACTTCCGTAGAGATACCTCCTCAGAAACCCAAGGACGGGTCGCTATGAGCCAGATCCCACTTGATGGCAGTGCATTGTGTTTTGGTTTTAAGTTGTCTGTCATTGTGTGTTGTCTTTTACCGTTAGCATCTATTATCTGTTTTCACCAACAACACATGCTATGTCAAGCCAAACAGAAATGCAGAGACCTATCAAAAATTAGGGGAACAGCAAATAGTCATTATGTCAGTCTCTGTTACTAGTGCTGAGAAGGGGAATAATGACACAGATACAGGTATAGGTGGTGGTAGTTATCTCCAGGGAGTATTCATTTGAAGGAGAGACTGCTTCCAGATTAAAACTCTGCCTCTAGAGATGAGACTGGTGGTATTGATAACTTAATAGAGAGGTTTATGGTTTCTAAAGTGCTTTCGTGCATATTGAAAAAAACAGGTGCTGAATGAGAGCTAAATGGTTCCAAGTTTTTTTTTAATTTGAGTTTTTCATTATGAAAATTTCAAGTGCTTACAAAAGTACTGAAAATTTTATAACAGATTCTCTGTGTGTGCTCACCTTCAAGATTAAACAGATGTAATATTTTATTATATTTACTCAAGTGTTTTCTCTCTTTCCCTCTCATTCTCTTTAAAGAAAGAAAACCTTTCAGATACAGCTAACCTTTTTTCCTCCTCTGTCCTGAAGTTGATGTATATCATTCTCATGTATGCTTTGCACCTTTATAGCAGATGGTATGTTCATTAAAAATGTATTGTTTTGTATATTTTTATTTTTGATGCAAATAACATATTCTACATATCTTTTTTTTTTTTTCATTTAACTTTGTTTTCAGGTTTATCTAAGTGATAAAGGAAGACCAGGTTTGTTCATTTAAACTGATATACAAAGACTATAATGAGTGGTGCCCCCCTGCAGTTGTTGCAGTACATTATTTCTTTGTATGAATCAGTCATAGCTGCAGAGCACGTCTGTGCACATGTGTCCTTTTGCACATAGGAGTGAAGGTTTTTTGGACATATACCTAGAATGGAATTGTTGGACTTTGTACTTTTATTCAATTTTCACTGTATTTTGCCAAATTGGTTTTGAAAGTGATCGACTTAGAGTATTGTGTGTTTGTTGTCTGGCTCCCTGCACTTGGATGTAAGCCAAACAATGACAGGAATTTTGTGTCTCTTGTTCTCTTCTATATCATCAGTGCTAGGAACAGTGCCTGGCATAGAATACAAAACTTGTTGCCATTGAGTCGATTCTGATTCATAGTGACTATAGAACAGAGCAGAAATGCCCCACAGGGTTTCCAATTATGGAAGGAGACCACCTCATCCTTTTCCCGTGAATGAGTTCGATAACCTTTCAGTTAGTAGCCGAGAGCTTTAACCACTGTGCCACCAGGGATCCTGGCATTGAATAGGTACTTAATAAATGTTTGTTAAATGAATGAATTGGGAGCTCTGGTAGCATAGTGCCTTGACTGCTCACCAGAAGGCTGGCGGTTCAAACCCACCAGCCACTCCTCGGAAGGAAGGTTGGGCAATCCTACTTCCGTAGTGATACTGCCTCGGAAACCCAAGGAGGGGTCGCTATGAGTCGGGGCTGACTCGCCAGCAAACAACAACAACAACAACAATGAATGAATCATTTAATGAATGTGATCTCAAAGCTGTGGGGTAGGTAGACTAGATAAATAGGCTGTGATGTCTTGTTTTCCTTTTGCCTGTTGTTCAAATGAGGAACTGAAACACAGAAACCAGCTGACTTTTTTGGGTCACACATCCTGATAGTGATAATAGGATTCTTTGACTCTTGGTTTTGCCAGAAGCTAATTTAATGTATATATCAGGATTTTATATATAAATCTCAAGAGGCATTGGAGAAGCTCAGTATCTTCAGCCAAAACAAGGCCAAGAGCTGATTGTAGAACAGACCATCAACTACTCACATGCAAATTTAAGTGCAACTGAAGACAATTAAAACAACTCCATGAGAGCCAAAATATGACCTTGAACTTAGAGACCATCTAAAGAATAGATTTGATGGATTGAACACCAGTAGAATTGTGGGATGACATCAAGAACATCATCCATGAAGAAAGCAAAAGGTCATTAAAAAGACAGGAAAGGAAGAAAAGACCAAAGTGGATGTTGGTGGAGACTCTGAAACTTGCCTTAGAACAGAAGAGAGTAGCTAAAGCAAATGGGATAATCGACAGGATAAAAGAGCTGAACAGAAGATTTCAAAGAGTAGCTCCTGAAGACAAAGTCAATTATTACAATGAAATGTGCCAAGAGTTGGAGTTAGAAAACCAAAAGGGAAGAACATGCTCAACATTTCTCAATCTGAAAGAACTGAGGAAAAAATTTAAGCCTTGAATTGCAATACTGAAAGATTCCATGGGCAATATGTTGAATGATGCAGGAAACATCAAAAGAAGATGGATGGAATACACAGAGTCACTATAACAAGAAGAATTGGTAGATGATCATCCATTTCAGGAGGTGGCATATGATCAAGAACCAATGGTAGTGAAGGAAGATGTCAAAGCTACACTGAAGGAATTGGTGAAAAACAAGGCTCTGGGAATTGACAATACCCATTGAGATGTTTCAACAAATGGATGCTCCACTGGAGGCATTCACTCGGCTATGCCAAGAGATTTGGAAGACAGCTACCTGGCCAACTGACCGGAAGAGATCCATATTTGTAACCATTCCAAAGAAAGGTGATCCCACAAAATGTGGAAATTATTGAACAATATCAGTGATACCATATGCAAGTAAAATCTTACTGAAGATAATTCAAAAATGGTTGCAGCAGCATATTGACAGAGAACTTCCAGAAATGCAAGCTGGATTCAGAAGGGGATGTGGAGCAAGGGATATCATAGCTGATGTCAGATGGATCTTGGTTCAAAAAGTAAAGAATACCAGAAAGATGTTTACTTGTGTTTTATTGACTATGCAAAGGCATTTGATTGAGTGGATCATAATAAATTATGGATAAGTTTGAGAAGAATGGGAATTCCAGAACACTTAATTGTACTCATGAGGAGCCTGTACATAGTCCAGGAAGCTGTTGTTCAAACACAACAAGGGGACACTGCATGGTTAAAAATCAGGAAGGGAGTATTATACTTCTGGTGAATTGCTTGATGTGGCCCTTCTAAGCCATTGTCCTCCATTCTGTGATGTATTGTAAATCCCATTATCCATGCCTGTTTGGGGTTGTGTGGTATTAAGGTCAGGTATCAACCTGGCTGGGAAGCTGGTAGTAGTCAGTCCCTATAATGATTGGCATGCGACTCTGTGATGGGATTTGCCTTGAACTGCTGATTGTTAAAGCCATCACCTAGGTTATTTCTGTTGGGGCAACACAGGTGGAATGTATCTTGAGTCCTGCCTTGCTGGAGGGTATAATTCAAATCACCACCCTTAGCTTCCCTGAGGGTATACCTACGAATCTCCTGAGAAGATTCTCTCTCCTCTTGCTCTGGTTTTGTGTCTTGGCTCATTTTCATCTCACCCCTGGATTTGGGACAGCAGCCATCGTCTGATCTGCTGATCGAGGTTCATCAAACCCTGAGAAATGGGAGGATCCTCCAGACCTACTCAGGGACCTGGGACTCGCCAGCCTGCCAGCCTCCACCACCACCATGTGAGACGAACCCTTGGGTGTCTGTGAGTTCTGTGAGGCGTTACAGTGAAATACAGAACCCTAAGACTGGGGAAATTACTGGGAGAAGGAGGAGGAGTTAATGTTTGAAATGATGGAGTGGTACGGCAGTTTGGACATTTGGGACATCTTTAACCTCTGCCTCATGGGGACCGGCCTTGTGCTGATCTTTCTGAGCAATACTTACTCAATTTGTATGCTGAGCAAATAATCCAAGAAGCTGGACTATATGAAGAAGGACATGGCATTAGGATTAGAGAAAGGTTTATTAACCTGCGATACACAGAGGACGCAACTTTGCTGAAAGTAAGAATGACTTACAGCACTTACTGATGAGAATTAAAGACTACAGTCTGTAGTATGGATTATACCTCAAGATGAAGAAAACAAAAATCCTCACAACTGGACCAATAAGCCGCATCACAATAGATGGAGAAAAGACTGAAGTTTTCAAAGACTTTTATATTACTTGGTTCTACAGTCAACGCCAATGGAAGCAGCAGTCAAGACATCAAAAGATGTGTCACATTGGGCAAATCTGCTGCAAAAGACCTCTTTCAAGTGCTGAAGAGCGAAGATATCTCCTTGAAGACTAGTATAACCCAAGCCATGGTATTTTCAGTCACCTCATATGCATGTGAGAGCTGGACAATGAATAAGGAAGGTCGAAGAAAAGTTGATGCTTTTGAGTTGTGGTGTTAGCAAAGAATGCTAAGGGTTCCATGGTCTGCTAAAAGGACTAACAAATCTGTCCTGGAAGAAGTACAGCCGGAATGCTCCTTGGAAACAAGAATGGTCAGACTTCGTCTCACCTACTTTGGTCATGCTGTCAAAAGGAACTATTCCCTAGAGAAGGATGTCATGTTTGGTAAAGTGGAGGGTTAACGAAAGAGGGAAAGGCCCTCAATGAGATGGACAGACATGGTGGCTGCAGCAATGGGATCAGGTATAGTAGGGATAGTGAGGCTGGCACAGGATCAGGCAGTGTTTCATTCTGTTGTGCATAAGTTCTCTATGAGTCAGAGACAGTTGGATGGCACATCACAACAACAACGTCAGGATTTACAATTTTTCTAAAAGATATTAAAATTTTCAATAGATTCTGGTAAAACTAGTTTTCCAATTCTCAAATGTTTGTTAAAAGTTAGTGTATATCTGGCACTCACTAGTATTTCACAAATTAGTTAAATTTATGGAAGGTAGCATAACATGATTAAAAGTCTTACAGTTAGCAGAAGTTCGTGTTCTCATTTTGCCACTTATTGTATGTTACCTTGGGCAGATTCGTCAGCTTTCTTAAACTGAGCCTTCTTCATTAAAAAAAAAAAAGGCAGGAAATTCAGGTAAAGGGGTGATCTTAGCTGAATAGACTTGAGGTTTATAGTTTTATGTTCTCTGTGGCACTTAGCATTTGGGAGATAGATGAAACACCATCTGTGCTTGTGGAATGGATGGATGAATGAATTCTTTCTGTTTGGAAATTTGCCTGTCTTTGTGGGGGACCTGTGCACAGTAAACAGTTAACTAGAAAAAGCCGAAGGAGAAGGTGTGAAGAGTAGGTAGACTTTAAAAGTCTGTTTTCCCAGAAGGCAGCTGATATGTTAGAGCCCAGGCTAGATGAGAGAAGTGTCCAGAGGAAAGTTATTGTGATCAGAGTTGACTTAGTGAAACAGTGGAAGCAGTCCCTAAGAAGGAAAAACCAAAGACCCAAACTTCGGACCTTGGACCAAATATACTTATCCTAGTCAAGGAGCTCTGGTAGCATAGTGCCTAAGGCACTTGACTGCTAACCAGGAGGCTGGAGGTTCAAACCCACCAGCCACTCCTCAGAAGAAAGGTTGGGCAATCTACTTCCATAGTGATACTGCCTCAGAAACCCAAGGAGGGGTCGCTATGAGTCAGGTCTGACTTGACGGCACATAACAACAAAACAGTCAAGAAAAAGTTTATCAGGGCCCCTGGAAGGGGATGGGAAGGAGAGTCTCATACCTTTTAGCTCCAAATTGCCTGTAATAAGTAGGAAGAAAAGAGATTTACTGTAAACCAGTCACTGAGCTAAGTACTTTATAGACATTATCTCATTAACCCTCTCTACAACTCTTTTAAGTTAGTGGTAGTATCCATAAGTTAGTTACTTAGCTAATAAGTTAACAGCTGGGATTTGATTGTAGGCCCACTTTCTGAAATCTCTCTGTTCCTTTCCTAGACCATATTTCCTCTGGAGCAGAAGGAAATGAAGGCCTGATTTGTGTGACATGCAGAAGTTTAAAGGGCTCCCAGAAGTAAATGTGTTTGGTTCTGTCAGGCTTCTCAAAGAAGCCCCACAGCAGTAGCAGTCATGTTAAGCAGCTGTCTCTCTTGCTCCTGAGTTGATCAATTTCAGGAACTTAGTTTGCTTGTATTTCATGAGTAAATACAGTGGATCAAGACCATCCCTTAGAGTGTACAACTTAAAAATTCCATGGTTCCAAAGAATGAAGAAAACCAAAGATTCATGGAAATAATTAGTCCAAGTGACTGGTACACCATGTGATCCTCGGCCTATAGGACAGTGAGACTAGAAGAACTAGATGTGCCTGGCTACCACTGTCAACCACTCATAGGGGGATCTATGTAGGAGATCCTGGATAGAGTGGGAGAACAGTGTGGAACATTGTTCAAAATCATTAAAAAAAAAAAAAGGGGGGGGGACGACTAGGTTTGCTGGTCTGATAGAGCCTGATGGAACCACTGAGACTATGGCCCCTAGCTGCCCTTCAGGTCTGGAATTGAACCCACTCCTGTGACTTCCAGCCTAACAAAAGACAGGCATATGAGGTGAACATTTACCAGGTAGATAAACTCCTTGGAGAGAACAATCATGGGAGAAAGAAGGGCTGTGTATACACAAGGAGACAGCTCAGGGGGCAGGAGTGCATGGAGGGAAGGGCACAGGAAGGAAGTAACTATGGGGAGGAAGTGGGAGAGGAGCTGTTGCGTTGTGGTGAATTGTAGTCTATCTCATGTGACAAAGTGTAAGTGAGCTGCTGTATGGAAAGTGAATTTGCTCTGTAAACTTTCACCCAAATCACACACACACAAAAAAAATTCGTGGTTCCAGTTCTTTTTGTTGGAAAAGTGAAGGTCCAGTGCCTGCCTAGAGAACTTTATATTGTCATGTCACCTTTTTACTTATTAAATGATTTGCTGTAGTCTGATTGAGTTTGTCTCCCCTCCTATATCCTCATCTTGTTTTCACTGTAGTTTATGATGGTCATAAGATGGTGCTGCAGCTTTGCAGTCAGTTTTAAGGAAAAGGCTCAGGAGAGAAACACTGCAGTTAGGAGACAGATGAGGCATCAGTGGTAGGGCTGCAGAATGGGTTGTGTACGAGCTTTTGCTTTAAGCCTTCTTAATACTATCCCATTAATTTTTTTTTTTTAATTATTGTGGTAAAATATATATAAAAACATTTACTGTTTCAACCAATTTACTTTTCTTTTGTAGAGGTAATTTTTAGGTCTCCAGAAAGGTGGGTAGGACTTTAGGGCTTACATAGAGTCAGGCAGGCTATTTCTCCATCTGTTGCATAGCCTTTGGTGTAGAATAAAGAGCTGCAATAGGGATGAAGCACAACACGTTTTCTTCATTTCCATTCAGAGCTCTTCAAGTTTGTGTTACCTCATCTGTTACTAGACTGGGGAGCCCGTTGGTATCACAGGTTCATTTCTGAATCCACTTTTTAAACCTGTAATTCAGACTACTACTACGACTATAGTTTTAATTAAGCATCTGAGCCTCATTTTGGCAGCTTTCTGTTATTTCCAAATGACGGCCGTCTCTGCTTGAGCCCTCACTTCGGTCCAAGCAAATCTAGTTTGCAGTTCATAGAAGTGGGGGATCTTCCTGTTTTACTCCTCTGGGAATGGACTTACAACCTTACTGCAGTTGGAAGGTAACATAATACAATGAACGAAAGTCTTAGAGTTAAACAGAAGTTCACGTTCTGACTTTGCCTTTTACTAGCTGTGTTACCTTGGACAAATTAATCAGCTTTCTTAAAATGAGAGGTTTCCTCATCTGTAAAATGTAAATTTATAGTTTTAACCTCATATGGTTACTGTGAGAATTAAATGAGATAATCCATGTAGTGCTTGGCACATAAAATGTGTCAAAAAATGTTAATGTCAGAAGTAACATCATCAATCATTACTGTTGAAGATTTGCATCAAATATTGTTCCCTGGAGACCCTGCTTCTGTAATATATTTGGAAGTGGTGTTTTTTGTATTGTTTTTAAATCAAGCCTTCTTATGCTATACTCAAAACCAGTTTCTAGGTTTTTCCTGTTTGTCATCGGCCAGTGGAATTTACAGAGGGTTTTAGGAAAAAAGGAGGGAAATACATACTACAGGAGGTTAGATCTTTAAAACCTGTGTTCTTTTCTTAACTGTGAGGAGTAGAATCTGATCTTTTTTTAGGTTACACTTTTGCTTAAAATAGTTTTATTGTATTCTGATCTGAGGGGAAAAAATGAGAACGTCTGTTTTGCTTATTTTCTGTTGGACATCTTCCTGCACTAATCAAGATCTACTTCGTTTCATAGTTTGGAGGCCATAAACGCAGCTTCCCAGCCCTGATTCTGCTTGGCTCTTCCCTTCCTTTCCCTTGCTGGTACCAGCAGACTTGCTTTGCTTTTTCCCTCTTTGATATTGTTCTCCTCCTCCTTCCTTCATGTTACCTTTTCCCATAGCCTTTCTTCTTTTCCCCTCCCTTTTCCATTTACTCTCACATTTCCCCCCCCTCCTTACCCTCCCTGATTCCTCCCCTCCCTTGATTTCCAGCTCCTTTTTGCTTTCTGTTTGTGTTAGGAGGGCAGTGCTCCAATTACCTCATATTTGGAGAGACGAAGCTGCAGCCAATCCGGTTTCTGTCTGCTTTTAGGTCAAGTGATTTCTGAACTGCAGTGAGATGCTTTGAATTTGTCTTGTTGCAGCCCTGAGCCTGTAAGATGGCTGTCTGAATCGGCAGCAGCAGCCGGAAGAGACAGAGAGAGGCGGGGAGGGAGGGAGAAAGAATTGGAGGGATTGCCGCCGGCATAGTGCGTATTTTTAAATGTGCATCTAATCCTCTGATGAAGCCAAGGTTGGGATTTCTCTGGGATCCCAGAACTGGCTCAGCTGCGTTTTTGCTGAGATTAAGAGAGGAAAGACATGGGAAATTCACTAGGCTGTGTTAAGGAGCCGAAAGAGTCAATAGCTATTCCTGAGAAGGCTCCCATATCTCCTAAGAAAAGGGTTCGGTTCAAAAGGAAGTGGAGGGGGAAGAAAACCCCTACTCCAGAGGCATCTCAGGAGGAAGAACCCGCGGAAGGGACTGGAGCCATCAAAGAGACTGAAACCCTTACGAAGTTAACAGTGAGTCTTGGAAAGGAGGACGGAGTGGGAAGGGTCGAGTATCCTCCCCCAGACATTTTACTGCCTGGGGACTCTGCCCCCAACTCAGGGGTGGGGGACCAGGGGATGATTGTGCAGGTGAAGGAGAGATTCCAAGGGGAGATCCAGACTGCTCACCTTTTGTTAAAGAATGAGTCATCAGTTGCTGGAGGGGTCTGGGATTCCCTGGAAGAGGGGATGACTGTTGTTGCTCACCTGCTTGATAACCCAGCAGAAAGGAACTGTGAGAAGTCAGTGAGCCAACTGGTGGAATTTCCAAGGACAGCATCCTGCAGTAGTAGGGCTGTGCTGCTGCCTTTGCAAGGCGAGACTGCAGTGGAGAAAGGAGGGACTCGGCTTGGATTTCGAAGCAGCACTTTGCCCAGGACAGACTACCCCACTGATAGAGGAAATCAAGGCCAACTTTCAAAAGGCAGGAGTGTGGGAGGAGGAGCCAGGAGTATTTCAAGTACCCCTCAGACAGATTCCTGGATTGCAGAATGTTCTGTACCTTCCTCACTACTGGACCAGTCAGGAGGCCGTAGATGTGCAGAGCCTGTACACATGGATCAGGTGACCCTCCAGGGTCCCAGGCTGCCTACTTCTCAGAGTGATTTATCCATCAGTGGCATGACTGTGAGCATTTTGCCCTCCTCCTCTGGCTATGGTAGTGATGGGCCACACTTGCAGGGGATTCAGCCTAAGGATACAGAACCTGAAAAGAGCTCCACATCCTTCTCAGAAGAGGATGGTACCCTTTCTTTGGAGGCCAGCCACACCCCGTCATGGGTTTTGGAGGAGGTAGGTGGGCATGTTCACAGGATACTCAAACAGCTGAGTTGATTCCTGGCCTTAAATTTTTTGGGTGTGGTGAGAAGTGAGGAATTTTAGTGCTTTTCCCCAAACTCATCACTAGGTTTGGTACTATGAGTTAGTGAGCTGGTCTGGGCAAGCAGAGTCTATCTAGATCTGTCCCCTGATGCTTGAAACCTAGTCTTGTAGTCTCTAGGGAAGTTGTGATTCTGAGTAACCAAGTGGCATAATTGCTTGAGCTATCTGGTGAGGTTATCTCTCAAGGTGTACTGCTGGATCGTACTTACTCTCAGGCAGGTCTGTTTACCACCCTCCCTGAAACAAGAAGTTGTGGTGTAGCACAAAGGACAAGGGGAGACTTAGCTGAATCTCTGAAATGAGTGTGGAGAGGGCGAGGATTGTTAAACGGACTGGGAGTGAGGCAGCTATCTTCAGTGCTGCTTCCCTGTGGAGTCGTGTTCTCACTAGTGCTGATGCAATCCCACTCCTGCAGGGGAACTTCTGATGACAGCACTCATTCAATATTTGTATAGGTGGAGAGTGCTCATCCTCCTTTGGTTTCCTCAGGGCTCCATCATGAAAGGAGAAAGGCATAGAGTTATCTGCAGATTAGTTGGGGGCAGGGAGATTGGGCAGTTTGAAGGTTCCAGGTTTTAAAAGTTTGTTTTGTCATTGGACTTGTTTAGGACTTTAACGTGTTTTAGTTTATGATATTGTGATTATATATACACACACACGTGTATACAATATATACGTATATACATGAGTGTGTATGTGTGTGTGTATGTACGTATGTATATATATGAGGTGATGGTGAGTGCTGCAAATTATTTTAAGGATCTAGGAGCAAGTGAGAATTCAAAAGATCTGGACACTGAAAGGAGGAGGTGGATTTGCAGGACCCTGGGTAGAACAGGGCCTGGCAAGTAGGTGTATGATTGAAGTTAGAATTCACTGATGGCTGAATGTTAGTATGTCAGCCTCTGCAGCAGAAGAAAGAAAAACTTTAGTATCTTGGAGCTTCTAGGGGTAGAAGATGAAGTAGGGCAGACAGGGCTGCTTAGGCTATGAGCAGCTGATACTATACTATTGCCCTGGAGTAAGCAGAGCAGAGATGTGGCCTGCCTGCTGATACCTGGCTTATCACCAACAGCATGAGACAAAGGGTAGACACAAATTTTAAGATGACCTGTGCTTAAAATCTCCTGTTGGTGGAGGAATAGCCCGCATGAATAGGCCCATTTTAGTGCCCTCTGTTATTACAGAGTTTAGAGATTGCCAGTAGTCGGAGGGAATAGTAGCCATTGGAAAATGTCTACTGTGTGGTTGGGCAAGAAGCTCCTTGGAGATTTCCACATAAAAGTGTGTGCGTGTGTGTGTGTGTGTGTGTGTGTGAAAGAGAGAGAGAGAGAGAGATGGTAGGAAAGAAGGCAGTGAAGTTAACTAAGTGTACCAAAACTCAAACCAAACTCACTGCCGTCGTTTCTGACTCATAGTGACCCCTCCTTGGGTTTCCGAGGCGGTATCACTACGGAAGTAGATTGCCCAATTTTCCTTCCAAAGAGTGGCTGATGGGTTTGAATTGCCAGCCTTCTGGTTAGCAGTCAAATGCCTTAGGCACTATGCCACCAGAGCTCCCAACTGAGTATACAGGTATTTAGATATCATGGGAAAAGAGAAAATGTTGACGTTAGTTTTTTTCTTTGTATTTGTAGATGCAGAGTAGTTGGTGATAAAATAATTTGGTGAACTGACTTCTTTTTCGCTATCACTACCATTAAAGTTGACCTTGTGGGGACATCAGTAATTTTGGGATAAGCACCTGAATGTGAGGTTTTCAAAAAGTTTGGAAGGTAAACTTTAGGAACTCGTGGTGGAAATAAAGTCTAGATAATGGACTACTGGTGACAATGGCACTTTGAGTATGGCCTGGATCTCCACACTGGGAATGGAATGTTCTGCATAATTCTGTAAAAACTTTCAAAGAAATTGTTCACTACACATTAGTAAATGTGAAAAACATGTGGAATTGTTCAGTACAGATTAGTAAGTAAGGACAAGGAAGCCCATGTTTACTTTGCATAGTTGGTACTCCATCCCTGTCATGGATTGTAAATTTGTAGGAAGATGCTCTGGAGTTAGCTATACCTAGAAGCAGAATCTTTGATGTGGTGGCCTATGCTTACTTTGCTTATTGGGTACTCCACCGCTGCCTGGAACGCTCATTAGTCTCTTCAGGGAGCTGCTCCTCTCGCTAGCAAGCTACTCACGAGGTCTTGAGAACAGAAACAACCAGAAAGACAGAGGGCAGAGTATTCTGACGCTGCAGGCCTAGTGTAAAATGTGAGTTGAGAATCAAGGCAAGAGCATCTGGTAAGAGCAGAGCCCCTAGGGTGAGAGTGAGAGCACTGGGAGGACATGGGTCAGAGGAGAAGCTGCTGCTGCTCATCACACACCAAAGAGGAGTGTGAGACCCTCCTAAGAGGAGACAGCTGCAGTTTGATAGAGTTGATTTTTCTTTTGTTTTTTGGATTTTATTTTGTTTTTATTATGTCGGAGCAGTAACCCTCCTTGGAAAAAACCCTGTGAGCTCCAGAGCGGTATCGTCCCTTGACATAACCCAGGCCCACTCTGTGTCTACTGCTGATCGGTCCAGGGCATGTTCTTGGGAGTCCAGGTTATGGCTAGACATAAGCTTCACAGTAAGTTTTGCTTTTTTAAAAATAGATAGAAATAGGAACTGATTGTGAGTCTTGCTGAATGTGGGGCTTAGATAATAGAAGATAAATGGCCTACTTTCCTGTTCATCTGGTATAGTTATTTCTCTTAACAGGAAATAGTTAACTCAGAAGCAGGGTGATGGACTGACTGACAAAAATGGTTTTCAAAATGATAAGTAGACTAGGTTTTGGAACAGGATAGCAACAGGTTAATAGCAATTGTACTTGGATGTTAGATAAAGGCCTTCTCTGGCCTGCCCCTTCTCTCAGGAGGACTCCCTACTCCCAGCTGCCTTCAATATCCATTTATTTGAACAGGGAAAATTGTTGAAACTCCCTTTCTCTCTGTGTCTTGGCTCCCACCTCAAATCCCCTGCCCACTCTTTTAGTGGTTCCTGTTAAATGAAGAATTTGACTCTATGCCAGTGTTCTCGCCACAAACCCTTAGAGTCCCTGCAATTTGGGGTGCATAGTCAGATAACAGTAGGGCCTAGAAATGATGAGAAAAAGATCAGTTGGTATGTTATTTTCTAGGCTTAGCTTTTTCAATTTCAATATACACTGCTTCACTTTCCCATTTTTCCTCTTTAATTATAGGGAAAGTTGCTTTACTAATAGTGGCTTAGTATTGCAAGAAGAAAGCAAAATTAGCCAGATGATACTATTAGAGAAATGTAGCAGTTAAAGTTACAGTTAGAGCTTTATTTAAAGGGGACTTTTTCTTTTAAAAAATGTTTACTTAATTACAAATATCATTACTAAAAAATCATTTTTTTAGATGTAATAATTATGTGTTTATGGTTTTTTTTAAGTGTTCTTTTATAGCTATTATACTGAAATATTTATGGAGGGAATGATATGTGGAACTTGTTTCAAATAATAGGGGAGGGATGAAATGAGTGGAATATAGATGAAACAAGATTGGCTACAACTCAGTAGGAGTCCCTGGGTAGTGCATACCATTAATACACTCAGCTCTTAACCAAAAGGTTAGAGGTTTGTCTACCAGAGGTGTTTTGGAAGAAAGGCCTGGAGATCTGTTTCTAAAAAATCAGCCACTGAAGACCCCATGGAGCACAGTTCTACTCTACTGTGACAGACATGGGGTCACCATGAGCTGGAATTGACTTGAAGGCAACTGGTTATTAATTGATAATGGCTGAAGCTGGGTGATGAGTACACAGGGGTTCATCATACCGTTCTGTCTACCATGTATACATTTGAAAATTTCCATCCCAAATGGAAAGTTAGTAATAATAAAATAATTATATAATGTATATATTAAAAAAGAATTAATTTCCAGAATATATGAAGGGTAGTATAAGTAAAATGATTAAGAGTATGGAGCCAGGTTGACTGGGTTTGAGTCCCACCTCTGCTAGCTGTATACCTTGGGACAAGTTAATTTAACTTCTCTGTGCCATAATTTCCTTATTTGTAGAGTGAAGATAAGAATATACTTTGTAGGGTTGTTGTAAGAATTACAAAAAAATACAAGTAAAGCACAATAAATATTAGTTATGAATATTATTTTAGGCAGCACTGGTGGCACAGTGGTTAAGTGCTTGGCTGCTAACTGAAAAAGGTTCTTAGTTTGAACCCAGCAGCCATTCTGTGGGAGAAATATGTGGCATCTGCTTCCATAAAGATTTCAACCTTGAAAACTCTATGGGGCAATTCTAATCTTTCCTCCACAGCAATAGATTTGGGTTTTTTAGATTAATATTTCAGGAATCCCTATAAACCACTTGAGATTTAAAAAAAAAAAAAAATTTTTTTTGCCTGGGATAAAGCTCAAAAGATAGAAGGGTAGGAAAGAAGGATGAAGGGAAATGGTAAACACTGGGAGGAAGTGAGAACTGTACTGTTACATTGTGGATATTGCAATCAGTGTCACAAATCAAAATGTGTATGAATTGTTGAATGGAAAACCAATTTGCTATGGAAACTTTTACCTAAACCTCCCCCCAAAAAGAGTCTCTATAGCTAAACAAGGAAAAAAAGAACTTAATAGAAAAATAAAGGAAATCCAAGAAATAAGCAGTTCACCAAATGCCCAATACATGAGAAGACTCTTTCTCCCTAGTAATCAAGGAAATAAAAATAAAAACAGCAATAAGATACCACTGGAAAGAGTCTGTGACCAGCATGGTGACAATGGGGAAAAGGAGGACACAGAAATGAACACAAAAGGCATAGACAACAGAGGCAAATACTATTACATGTACAATACTGCATTACCAGTGACAGCAAACACTAGACTATGGGTAAATGCATAGACAAGTAAGAAGATCAGGTGGGGGTTGGCAAACAGGAATATATCCAAGACCAAGGATAGACTTGGCTGAAGATATTCTTACATATGTACTTGTACTACAAAATTATCCACATACATTACAGAAGTAACAGAGGACAAGGTTGGAGTAGCTTCTCAGAGACAGCCAAACACCATAAGGGAGAGAATCACTGGGCATTTAGGCTCGGGACTGTAGTCTCAGGGGACATCACGCTCAATTGGCACAACATAGTACATAAAAATCTTGTTCTATATCCTACTTTGGTGAGTGGTGACTGGGGTCTTAAAAGCTTACAAGTAGCCATCTAAGATTCAACTATTGGTCTCCTCTCTTCTGGAGCAAAGAAGAGTGAAGAAAATCAAAGTGATTTGGAAACAATTAATCCAAAGATATGATGGACCATGAGGACCTCAGCCTTCATGACCCTGATACTAGAAGAACTAGATGGTGCCTGGCTCCCTGTGCCAACCACTGGAAAAGGGATCAAAATTGGAGATCCTGAATAGAGTAGGAGGAAAAATGTGGGACAAAAAAAATGACCAGAATTACTGGTTGGGTAGAGATTGGTGGAATCCCTGAGACTACGGCTCCAGGTTATCCTTTGGGCCTGAAAATGAACTCCACTTCCGTGGATTGGCTCTCAGCCCAACAGTAGAAAGACCTATAAGCAGAATACCTATCCCAGGGAGATGTACCCCTTAGATCAGTCAGCCATGAGACATCAGAGGGGCAGCATTCACATAGAGGGAAAGCTGGACAGACAGGAATGTGTCAATAAGAAGGGCACAGGGAGGGGGTAGTCACAGGGAAGAGAGGGGAGGAGAGTTTTTTATGGTCATGGGTTGTAATCGGAGCTGTGAAATCAAATGTACATGAACTGTTGAGAGTAAAACAAATGTGCTTTGTAAATTTGCACCCAAATCATAATAAAAAAAAAAAGAAGAAGAAAGAAAAAACACTAAGATACCATTTTACACTTATCAGATTGGCAGAAAATACTAAATACAAGGATATAGAGTGATAGGAGAACCTCTACATGCTCTGTTGGGAGAAGTAGAAATCAATACTGTTATTTTTACAATAGTTTGGCAATATTTAATCGAATTGAAAAATACTCATTCTATAACCTAGGATTTCTTTTCTAGTCATGTTCCCTAGGGAGATCTCCAAGACTCTGAATTGAATACTGATAGGAATATATCTTGACCTTTACTCAATTCTGATGTTGTACTAGGCAACTCCTTTCCCTATATGTGCAACACACACACACACACACACACACACTCAACAGCTGCTATTAGATCCCTTTAGCCAGCTATTAGTAATGGTACAAGTGGTTCTTGAATGAAAGTTTTCAGTCTCATGTTTTTTCTATAATGAGATATTGTCAGCTAGAAACTTTAGAACATGAAAATCAAGCATGTATTTGCTTAGATCATCTAGCCTGATTCCCACAGACTTATATCAATTTACAAAGTCCAAATTCAGCCTGGTGGGTTCCAGGCCCTCTGTGAGCTACCTGATCTCTCTTATGAGTTTTCAGTTTGAACCTTCCCAGCTTGCCAATTAACCTCTTCTTGTTGTTGTTAGGTACCATTCAGTCGCTTCTGATTTATGTTGTTGTTGTTGTTGTTATGTGCCGTCGAGTCGGCCCCGACTCATAGCGACCCCTCCTTGGGTTTCCGAGGCAGTATCACTACGGAAGTAGGATTGCCCAACCTTCCTTCCGAGGAGTGGCTGGTGGGTTTGAACCGCCAACCTTCTGGTTAGCAGTCAAGTGCCTTAGGCACTATGCTACCAGAACTCCTCTGATTTATAGTGACCTTATGTACAACAGAATGAAACATTGCCCAGTCTTGTGCCATTCTCACAGTTATTGCTATGTTTATTGAGGTGTTTGTTTATGTGTTCATCTGGAGAGACTCCATAGGTTATGGAGTGAGGTTGGCTGTAATTTTTTACAGAAGTTGATCAACAGGCCTGGTTTTTCCATAGAACCATTGCGTGGATTAGAAAGGCAACTTTTGGGTTAGCAGCTGAGCACAGACTTTCTGCCACACCCAGAGACTTTTCATTGCTGTGTTTGAGTCCATTGTTGCAGCCACTGTGTCAATACATCATGTTGAGGGTTTTCTTCTTTTTTGGCTGACCCTTTACTACTTTAAGCATGATGTCCTTCTCCAGGTACTGGTACCTCCTGATAGCACATCCAAAGTACATAAGATGAAGGCTGGCCATTCTTGCTTCTAAGGAGCATTCTGATTGTACTTCTTCCAAAACAGATTTGTTCGTTCTTCTGACAGCCTACCGTATATTCAGTATCCTTCACTAACACGATAATTTGAAGGCATCAGTCTTCTTTGGTCTTCCTTATTCATTGTCCATCTTTCACTTGCATTCAAGTCAATTGAAAATACCATGACTTAGGTCAGACACACCTTAGTCTTCAAAGTGACAACTTTGCTTTTTACGCTTTAAAGAGGTCTTTTGCATCAGATTTGCCCAATGCAATACATCATTTGATTTCTTAACTGCTGCTTCCAGGGGGATTGATTGTGAATCCAAGTAAAATGAAATCCTTGACAACTTTAATCTTTTCTCCATTTATCATGATGTTGCTTATTGATCCAGTTGTGAGGATTTTTGTTTGCTTTATGTTGAGGTGTAACTGTACTGAAAACTGTAGTCTTTGATCTTCATCAGTAAGTGCTTCAAATCCTCTTCACTTTCAGCAAGTGAGGTTGGGTCATCTGCATATCACAGGTTGTTAGTGAGTCTTCCTTAATCCTATTGCCATGTTCCTCTTCATACAGTCCAGTTTCTTGGATTATTTGCTCAGTATACAGATTGAATAAATATGGTGAAAGGATACCTGACACACATCTTCCACGATGTTAAACCTATCTGTAGCCCCTTGTTCTGTTTGAATGACTGACTGCCTCTTGGTCTGTGTACAGGTTCTGCACGAGCACAATTAAGTGTTCTGAAATTCCCATTTTTCGCAATGTTATACATTATTTGCTATGATCCACACAGTCAAATGCCTTTGCATAGTCAGTAAAGCACAGGTAAACATTTTTCTAATATTCTCTGCTTTCAGCTAGTGAATCTGGCATCAGCAGTGAGATCCCTCATTGCGTGTCCTCATCGAAATCTGATTTGAGTTTTTGGCAGTTCCCTGTTGATGTACTGCATCCCTTTTTGAATTATCTTTAGCAAAATTTACTTTGTTACATTATGATAGTGTTAGATGATTTCTGCATTCTATGGATCTCTTCCAGTCAGTTGACCAGCTACCTGTTTTCCAAATTTCTTGGCATAGACAAGTGAGCATGTTCAGTGTTGCCACAGTGTGTTGAAATATCTCAGTGCATATTCCATCAATTCCTGGAGGCTTTTTTTCCACCAATGCCTTCATTGCAGCTTAAACTTACTCCTTCAGTACCATGTGTTCTTGATCATATGCTGCCTATCTCCTGAAGTGGTTGAACGTTGTTGACCAATTCTTTTTGATACAGTGACTCTTCATATTCCTTTCATCTTCTCTTGATGCGTCCTGCGTCGTTCAGTTTTTTTGCCCTTAGAATCCTTCAGTATTGCAACTTGAGGCTTGATTTTTTTTTTCTTCAGTTCTTTTAGTTTGAGAAATTGTATGCATGTTCTTTCCTTTTGATTTTCTAACTCCCGTTCTTTGCACATTTCATTATAGTACTTTGTTTTCTAGAGCTATCTGTTGAAATCTTTTCTTCAGCTCTTTTACTTCCTTTCTTCCATTCATGTTCTCTGTTCAAGAGCAAGTTTCAGAATCTCTTGTGGCATCCATTTTGGTCTTTTCTTCCTTTCTTGTCTTTCATGTCCTTTTGATTTCTTCATTTATGATACTCTTAATATCATCTCCTAATTCATCTGGTCTTTGGTCATTAGTGTTCTTGACATGGTCTCTAAGTTTAGGTGCGATATACTCAAGGTTGTATTTGACTTTCAGGGGCTTGCTTTAATTTTCCTTAGCTTCAACTTGAACTTGCTTATGAGCAAGTGGTAGTCTTTTCTACAGTTGGTCCCTGAACTTGTTTTGCTGATAATATTGAGCTTCTGCATTGTCTATTTCCACAGATATAGTCTAATTCCTATGTATTCCATCTGGCAAGGTTCCATGTGTAAATTTACTGTATATGTTGTTGAAAGGAGCTCTGGTAGCATAGTGGCTAAAGCACTTGACTGCTAACCAGAAGGCTGGCGGTTCAAACCCACCAGCCACTCCTTGGAAGGAAGGTTGG
>NW_006921779.1:269920-273094 GCF_000298275.1 Orycteropus afer afer | reverse complement strand
GTACCAGTCTATTTCAGTTCACTGATACCTAGGACAGGAGCTCTGGTGGCATACTGCCTAAGGTATTTGACTGCTAACCAGAAGGCTGCCAGTTCAAACCCACCAGCCACTCCTCAGAAGGAAGGTTGGTGCAGTGTAGTAAATTACTTAGTATGGCTTTTCTACCCATAAGTCATTATAAACTCAGTGGTGGAATGAGCAACTGAGGAGCTCCTGATTGTAAATGTTATCCTCCTGGGTTATTTCTGTTGGGCGTGGCACAATGTAATGTTATGGGAGGCTCTCTCTCAGGTGCTTAGAGTTCTGATGCTATGATTGGCTAGTTTGGCCCCTCTGCCAAGCTCAAAAGGAGTCCTCCTAGAGGCAGAACTCTCTCTGACTGCTGGTTGAGGAAGATGTGCTGCTGAAAGAGACACGCGCTCCTGAGACACACATTGCTGGGAAAGAGACGCAAGAGACATGCATTGCTGAGTGAGACACCGAGGGACCAGCACTACTGGGAAAGAGACTGTGAGAGACTTGTTGGCTAAGGGATGGTGGGCTGGGAGAGAGACTGAATATTTTTTCCTGAACTTGAATTGTAGCCTAGTGCTTCTCTAATAAATCCCATAACCTGTGAGTTTCTGTGGCCACTGCAGCAAGTTATAGAACCCAGGAGAGAGGTGGTGGGTGCTTTGGGAGGAACAGTTGGAGAAAGGGCTGGAGGGAGGCAGCATGTCTGGCCTCGCAGGAATAGGCCTTGGGCTATTGATGGTGATTCTGTCTTCCTCTTGGGGGATTAGAGAAGGTCAGAACATGTGGCCTCCTTGCCCTTTTTGCAGTTGGGCAAACTACTTCCATAGTGATACACCTCAGAAACCCAAGGAGGGGTTGCTATGAGTCAGATCCGACTCCATGGTAGTGAGTTTTGTTTTTTTTGTTGATACCTGGGATATTGATCTTCAAGCATTCAACTTCATTTTTTGACAACTTCCAATTTTCCTACAGTCATACTTTATACTTTCCACATTCTGATTACTAATAGATGTTTAGAGCTGTTTCTTCTCATTTTGAATTGTGCCCTATCAATAAAATTAGGAGCTGAAAGCTTTACTCCATCCATATAATTATTGTCAACTCTACTTTGAGGAGGCAGCTCTTCTTCTATTACATTTTGAGTGTCTTCTAACATGAGGGGCTCATCTTATGGCTTTATATCAGACAGTATTCACTGCTATTCATAAACTTTTCACTGGTCCTTCTTCCTAGTCTGTCTTTTCTGGATGCTCCCCTGAAACCTGTCTATCATGAGTCACTGTGCTGACATTTGAAATCCCAGTGGCATAACTTCCAGCATCATAGCAACACACAAGCCACCATAATATGACAGACTTTTGACAAACAAGTGGTAGTCACCTTCTTAACCATCTACTATTCCTGTTTCAGCTCTTCTGAACTTTCAGTTTTTTTGTATTCACTTCCTACCTGGAATCCTCTTTTTTTTCCCCCTTCCTTTCTCTGTCATTCTATAATGTCCTTCAAGGATAAGTTTGAGTCATTCTTCTTCAAGAAATCTTTTTGATCACTTCAGCCCATGCTATTTTTCCATTCTCCTGAGATCCTTTAAAGTGTTAAGGAGCATAGATATCACTTTGAAGACTAAGATGTGCCTGACCCAAGCCATGGTATTTCCACTTGCCTCATATGCATGTGAATACTGGGCAAAGAATAAAGAAGACCAAAGAAGAGTTGATGCCTTTGAATTGTGATATAGGTGAAGAATACTGAAAATACCATGGACTGGCAGAAGAATGAACAAATCTGCCCTGGAAGAAGTGCAGCTGCCATGCTCCTTGGAAGTGAGAATGGCCAAACTTTGTCTCACCTACTTTGGTCATTTTGTCAGAAGGGGAGAAGGATATCATTCTTGGTAAAGTGGAGGGTCAGTAAGAAAAGTGAAGACCCTTAACTAAAAGGATTGACACAGTGGCTTAAAGGATAGGCTGAAGCTTAGCAATGCTTGTGAGGATGGCACAGGACTGGGCAATGTTTCTTTCTGTTGTACACAGGGTCATGATGAGTTGGAGCCATGTTGATGGCACCTAAAAACAACAATAAGATCTTTTATTGAATATTGTTGTAATTAGTGGTCTTCTTTGACACTAAATTATGTGTAATTCTTTTCATATGACTTACTACATGTGACTAAATATAAGGTAAGTTTTTTTTTTTCCCCCTTCCATAAATTAGCCTTCAGCAAAAGGAGAGTCTTTTTGTATTTGGATTCTTCTAAAGTCTTTTTTGTTACTGAGTTCTTAGTGAGGTAGTAGTCAGTTCATGAAAAAGGATGAATGAATCTGTTGTCACCATCTGTTTGAGAGCTATTTGGTAGAAATGCTAGTTTAATGGATAATCAGTTTTAGCTACTCTAGAGGTAAACTGACATAATTGGTTAAATAAACAAATATACATAAAAAAGAGCCCAAAATTTTAGTTCAGTTACTGTTTTTGAGAATAAATCCTCCTCATTTGAACTATTGAATATGATTGTATGCAAACCTTAATCTCATTTTAAACCAAAACCAAACCCACTGCCATCTAGTCTGTTCCAACTCATAGTCTGTAACAACCCTACAGGACAGAGTAGTATTGCCTCCACAGTTTTCAAAGCTGTAAATCTTACAGAAGCAGAGTGCTGCATCTTTCTCCTGCAGATTAGCTGGTAAGTTCAAACCTTCCAGTTAGCAGGCAAACACTTTAACCATAGCACCATCAGGGCTCATTTTAATTACATTAAACACTGCAAAAATTATTCACATTACCTTTAAAAAGTAAAAAAGGCTAGTTGTCAAATTATAGAGATAACAAATGTACATCAATAACTGGGTTTTCTGATTTAGGGTGAAATGTTCAGTGATAATGAGGATTCAGAAAAGTGATGTATCTCAGAAATTTTAGAAAGAAATACAGATGATGTTTTCTAGAAAATGTACTCAAAAAGTAGCTTTATTGCTTGCAAGCAGCCATCTAGATGCAACGATGGATCTCTGCTTGTCCAGAGCAGAGAAGAATGAAGAAAACCAAAGATTCATGGAAACAATTAGTCCAAGCGACTGGTACACCATGCCATCCTCAGCCTATGCAGCTGTGAGACCAGAAGAACTAGATGATGCCTGGCTACCACTGTCAACCACT
>NW_006921779.1:256361-269185 GCF_000298275.1 Orycteropus afer afer | reverse complement strand
AAAAAAAAAAAAAAGACAAATATTGAATGAGACTACAATTATAAAATGTCAAGAAAAGGTCGTCACACAAAGAAAAACATTCTTTGCTCATTACCAGAGGTGGGAGGGAAATGGAGGGTACACCACTAACTAGAGGGTAGACATATTAACTTAGTTGAAGGAGAAGGCAAGATACAGTAAGGGGGAGGTCAGCAAAAAATGATCAAGGCTAAAGAAGACACTAGGAGGAGTACAAGAGTTAAAGGCAGCAGAAGTAAGTACTAGTAGATACACAGTCCTGCAATAACAGTAATAACAGTAATCTATAAGTGGGTACATAGAGCACATGCAAACTGAATGAGTATGGGAAGTAGAATGGGGCTATACGCATGAATTTATGTATACACACACACACACGTGTGAGTGTGTGTGTGTGTGTGTGTATATATATATATGTAGGTTTGACAGGATATTTCTACATATGTATTTATATAGGCTACCAATATATAGTATTGCATACAGGGGGCAAAGATATTGTGGTATATTTCTGTCAGAGCGGCACTAGGTAGCCAGAACAGAATTTGGTACTGAGAGTGGGGTGCTGCTCTGACAGATACCTAAAACGTGGAAACAGGAGTGGAGTGTGTCCTTGACCCAAGACCCTGGCAGAGAGACCCCGGTACATGGCATGACAGATGGCAGAAGCAGAGCTGAGAGACCAGCATGAGAAGCGGCAGGAGCAGAGCCCAGAGACAGGTGTGAGAGATGAAAGGAGCAGAGCCGAGAGAACCGGCATGAGACAGTGACAGCCTTACCAGTCCGCGGAGGAGAAAGCTGGACACCATTGGGTAGATGGCTTCCTGATGGGGTGGGTTGTCTTCAGGTGTTAATTAGGAGAGAAGACTGGCATAAAATGGAGTAGCAAGTTGGCCAGCCCATGGGAGCAAGAAAGCTACATGTCCTTTGGGCAGAAAGATTTCTGGTGGAGTGAGTTGCCCTCAGGCATTAATTGGCAGAAGCAGAGAGACCAAGGAAACAGAAGCAGTGCTGCCTCAGCCTTAAGGGTAGGACCATGGTCTTTGGGGGTGGAATGACCACAGCCCCCTGGGTTTCAAAAAGCCAGGCCTTCACCAATTTGGTTCTGGAGTGTGGGGCTGCTCATTCATGTGAGCCAGTGGGATGGATCCATAGCCACTGCTCAAGAATGAGGGGGTGGGGCTTCCATGCCCAAGAGGGAGAGGAATGGGGGCCCACCAGGCCAAGGGGGTGAGGTCACCACTCAGGAACTAGGGGACTGGAGCCACCCAGTGGAGGAGACCTGTACAGATACTACCCATTCAAGATCTGTACACTTTCAGGTACAGGTGCCAAGTTGACAAGGGGTGGAATTGTGGTGGTTATGTTTGTGTGTCAACTTGGCTGGGCCTGGTTAAGTGGCTGGGCAGCTGGTGGTAGTTATTCCCCATGATGAGACTGGCAATCAACTTTATGGTGGGATCTACCACAAGCAGCTGAGTAGCTGCTTTGGGTGTGTAGTCTGCTTCCTGTATATAAGGAGAAGCCTTGGGGATAGTCTCTAGTTTATGGCACACTTGGGCCCTACATGTAGCCATGTTGCTGTTCAGCAGCCTGCCATGCTCTGCTGACCTTGGGACTTACAATGGACTTAAATTAATGGCCTGCTGTGCGGTTTGGTAACATCAGGACTGTGCCTTTTTACTTGTAAACCTTGGGGCTTCTCAGCCTCAGCAGCCAGCAGCTGTCTGAGTGAAGAAATGCCTCTAGCTCCAGTGGGCTGGGAGCAGGAGGCAGAGCTGGACCCCAAGGTTGAGGGGCTTTCACACAGCCTCTAGAGCCTGGCACTTTGGACTTGGACTTAAAACCCCTGAACTGTAAGAGAATAACAGTTCCTGTTTGTTAAGGCCATCCCATTTGTGGTATATTTCTGTCAGAGTGTCACTAGGTAACCAGAACAGATACAAATACTTCTTAGCCATAACCAAAATCCTTGAGAGAATGAGCTGCTGGGCCTGGAGGCTCAGGACCATAATCTGGGTGGAGGTGGGGGGGAATGACATCAAGGTCAATTGGCACAATATAGTCCACAAAGAGAATGCTGTATATCCTACTAGGGTCTTTAAAAGCTTGTGACCAACTATTGATCTCACCATGTTTGGAGCAGAGAAGAGTGATGAAAATCAATGACTCATGGAAATACTTAATCCAAAAGAAATAATGGACCCACATGAACCTCAGCCTTATGGCCTTGAGACCAGAACTAGATGTTGGTTGTCTATTACTACAAGTTGCTTTGAAAGGGACCATGTCAGAAAGCCCCAGAGAGAGTGAGAGAAAAATGTGGCACAAAACTCAAAATCCTAAAAAAAAAAAAAAGGACCAGGCTTATAAATCAGATAGAGATTGGTGGAATCTCTGAGACTATAGCTCTTAGTCACCCTTTGGACCTGGAACTGAAGTAACACCCCATGGCTCAATTTTCAGCCAAACAATAGACTGGTCTACAAGGTAAACAATAACACTAGCAATGTGCACTCCTCAGAACCATCAGCCATTCAAGATCAAAAGGGCAGAATTTGCCCAAGGACATAGTTTAGAAGTCAAGAAGGGTTAGGAACAAAGGACTGAGGAATGGAAACAAGAAGCACAGGGAAGAAGTGGAATGAGAAATGTTATATTGAAGTGATTGTAATCAATGACATGAAACAAAATGTGTATGAATTGTTGAGTAGAAAAATTGATTTGCTCTGTCAGCTTTCACCCAAATCATAAAAAGTTTTTAAAAAGAGAAAGCATTAATACTAAATTAATATATTTTACATAATATTTAATTTTAGATATGTATATATGCATAAATAAATTCCTAAAAATTTATATATTCAGGAGGGCCACAAAGCTTTTCTTCCTCCATCACTCTCTTACTTCCACCCATCTGTTGTCATTTGGGAAGATTTGCGATTGTCTTATATTTGAGGTGGCCTTATTTTAGCCAGATATGGCATGTCACAGCTAAGTTCCTGTAGGGCAAGCATGTCTTATTCTTTTTGTTTTCTCCTTTTTTCACCTGGGTAACTTCTAGCTATATTTCAGAATTGAGCATAGATGTCACTGTCTCTGAGAAGATCCCTAGCATTGCTAGCTTGAGTTACATGGTTACCTCTGTCACAACATTGATTTCTCTGTATAGTAAATTGTCTCCCTGACTAAATGATTTGAGCTTCAGACCTGAGGCAGTGTTTTTATCTTGAGATAAAGTGAATTTTAAACACAGTTCCTAGAATATGGTGGTTGCTCAAAAACCCTTAACTGAATGAATAAATGTTTGGCCTTTTTTTTGCCTCCTTTGTGGTCCTTGGCATAGTGTTAAAGACAGATGAGATGTCATTCCATAAATAGTTATTGACCTAATGAATTATTAGGAAAGCATTTCAGAAAATGCTTCAGAAAAAGAATTAACCAAGCCTTGGGAAGTGTAAGTTGAGAGAGAATTCAGGTAGACATGCATAGTCTGCGATGGTATTGAGGCTGGTCTCTCTCTGCAAGTGGCTTTGTTGCTTAAAACCTAGATGAGGGAGAAAGCTCCCTGAAACTGAAGTTGGGTTTCTGCATTTGGGAGATTAAGGTAAAAGTGTTAGCACAGGCTAAAGGACAGCACTATAGCACTGTGCACATCTAATGGGAGTACTACATGAAGAGATAGATGGAAGCCAAATTTAATTACTGAGATGATTGTGATGATAATCCTGTTTTTCTTACCCAGTTCACAGTCCTGGAAGGGGTCCTAATCCAAATAGTATTTTTCTTTCCCTGAGGGATCTAAACATTTCCCTGTCTGATTCCAGCTGTGCTGAGAATATGAATTAAAGCTGTTGATTAAGTTATTTTCAGTGCAGTATACAGAGATACTGTGATTGGCAGATAGGAAATGTTAGCAGAGAGATCAACTGTGATTGTACTGGATATACAATATTAATTAACCAACAGAAATTAATTTTTTTGGTAAATACAAATACTCAGATTTCATTTTGCTTAGTCAGATTCCATCACTTCTCACTTCAGTAAATTGACTTCCTTTTCCCATCAGTGTTTCACCTTAGTAAGTATGTGAAGAGTCTACAATGAACGAACTGGACTATGTCAGTGGCAGATGGCATTTGGAATAGGCAGATTAGAAATGTGGTTTTGGAGCACTGGAATAAATTGATGCTGGGGAGGGGCTGTTGACACTGGACTCATAAGATGATGGCTTGGATACCATGGCCCACTGTTGGGTCCTCAACTTTACAGGTCCTTAGCTCAATTTTTTTCAGTATACTTGAAGTTGATTCGGTTTTAGGAGGTTGATCTACACTAACAAGAGATTGAAGTGAATTAATTAATTTACAATGTGTATTATGACTGCCAAGTGATAGAATATTTGAATCTACTGCTCAGTGCATTTTCTCACTATAGAATATTTATATGGAAAGCAAATAATAATCTGCAGGTTGTTCAGTAAACATGGAGTCAGGTCCTATTCGTTGGCATCTGGTTTCTAGTGTAGAAATATAACTATGTCAAGGAAGACTAAAAGCCTGGAATATGCTAGTTAGGGCACTATTTCACCTCCATAGGCTTAGAGGCAATACTTACTGGTTTCCCTGTTTTAGACTTTATGCAGGCTACCCTTACAGTCTTTTGTTCCTATAGTTTTCTTCAGATATTTTAATAACATTTATTAGCCTGTGGCTTTCTTTTACACTTAATAAGTGTTAGTTAAGATCCCTGGGTGGCTCAAATGGTTTGCCTTCAGCTTTAAACCAAAAGGTTGGCAGTTTGAATCCAGCTAGTGGTGCTGAGGAAGAAAGACTTGGTAATCTGCTTCTGTAAGATTATAGCCATTGAAAACTCTATCAGAGTGCATTTGTACTCTGACTCACATAGGGTCACCATGAATTGAAATTGACTCAGCGGCTGTGGGTTAAAGTCTTAGTTAAGAGTTCCTGGACTTTTCCTCCCTGGTTTTAATGTCTCCTGCTGATATCTAATCTTGTCTGTTATAAATTGTGAATTTAGCATTCAGTGATTTGGAGCTGACTTACTGTTGATTGCTCCCTTGTGATGACCACCAGGGAGGCTACTACTTCCATAGTATTGCACCTAATAGACACAAAAGAACAAACAAACTCCCTGCCATCAAGTTGAAACCAACCCATAGGAACCCCCATTGGGTTTCCAGGACTGTAAATCTTTTATGGAAGTCGATTGTCCCCTCTTCCTGGTAGATTTGAACTGCTGACCTTCTGGGTAGCAGCCAAATGCCTTATCTACTGTACCATCAGAGTACCTTATACTAATACTGAGAAAGTTATCAATCTATTTTAAATTTGAGGAAGAATGAGGTACAAGAAGCTTAAGTATTTTGCCAGTGGTTGCATTCCTAGTAAATGCTTCCTTTTAAAGTCTTATCTGTCTAATCCAAAGGCTTTTTCTTTTTAATAAAGATTATTTTATGTTTTGCATTTAAAAGTAATGTGTGCTCATTATTTAAGGTCTGAAGAAAAATAGAAAGAGAAAAAAAATTCTCCATAGTCCCACTCCAGGACAGACAACCATTGTTAACATTAGCCCAAACTTGTTTGACTTTACACACTGCTTTGAATTTGCTAAGTAAGTTTCTGTCAAACAAGTAAGCTGTCTCTGGATACTGTTGTGTGCCCTCATCGATTTTGACTCATAACAACCCTATAGGACAGAGTAGAACTGCCACATAGGGTTTTTAAGGTTGTATGTAGTCTTTAGGAAGCAGATCGCCACATTTTTCTCCATGGAGTGGTTGGCTGGTGAGTTTGACTCTACTACATTTTGATTAGCAGCCAATCACTTAACCATTGCACCACCTAGATGGCTTTGCTCCAGATATTTTTATTATTTTATTCACAAGCCAAGTGATTATTAATGAAAGCATGTTGAATGTCTACCATATCACCAGCATAACATTAGGTGCATTGGGCCATGATCTCTGAATCTCAGATTTGGAGGTTATTTCTTCTTAGTATCCAGCTTCCCCTTGAACACATGAGGGGCTCATGAGAGACTGCTGTTCATTTTGAGATCATTCTGATTGTTAAGATGTGGTGCCAGCTCCTCAGGAAACCGACAGTCTTGAGGAGAAAGGATTAAATGTGTGAAATTATAGCCATTGATGTAAGATAATATTTAATTAAATGGTGATATAAACTGTCAGTGCTGTGGGAGTTAGGCAAGAAATAAGAAAGACCATCACTCATACAAAAGAGATGAGAGGGAATTAAGCATAACCCTGTGCCTGAGCTTTAAAGGATAATCTCGCTGATTATCACAGCAGCCCTGAAAAGGTAGTAGGTGTCATCTCGCTTAGATCACTGAGATACAACTTGCAATTAGAGAAGCTGGGATTTGGAGTCTCCTCATACACTACCATCTCTCGAAAGTAGGTCCTGTGTTAGATCTTGGGGATTTCTTTTTTTTTTTTAATTTTTTAATTTTTAAAATTGTGATTTGGGTGGAAGTTTACAGAGCAAATTCACTTTCCATACGGCAGTTCACATACAGTTTGTCTCATGACATCGACTACAATTTACCACAGTACAACAACTCCCCTCCCACTTCCTCCCTATAGTTACCTCTTCCCTGTGTACATCCCTGCATGCACTCCTGCCCCCTGAGCTGTCTCCCTGTGCATAAACAGCCCTTCTTTCTCCCATGATTGTTCTCTCCAAGGAGTGTATCTACCTCAGGTACATGTTCAACTCATATGTCTGTCTTTTGTTTGGCTGGAAGCCACAGGTATGGGTTCAGTTCCAGACCTGAAGAGCAGCTAGGGGCCATAGTCTCAGTGATTCCACCAGGCTCTATCAGACCAGCAGACCAGGTCCCCCTCTTCCCCCCACAAATGATTCTGAATTTTGTTCCACATTGTTCTCCCTCTCTATCTAGGTTCTCTTACATAGATCCTTCTCCAAGTGGTTGACGGTGGTAGCCAGGCACCATCTAGTTCTTCTGGTCTCATAGTAATATAGGCTGAGGATCACATGGTGTACCAGTCGTTTAGACTGACTGTTTCCATGAATCTTTGGTTTTCTTCATTTTTCTTTACTCTGGATGAGGAGAGACCCGTCGTTGCATCTAGATGGCTGCTTGTAAGCTTTTAAGATCCCAGTCACTACTCGCCAAAGTAGGAGGTGAAACAATGTTTTGTGTAGTGTGTTATGCCAGTTGAGCTTGATATCCCCTGCAACTATGGTCCCGAGCCCACAGGTTCAACTACTTGCTCTGTCTGGGTAGCTGGTTGTGGCCAAGGAGTGACTATAACCTTGACCCTTGTCAGCTTTACTATACACCTGGGAATTCTTACAGAATTCTTACATGCAAATACACTTGTAGAACCATTGTCTGCCAACCTTATACATGGTCTTGGGTACACTCCCCCATGCACAGACATACCTAATAGTTCAGCCTCCACCCATCTATCCACCTGTATACCCATGTTTGCCTTCACTGACAATGCAGTAGTGTAGTGTATGTGCAGAAGGGTTCATCTTTATTGTCTACTTCTTGGGGATTTCTTAAATAGCTCTTTTTCTTATTAAAAATATACATACTGTAGAATATTTGGAAAATATAAAAGTAACCTGTAATGCTACTACTCAGAGCTAGCTATAGTTTAGTGTTCTTCTCTCCAGTGTTTACATTCATATACATATATGCATCATATATGTAAATATTTATCTTTTATATAAAATCAAGAATGGTTTATATATTATTTTGTTTGTTTTCTTTTTCTAAAATATATTAACCATATTCCTGTCATTAAAATTTTCTAAAGCATATGCTTTTAAGTGCTACAAAGAATTCTTTCATTTTATGTGCAATAATGTGTAATCAGTCACTCTGTCATTTAAAGTTTAAGCTTTCTGTATCTTTTTGTTATGAAATGTTTACCATGTTTTGATGAACGTTCTTATATGAAATTCTTTGCACATATATCCGATGATTTCTTATCATAGTATGTAAATGTATTAAGACTTGATTAAAAACTGCCATCTAGAGAAGTTATGCCATTTAGACTCACACCAGTGACTATGTGAAAATGAAGCCAAACTCACTACCATCAAGTCACTTCCAACTCACAGTGACCTCTGTTGGGTTTCCAAGGCAGTAAATCTTTACAGAAATAGATTGTCCCATCTTCTTTCCATGGAACAACTGATGGGGTTTGAACCCGCAACCTTCTGGTTAGTAGTCAAATGCTTTAGGCATTGAACCACCAGAACTCCTTAGTGACCATATATGAGACTACCTAATACTCTCCCTAGGAGCATGGCACAAATTGTTAAGCACTTGACTGCTAGTCAAAAGCTTGAAGGTTCGAACTTACCTCAGCAGACAGGCTTGACAATTTGTTTCTGAAAGGTCTTAGCTTTGAAAGCCCTGTGGAGCACAGTTCTACTCTGCACACATGAGGTCACCATGAGTTGGAATTGACTCAATAGCAATTAAGAACTGTCTTTTTAATATTGAATAGTATCATTTTTAAAATATCTATACTGATTTTACAGGTGGAAAATTACCTTTTATGGTTTTCATTTTTATTTATTTGATTACCAAATAGTGAATATATGTTGGAATTTTCATCTAAAGTACTGTCAGCCTTGAAATTCTCTGTTCTTTTAAGAGCCATACTGTATAGAGAAGAAAAAGTTAAAAGAGTTTACTTATACTAAATCACTGTGTCTTTCTCTTGTCAGATCTCTGACATCTACATAAGTGGAGAGTCAGGGGACATGTCAGCCAAGGAGAAGCTGCTCTTATGGACCCAGAAGGTGACAGCTGGTTACACAGGAATCAAATGCACCAACTTTTCCTCCTGCTGGAGTGATGGGAAGATGTTCAATGCACTCATTCACCGGTACAGGTAAATACAATGGAATTTCAGTATGCCTGATGGGTTGCTTCTCATCTGTTATTTGTAATTAGTTATAATGCCATGTTTACCTCAACCAAGAATCAAGGCTCTGATTTCATTTATTCATTTGAAAGGAAAAAATATTTAGCTCCTACTATTCTAGGCTCTGGAGACATAGCAGTGAACGAAACAGCAAAAATTCTTGCTGTCATGGAACTTACCATCCAGTGGTGATAATAGGCAGTAACAAATAAGTATATGCTGTCATACAGTGGTCACGCAATGGAGGGAAAGAGAGAGATGGGACTTTGGTACTTTGGACAGGGTGGTCAGAGATGCCTTCTCTGATGAGGATGTTTGTGCAGAGCCACGCAGACCTCTGGGGTCAGAGTGGGAGGAAGTAGCAAATACAAAGGGCGGGAATCAGAGGCTGGCTTAGAGTGCTTGAAGAGCAGCAGGTGATTGGAATATGGTGACTGAATTTTGAATGACAGAAGTCAAAATCACTGAGCTGTTAATGGTCATAAATACAACACCTTAGTTTTTGCTCTGCACTAGTTTATGATACCTTGCCCATGAAATCTAACAAACCCTTTGTTATGTATATTTGGAATTTGGGAGCACTGGGCTCCTGCTGTGTCATTAAAAGTAGAATTAGCTTCTTTCTAAACCTCCTACTTTCTCTCCAACTCATTCAGTGTTATTCACCTGTAGGAACTTTTAGGAGCTTTTTCTTGGTATGAACTCATGTGTGAACTTTTACAGACCTGATCTGGTAGATATGGAGAGGGTACACATCCAAAGTAACCGAGAGAATCTGGAGCAGGCTTTTGAAGTAGCAGAAAGACTGGGGGTCACCCGGTTACTGGATGCAGAAGGTGAGAGAGAGAGTTCAGAGAACTCCAGTGAGTTTTTGGCATACACTCATGATTCCTTTTCCTCCAGGTTCCTTTGCTGTAAGAAATTTCTTGTCTTTTGTGTCTCAGATGTGGATGTGCCATCTCCAGATGAAAAATCTGTTATCACTTATGTGTCTTCGATTTATGATGCCTTCCCTAAAGTCCCTGAGGGTGGAGAAGGGATCAGTGCAACGGTAAAAGAACATTTTTCCTAAAATACTTTCTAACATTGATTTGTTTGGGTTGAAAAGACAGTGTTTCTCAACCATTCATTATATGTTGTTACTGTTGTTGTGTTCCTTTAAGTCAACTCATAGCAAACTTACATGACAGAATAGAACCACCCCAAAGGGTTTCCTAGGCTATTATCTTTATAGGAGCAGATTGCCAGATCTTTTCTCCCCTAGAGGCAGAGGGGCTGGTTGGTTCTGGAGGGGCTGGTTGGTTCTGGAGGGGCTGGTTGGTTTGAAGCTCTGATCTTTCAGTTAGCAGTTGAGAACTTAACCATTGCACCATCAATGGCTCCTACTCATTATATACAATTGTTGTTGTTGTTGTTATGTGCCATTGAGTCAGACCCGACTCATAGCAACCCTTCCTTGGGTTTCCGAGGCAGTATCACTACGGAAGTAGATTGCCCATCTTCCTTCCAAGGAGTGGCTGGTGGGTTTGAACCGCCAGCCTTCAGTCAAGTGCCTTAGGCACTATGCTACCAGAGCTCCTCATTATATATACTTCTATATAGAGCAAACTGAATCCACATTGTCGTTGTCATATCATGGACATTGTACTTGGCCCCTGAAAATTAGTCTGGATACTGCTAATTTTGTAGCATCTAGCGTAGACCATGCAGTACTAAATGCCAGTAAGGAATGCCCTTTCCATGCCTAACTATATTTCAAACTGAGGCAGTGGTTTTTTCACCTGTAATATTAAATTGATTATATATATCATAGACCTTTCTGAATATATTTAGTAGCTCGGTTTGTAGCCTTTCTAAGCATTGGAAAATTGAATTCCATACTAAGAGCCCTTGGGGTACTTTGAAACTGGGACTCTGAGTATTAAACTGAGCAACTATCTAAGCAATTAGAGGAAAGGATTTTATGTGGTTTGGGGTGGCCTGAGCTACTTTCTCCTATACTTTTTTTTGGATATTGCTAATCAGAGAATGTATGGTGTTTACCTCTGGCAATAGGAAGTAGACTCCAGGTGGCAAGAATACCAAAGCCGGATAGACTCCCTTATACCGTGGATCAAACAGCACACAATACTGATGTCAGATAAATCTTTTCCCCAGAACCCTGTTGAATTAAAGGTAAAGTCATGGGCTTAAATTATTTTTATAAATTCATTCTACTGAGTAAATTTCAGAACTTGTTGCAGCTTGCTTTGGGGTGAGATTGTATGAAAAATTGAGCCATATTGCTTGCATGCATTTATTCATTCACCAAATATTAATTTTATAGGCACTTTATAATCAATATATACACTTCAAAGAAACAGAAATTCTTGCCAAGGAAAGAGAAAAAGGAAGAATTGAGGAATTGTATAAATTACTAGAGGTAAGGAAGCATATCCTTTGCTGAGACTTGGGGTTCACTGCTTTGTACTGTTGTTTCTTCTGTTTTTTGGACAGATTCCTCTGTATTCCCATCCCAGCAAGCACTAATACCAGTACTCTCAGCCTAGTCTTTAAAACTTGGGACAAAGGGACAGTATCAGTCATCTGTAATTTTTACAGGAACCATTCATATATTTATTCTGAATTCTTGAAACTTATGAATGGGTTTTCCTGCTTTTCAGAGGGAAGTTAATTCTTTTCTTAGGATAGGAAGAAAAGGGACTTTTCTGATTCCCAGTGATGGGCATCCAACCTTCCCAGAATGTGGATTATTGAGAGGACAGGAGGATTTATGAAAAATGTAGGAATGAAGTGATTTAGCGAAGGTGATCTCTGTTTTTTAGAGGTAATTTTTTTTTTTGCTCTCACCTCAAGGTGAAGTCCTAATGCTAAATATTCCATTGCTTCTCTCTTATTAGACAATGGGAGAAACTGCTGAGTAACTGAATGAAGAAGCTAGAAGTGTCATACAAAGAATAAATAGAAGCTGGGGAGTGAGGGTATGGCTGTTTTTGAACTAAAAGAGTATCTCTGGCATTTTTAGGTGTGGATTGAATTTGGCCGAATTAAACTGCCTCAGGGTTATCACCCTAATGATGTGGAAGAAGAGTGGGGAAAACTCATCATTGAGATGTTGGAGCGAGAGAAGTCACTTCGGCCAGCTGTAGAGAGGTGGGTCCAGAGCCTGAGGGTGAGTTGACATTTACTTACTGGACTGCTTTGAGCCCTGAGCTTAAATGATTTTTATCCTGTTATAGGCTGGAATTGCTGCTACAGATTGCAAACAAAATCCAGAATGGTGCTTTGAACTGTGAAGAAAAACTGACACTAGCTAAGAATACACTGCAGGCTGTGAGTGTCTGACTGTTTTTCTCACTCTTTGTATCATATGCTTTCCTTTTGTCACCCTCTGTTCTAATGGTTGGAGGTAATATTTGAGGAATTCAACCGTGTATGTCCTTACTTCTTGGAATTGCTGTAGACCCTCAAGCTCTAGCAAATGGGAGCCATGGGAGATTTCCCACTTTCATTCTCCCTTTCTGTCTCAGGATGCTGCTCACCTGGAATCAGGACAACCAGTACAATGCGAGTCAGATGTCATCATGTACATTCAGGAATGTGAAGGTCTTATCAGGCAGCTGCAGGTGGATCTCCAGATCCTACGGGATGAGAATTACTACCAGCTAGAAGAGCTGGCTTTTAGGTGAGGAACAAGGAACTCTCAAAAGGAGGTTTGGTTTGTTTCCTACTGAGGCTTGTGGATCAGGAGTCAGGCACTGAGTTGGAGGTCCTTGAAGGTCATTTAGTCTAATAGTGATTTGTTGTAATACTTGTTTTCCGATCATTAAATTTTATTTTATGAAAAAAAAAAAAAAAA
>NW_006921779.1:233272-255401 GCF_000298275.1 Orycteropus afer afer | reverse complement strand
AAGATTTACTGCCTTAGAAGAAGAATGAAGAAAACCAAAGACTCATGCAAATAATTAGTCCAAGCGACTGGTAAACCAAGCGAGCCTTAGCCTGTATGACTATGAGACCAGAACTAGATGGTGCTCGGCTACCACTGTCAACCATTCAGAGGGGGATCTATGTAGGGATCCTGGATAGAGTGGGAGAACAATGTGGATCAAAATTCAAAATCATTTAAAAAAGGCGGGGGGCGGGGACCAGGTTTGCTGGTTTGATGGAACCACTGAGACTATGGCTCCTAGCTGCCTTTTAGTTCTGGAACTGAACCCATTCCCCTGGCTTCCAACCAACCAGCCAACCAAACAAACAAAAACCAAACTGACTACTGTCAAGTTGGATCCGACTCATAGTGACCCCTCCTTGGGTTTCTGAGGCAGTACCACCATCAGAAATGATTGCCCAACCTTCCTTCCGAGGAGTGGCTGGTGGGTTTGAACTGCCAGACTTCTGGTTAGCAGTCAAATGCCTTAGGCACTCTGCCACCAGAGCTCCCATGCAAACAAATGACAGGCATATTAGCTGAACATTTACATTAGGTAGATATACTCCTTGGAGAGATCAATCATGGGAGAATAGAAGGGCTGTTTATGCACAGGGAGACTAGGCGTGCATGGGAGGGAAGGATAACAGGGAAGAGGAAACTATGGGAAGGAAGTGGAAGGGGAGCTATTGCATTGTGGGAAATTGAAGTCAATGTCATAAGACAAAGTATATGTGAATTGCTGTATGGAAAGTGAATTTGCTCTGTAAACTTTCACCCAAATCACAATAAAAATAATAAAAAAAAAGATTTACAGCTTCGGAAACCCAAAGGGGGTTGCTATGAGTCGAAATCCTCTCTCTCTTCTCTTCTCTTCTCTTCTCTTCTCTTCTCTTCTCTTCTCTTCTCTTCTCCCTCTCTCTATGTATAAACCATACTCTGCCATTGAGTTGATAATGTGTGTGTGTGTATAGGAGCTGTAGTAGCATAGTGCCTAAGGAAGGAAGGTTGGGCAGTCTACTCCCGTAGTGATAATGCCTTAGAAACCCAAAAGGGGTCACTATGAGTTGGGTCCGACTCGACGGCACATAGCAACAACAACAACATATATATAAACCCATATATCCCTTTTGAATGTGTGAGTAAGCAGAGGAAGAGGCACTACAGATTATCAATGCTTAGGCCTTCACATGCCTTAATCTAACCCTGACTAGGGTCCACATCTCTTGACCGCTATTCCATTATTTATTCTGTTATGCCATCTAGGACTTACATAAATAGGCATTGATTTGCTTCCTTCCATTTAACACTGTAACTTGGCATTTGCCTCAAAGACAACTAACTCTGAACTAGATAAAGATGTTAATAATACTGCCTTGCATTCATGTAACACTTTTTTCTTTTTCAAAACACTTTTTCTAATATGATCTCTCTTTAAAACAAACAAACAACAACAACAACAACAACAACAAAAAACATCCTTATAAAATGAATAGGGAAGATTTTATTTTTAAAAGTATGCTAAAAATTTAAGTCCTTTCTTTCTTTCTGTTTTCCTTTCAGGGTTATGCGTTTGCAGGATGAATTGGTCACCTTGCGTCTAGAGTGCACAAATCTGTACCGGAAGGGTCATTTCACTACACTTGAATTAGTTCCACCCTCTGCTTTAACCACTACTCATCTGAAGGCAGAAGCTTTGACAAAGGGAACCCATTCTTCTTCCTCCTGGTTCCGAAAACCCATGACTCGGGCTGAACTTGTGTCTATCTCCTCCTCTGAGGATGAAGGCAATCTCCGATTTGTGTATGAACTACTGTCTTGGGTGGAGGAGATGCAGGTGGGTATATATCTAAATGCTTATGCAGTTTTCAGAAAGGGTCAGCTTGCTCTGTGCCCTTTGTGTAGATTCTCTTAATTATTGATGCTTCCTGGTACCTAAGTCCCCTTCTTCTTATATCTTAAATGCATAAGATCAGCTCAGATTTTCAAAATCCCACACAATATGGCATAGGGTTTTTAATTTGAAGCCCTTTGGTAATCTGTTCCCTTTATCTGACTGTGCCTAAGTGGGAGCTTGTAGAAAAATTGCTGTCTATAATTCAGTTATCTTTTCGGAAATTTCTTTATTGGCAAATGTGCTTATTTTCACTTTAAAAAAAAAAAAAAGATCTTAACTCTTAAGCAAGGCTGCTGTGTTTCACAACTCCAAGACACACTAGTCATACATATTCTAGGATAATGGCTCAAGTTTGATGTTTTGTTTGTTGACTTTCTAACCCTATTGCTTTTTATTAAATTCTTCCCATCCCCAGGCAATGGATTCTCCATGCACCAATAAATAAAAATGTAGAAAGACAGGCAAACCGTTTAAAAATCATCTTCAATTGCTCAGTAGTTGATGCCATGTATGAAGTGAGGTAGTTGAAGCAACTTCTCTCTTTATCTGTTTGACTGTACAGTGGAATAAAGACTCCATAAAGGGCAATGCATATTTTCAGCCTTGAAGATCTCTTCTTAGATAATAAATTCAGGGATGTAGTCGCATAATGCAGCAGCAAGGAGACCCTCTGCTGCTTCTTAGGGGTGATTATGGCATATATGAGGTCATAGAATGATGGAGAAGGTTTAGATGACCTTTTGCCCAATTTTCTGCCCTAAAACCGCTTGCCTAAACATTGATTCTGACAATTTTCTTGACTTGCCAACTTAGCATCATGTTTAATTTTTCTTTTTCAGATGAAACTGGAGCGAGCAGAATGGGGTAATGACTTGCCTAGTGTGGAGTTGCAGCTGGAAACACAGCAGCACATCCATACCAGTGTAGAAGAACTGGGCTCAAGTGTCAAAGAGGCCAGATTGTATGAGGTGAGTGGCATTCAGAACCCACATAGGAGCATGCACAATGCAGCTGTGTCCCTAAGGAGAAGGGGACTCTGAAAAGAACACAAACATATATATTATATCACATACAGTAACATATTCCATTTTCACATAAAGTGCCTTTTTTTTTAAAAACTTTTTATTATGATTTGGGTGAAATTTTACAAAGCAGGTTAGTTTTTACATTCAATAGTTCATACACATTTTGTTTAGTGACACTGATTACAATCCCACAATGTAATAGCTCTCTTCCCACTTCCTCCCTGTGGTTACCTTTTCCCTGTGTCCTTTTTGCCTATGCATTCCTGCCTCCCTAGCTTTCTCCCTGTGCAAATGCTGCCCTTCTGATCTCCCATGGTTGATTGCTCTAAGGAGTACATCTCCCTGGTGTAGTTGTTCAGCTAATTGTTGTTCGTGCTGTTGAGTTGTCTCTGACTCATGGCAACCCTATTTACAACAGAACTGCCCGGTCCTATGCCAACCTCATGATCCCTGCTATACCTGAGCCCATCATTGCGGCCACTGTGTCAATCCATCTTGTTGAGGGCCTTCCCCTTTTTCATTGACCCTCCACTTTACCAAGCATAATATCCTTCTCCAGGGAATGGTTCCTTCTGACAACATGGCCAAAGTAGGTGTGATGAAGTTTGGCCATTCTTGCTTCCAACAAGCATTCCAGCTGCACTTCTTCCAGAACAGGTTTGTCAGTTCTTTTAGCAGTCCATGGTACTCTCAGTATTCTTTGCCAGCATCACAACTCAAAAGCATCAACTCTTCTTCAGTCTTCCTTTTTCATTGTCCAGCTCTCACATGCATGTAAGAGGCTATTGAAAATACCGTGGCTTGGGTTAAGTGCACCTTAGTCTTCAAGGACACATCTTTGCTTTTCAACACTTTATAGAAGTCTTTTGTAGCATATTTTCCCAGTGGAATATGTCATCTGATGTCTTGACTACTGCTTCCATTGGTGTTGATTGTAGAACCAAGTAATTTGAAGTCTTTGACAACTTCAGTCTTTTCTCCATTTATTGTAATGCTGTTTAATTGGTCCAGTTGTGAAGATTTTTATTTTCTTTATGTTGAGGTATAATCCATACTGCAGACTGGTAGTCTTCAATCTTTATCAGTAAGTGCTTCAAGTCATCTTCACTTTCAGCAAACAAAGTTGTGTCATCTACATATCAGATTGTTAATGTGTCTTCCTCCAATCCTGATGCCATGTTCTTCTTCATATAATCCAGCTTCTCAGCTAATAGACCTGTGTATCTTTTGGTTAAAAGTTAACCATGAGAGTGGGTCCAGTTCCAGGCCTGAAGGGTGACTAGGGGCCAAAGTCTCAGGATCCTGTTTTACCAATCTCTATCTGACCAGTAATCCTTATCCTTTTTATGTTTTTTTAAATTCTGTTCCACAGTTTTCTCCCACTCTGTCCAGGATGTCCAATTATGACCCCTTTCCAAGTGGTTGGCAGTGGTAGCTGGGCATCATCTAGTTCTTCTGGTCTCAGGGTCATGCAGGCTGAACTGCTCATGATTGATTAGTCTTTTTGTTTCCATGCATCTTTGATATTCTTCACTCTTCTCTGCTCTGGACAAGCAAGCTGCTGCGAGCTTTTAAGATTCCTAGTCAGTACTTACCAAAGTAGGATGTAGAGCAGTGTTTCCGTGTAGTATGTTGTGCCAATTGAGCTTGATATCCCCTGGGACCATGGTCCAGAGCCCACAGGCCCAGTGACTCACTCCCTCAAGGTGTTTAGTTGTGGCCAAGAAGTTATCCTAACTTTGTACCCTGTTAGTTGTTTACTGCTTATGGACATTTTTATGTTGTTCTTGTTGTTATGTGCCGTTGAGTTGGACCCGACTCATAGGGAACCCCTCCTTGGGTTTCTGAGGCAGTAGCACTATGGAAGTAGATTGCCCAACCTTCCTTCCGAGGAGTGGCTGGTGGGTTTGAACCGCCAACCTTCTGATTAGCAGTCAAGTGCCTTAGGCACTATGCTACCAGAGCTGGACATTTTTATAGCACATATAAATATGCATGTAGGAATTTAATCTGCCCAACCTACGTATCCCTATAAAACCTATTGCTATCGAGTCGGATCCGACTCATAGCAACACCTCCTTGGGTTTCCAAGGCAGTATCACTATGGAAGTAGATTGCCCAACCTTTCTTCCAAGGAATGGCTGGTGGATTTGAACCGCCAGCCTTCTGGTTAGTAATCAAATGCCTTAGGCACTACGTTCTCAACGTATGTATGGTTGTGGGTATATTCCCATTTACCTACCCATACTTGATCTTCTTACCTGTCTACTTATGTATCCCCCTATAAATTTGTGTTTGTTATTACTGATAGTACAGTATTGTGTATAGAATAGTATTTTCCTTTATTGTCTATACCTTGTGTGCACCTTTCCCTGTCTTCCTTTTTCTTAGTGATATTGTGCTGACATGTCTATTTTAATCTTGGAAATAACTTGTAAGGATGGTATTTTCATTAACTCATTTACTAAAAAATAATACTGAACTCTAAGGTCAAAATTAGTGTGCTTCCAAACTTAGACCTGATGCCTCAAAATATTGATGATTTTTCCATTTCACCCTTTGCCTGCAGTAGAGAGCTGATACAGAAAAACTTAATTCACTCAGTCATTCCTCTGCCTCACTCATTCTATCTTCCCATTTTCTATTTCAATTCTTTCCTTCCAAAAAGCAACTAAGTGGTTTGGGGGTCATTAGGTATAGGTTTTGTCTAGAAACTTCTCAGACATGCTGGAAGCACAAGACAGTGAAGGCTTACACATTGTATTCACCCTGCTGGACTGTTGCCCACTTAGTGCTACTCCATTCTGTCCTAATGGTATCTGTAAACCTGACCCAGGGATTTGTTGTCTCAGTTTCTATCATTTGTCTATGTGCCGACATAATATTTACATAGTTGAAGCCATAACAGATATATTTTAGTTACTTTTTCTCTAATGTATTTTTATTTCATTTCTTTCTTATCAGAGGAAAATGTCTCAGAATTTCTATACCAGCTATGTTGAAACTCTTGGGAAGCTGGAAACACAGTATTGTAAATTGAAGGTGAGAGTTTTGACTGACTCTTATGTTTTTCCCATGGAGAATTTGTTTCCCTCTAACAGCCCCTCTCTCCCAATTAATAAAGCTCATCATTAGGCCTCTTTTGTTTTTCTGTTTACTGTGTTATATCACTGACTATGCAGTTGTTCATAAATATTATAACATTCCTAAATTTTATTAATGGGTCAGAAACCTCTGTTCCAGAAAATTTTAAGTAAGTAGCATCCTTCTTAGTAATCATGTTTCACCAAAGAGAAAGTTTGAGGTTGGTGGAGGGATAACTCTCTCTTCTATCTGTTCTTCCTTCCTGTCTACCAAGATTGTATGGAATAGGACAGGCCTGGGATTCTTTTTACTTCACAGAGCCCCACAAAGGCCTGGTGAGTTCTCGCTTGTAGCTAGGATTGAAGATGGCTCTAGGAGACCTCTATGCAAGTCTCATGCTTTGTACGAAACTTGACTCATTGGAGTAGTACCCAGGGATAGAATAGCAAGGCTCAATTCATTTCCTCAGTTATTCTTTGCTTTGATGTCAAATGTGCTATCTTCTTTAGGTGCATGGATGCATGCAGATCCAGTACAACTTTGTAATCCTTGGTTTATCTAGGAAACTTCTAGCTTCCGGATGAGGCACCTTCAGAGCCTGCATAAATTTGTCTCCAGAGCTACAGCTGAGTTGATCTGGTTGAATGAGAAGGAGGAAGAGGAACTAGCATATGACTGGAGTGACAACAATCCCAATATGTCAGCCAAGAAAAATTACTTCTCCGTGAGTCTAGCACAGCAAGTCTGTGTCATGTTTATGTAATGGCAGAAGGAGACAGAGGGGTTAGTCTGCTGAGAGCTTGGGCTTCGGTAGTTATATTCTGCTAGATAGACAAGGGGACCCTACTTGATGCCTCGTTTGCATGTGACAGGTTATGTGGGAGGAGGGACAGTAGAGCCCTGGAATTAATTTATTCAGAAGGCATTTAGCCAGTGCTTTGAGTGAATGAAAGAGCATTCTGCGAGTTGTCATTTTGAAAGTAATACAGATTTTCAGCTAAGATTATAGAGTTTGAAGTGAGAGATAACTAAGTTCAAATCCTATTTCTCTATCAACTAGGTCTGTGACCTTCAGCAAGTCATTTAATATCACTGGACCTCTATAAAATGGAATCATAGGACTACCTGAAGTCCTATGAAGGGTTGTTATAAAGATCTGAGTAAGATTTCATAAGCTAATATAGGCGAAACAGTACAGGGCTTGATACATAGGACAAAGTTAGTAATGGCTGTATGATGAGGACAAAGTTGGTAATAGCTCTGTGATGATGATAGTTATTAATGTTGCTATTATTATTATTATTAATAGCATTGTGTAACTAGAGTATATTCTTGGTTTGCCACAAATTCTGAATTCTGGTTAATTCATTTAATAAGTTTTGGCCTTCATTTTTTTTTTATCTGTAAAATGAGAAGACAACTTCTTCATTCTACTGTGGCACAATGCTTTTTATACTTTTCGGTGAAAGACTTACAAGTAGGTAGGGGTTATTTTATGTTAATGTTAGCATTTTTGTGTCTCAGAGAGTTTTTAAGGATTTTTGTGAACACAGCCTTCAAAACTATGGGGTGGTTCTACTTAATGGCAACTAACAAATACTATGCAAATAGGCAATATTTTCACTAACACTTTAGATACTTGTGGGCCAATTCCATTGAGTTCTTAAGAAATACAAGCTCTTTTTTTTTTGGTATATGATTTTTTGTTTGTTTGTTTTTTAAGCAAAGGAGAAGGAATGGATAATAGGAGGACTGAAATATGCTTTATAACAGAGATATACAAGATGTGCTCGAAAAGTATCAAGGACAGAGGGATCAAATCTGATTGTAAGGATCAGTACTAGCTTCACAGAAGAGTTGACTTTTAAATCGGGTCCTATAGAATTTAGAGTTAGAGAGCAACATTGCAGACTGAGGAAAGTCTGAGCAAAGCCAGCCAGTCAATGATACAGATCTTTTAGTGTGTCAGTACTGTGAGATGGGCGCTGACATGAGCTGCCTACTCCAGCCAAATTATCTCCTTTATCTTCCCCCAGTTTTCCATGTTTTCTCACTTTATTCAACTCTAGCTCAGGTTCCATGTCTTTGGTGAATCATTCCCCAATGATTCCAGCATTTTCTTTCTTTGAAATCTGTCGTGTACTTTTCATATATCTCACTGTGGCACTAATTTGTGTTATAGGGTACTTTAAGGTAGGGCAGGGAACACAGCATTTTTGTTATTGCTGCCTCTCTCTGAACGGCACTTATTACATAAAACTGAATTCAACTTTCAGGAGTTGACAGTGGAACTAGAGGAGAAGCAGGATGTGTTTCGGTCTCTACAGGATACAGCAGAGCTGCTGTCCCTTGAGAACCACCCAGCCAAGCAGACTGTGGAGGTATGTAACTTGAGACTGTGTGAGAGTCAGGTACTCAGAGGTGACTGTTAGAAAAGTATTCAAATCAGAGGCTTTGTTCCAGTGAGAGACTTGGGGGAAGTATCAGGGATCATTTGTCTTGGGTCCTTTCCATCCCACACTGTTCCTGAAGCCCCTAAAAGACTGCAAACACTTTTTATAGTCTAATGAGAATGCTAAGAACAGCAGGAGGAGATACACTGACTTCTGACTTTATGTGGCAAAGCGATGTAGACCATTTTCTTTCAAATAACCATCCATGCAGATCCCTCCTCTTATTGGTGTGGTACCTTTACCCTTCTAACCACAGAGCTGGTTGAGGAGGCTAGGGTAGGTTTATTAATGCCTGGATTTTGCTAGCCAGATCATTTGTGGAAGAGGACTTTTCTGTATAACCTCTTTTAACAAAGATATTAGAATGTTGGGTAAAAAGTAGGCCCCTTTTTCATGGGCAATATTGGGCTATGCCAGTCAAGTATCTCCATGTCTCTTCTGGTGACTTCTCTATGATTAGCAGAGTCATACTCAGAAAAGAACATTGCATATAGTATTGGGTCTGTTAAATTCATGCCCTCTGTCTGTGTGCTTGCTTGTTACAGGCTTACAGTGCTGCTATCCAGTCCCAGTTACAGTGGATGAAGCAGCTGTGCTTGTGTGTGGAGCAGCATGTGAAAGAGAATACTGCTTACTTTCAGGTATGGTGGACTCCATGCGTATATGTGCGTTTCTGTGTGTGTGTGTGCGCGCACACATCTGAGTCAATTAGCTTTTATTGTGAAAAAAAAAATACCACCCCAAAACTTAGTTATTTAAAAGAATAGTCATTTCATTAGGTCATGATTCTGTGGGTTGGCCATTTGATCCAGGCTCAAATGAATAATTCTTTTTGTATTGCCTAGCTTTCTCATGACTGCAGGCAACTGGCAGGTAGGCTGGGGCTGAATGGCCTCACTCATATATCTGACAATTGGGGTGGAGTGAAAGCAGTATTAGCCTCTGTGTCTCTTAGCATCCAGTGAGCTAGCCTAGGCTTCTTCACAAAGTGGCTGTGTACCTTGAGCAAGCCATAGTCTAGTGCACAAGCATTTTTTTTTTTTTTTCTTCTATCCCATTTATTAATTCTTTTGGATTTAGTAGGCTCCATGGTAGTTACCAGGAGCTCTAGTGGTGTAGTGCCTAGCCATTTGACTACTAACTAGAAGGTTGGAGGTTCAAACCCAACAGCCACTCCTCAGAAGGAAGGGTTGGGCAATCTACTTTTGTAGAGATACCACATTGGAAACCCAAGGTAGCTATCAGATCTGACTTGAAGGCAGTGAGTTTGGTTTGGTTTTGGTTTATGATAGTCACCAAGGAGCCCTGGTGGTGCAGTGGTAAAACACTCAGCTGCTAACCAAAAGGTCTATGGTTCAAACCCACCAACCACTATGTAGGAGAAAAATGTGGCAGTTTGATTCCCTAAAGATTACAGTCTTGGAAACCCTATGAGGCGGTTCTGTTCTGTTCTGTAGGGTCACTGTGAGTTGGAATCAACTCAGTGGCAATGGGTTTGGGTTTTTGGTGGTAGTCACCACTAATATTTTATTGACATGATATTTTAAGCCCTCCAGTTTAAACTTCTGTGACCTTTGCAATGGACTGTCACTAACCCAGTGGGGTATAATCATCTCAGCTCTGCACTATAAGATTTTTCTTTCTCAGTTAACGTCTCTTATGTATGTGCACAGTACATCTCTCCCCTATATTCCCACAGTTCTTCAGTGATTCACGAGACTTGGAGTCATTCTTAAAGAACCTCCAAGACTCCATCAAACGAAAATATTCCTGTGACCATACCACCAGCCTATCCCGCCTTGAGGACCTGCTCCAGGACTCCATGGTAGGTGTTGCATCAGTGGGGATGTTTACTTCTGAGAAACAGAGTAAACCATAGCAGCTATTGCTGTTTATACCCTTGAAAGCTCCAGGGCAGTGGCCAGTGTTAAAAAGTTTGGCTCACATTCAAATAGAGTTTAATCAGTTTTGTTCTGTCCCTTTCTTTCCTTTTTCCCCTTAAAGAAGTTGCCAATAAGATTCCTTTGAGTGTTACTCAAGTAAAGGGTAGTCATCTCCTACTTAATGTTCATCATACTTTCTTTGCATTGTTTCTATTGTAATTAAATATTTAGAGACAATTATGAGGTGTAGAACATGAAAAACAGGGCTGAAAGGAGTAGCAGTATCAAATTCTTTTTTTACTTTCTTATGCAAAAGAGAATTAAAACAATAAACAATGAAGATTGGCAATTCAAACTCACCTAGTATCTCTCACGAAGAAAGGCCTGGTGATATGCTTTCATAAAGATTACAGCCAAGAAGAACCCTATGGAACAGTTCTACTCTATAATACATGGGGTGCCATGAGTCAGAATTGACTTGATGGCAGCTAACAACAATGGTGTGAGGTATTAGAAAATTGATTCAAAAAATAAAATAAAACACAGAAAAGAAAGAAAACTTATTTTAATCAAGGACAATATCAAAATCTTACTTAGATATAACAGTATTTGTCCAGCTTATTTATGCAGCAATATTAACTTTTGAAAATACTTTTGCATCCAGTATTTAATCCAAATCAATTTTATATTTATTTTCTCCAATGAATTATTGTTCAAAAGTGCTGATAATAAAATCAGCCGTAGGACTATTTACATTTATTGAATGTATATTACACTAAGAATTGGCAAGACGGGGCTTAAGCTACATCTCATTTTAAAATAGAAATGTGTATATAATAGGGAAATTGCTTTTGCTGTGTAAGAAACCAAGAGAACCTCCAGATCATTTCAATATAAATTTCTGAATAAGAGAAGTAGGATTATCCAAAACAGTATCTGGTAGGTAAGATATGGGCATTTGTGAACATCAGTTGATTTTGTGTGTGTGTGTGTGTGTGTGTGTATACTTTGAGATATTTTAAGTCTATGAATAGGTTTATATTCAGTGTTTCATCTCAGCCAATAGTCTGTTAATTTAATTGATTTGGAATAAAGGATAAAAACATGACTTTTCAGATGTTGTCTCTAGAATGTCTCTCTTGGAGGTACTACATGTGTGAAGGAGGAAGATAATCCTTGACGGTCATCTCCTCCCTCCCACAGAGTACCTTTCTGTCAAGGGTAACTCTTCTGCTATTGTTGTCATATCTTCTCTTCTCGAGGGTTGCTGCTCTCTTCCCTCCTCTCCAGGTCAGGGGCATCGGGTTGGCGGCGTCATCGGGGCATGGAGTCACCTGGGTCTGCTCCTCACCTTGTCCGACAGGTTCGGGAGCATCTCTCCTGGCTTCTGATCCTTTTCAGAACTTTTACCACGCTGAGCACTTGGTCTCTGGAGCTTGAGATGTTTGACTGTGGTTTAGACAGAAATTGACATCTTTAATGCAAGGAAACTGAAATGGGTAGACCAGCTCTCAAGTATGGAGGCGTGTGGCTGTCTCCCTGATATATTCCATTCCTCTTTCTTAACTAATAAGTTAAAGTTGTATTTCTTCCAATCATGCTCCCGGGGACAGGCACAGGTAGTTTATTTAAGCATTTCTTTTTCTTTACTTGCATATCCTTATTCTTTAACGACATTTCTTAACATTATTAACTCTTTACTCTCATCACATCTACTTCCATCCTAAGAAAGCCCTCTTGTGGGGGCTTTATACCTCAAAATGGGCTTGAAATATCCTGATTAATAAAGGCTATTCTTTACTCTCTAAGGGAATTGGTAGTAGATTGCTACCAATTTTGTTGACACGAAGTTCATTGGTTTTTAAGATACTTGAGTTTGTAGAAACTTGAGTTTCCATTTTGCATGATACTTCTTTGAAAGCAGTCAAATTTACATGAATATGGGAAGTTCTAAGATACTAAAAGGTAAACCCAAATCACTTATCATGATACCTTTACCAACAACATTGCTTGTTAAAGAACTAAGATCTTCCTCTAGAAAATTGGACTCAATTTCAGAAAGTGAAATATTTGTAGTAGATCTTGGGAGATGCAGTTATTTAAAAAATGCTTTTAAAAGTATTATTCTAGTTTCTCCTAAGAAGGAAGCAAGAACTGGCTTCTACCAGTGAGAAACTGAATAATAATAATGACAACAATATAAAAATAATAGCAATTAGTATTTTTAACTTCTGCATTTTCTGCATCTTATTTGGGGAAATGCTTTGTTAACCATATAGTTGTATTTGGCAGCTAGAAAGTGGTTTGTTTTTGTTTTGTTTTTGCATGTGACTTTATGCTTTATTGAAAGGGGCATAGGGAGAAAGCTACAAAGTTTGAGTACAAAACCACATGGTAGAAGGCAGAAATATATTCTCTTTTTTCCTTATCCTTACTGCTTCTAAAATGGCTCCACTAAGGATCCCTGCTTAACTGAGAAGTGACCTTCTCTGAGGGTGTGGAGCACTCAGTATTCTTTGTTGACATTGTCATCGTGAGTAGCAATATTAATGTCTTTTGGTTTATCTTCTCATTTTGTAGGATGAAAAGGAGCAGCTTATACAGTCCAAGAGTTCTGTTGCCAGTCTTGTTGGGAGATCAAAAGCCATTGTTCAGCTAAAGCCTCGCAGTCCAGACCATGTGCTAAAGAGCACCATTTCTGTAAAGGCCATCTGTGACTATCGGCAAATTGAGGTGAGGAGATAAAAAAGGTACTTCTGTGCACCGGACAGAAGGAAGGGAGAAGGAAAACCTTTAGTTGGGGTATGATAATAAAGAAAGATCAAATGATAATTTTTCTTAGAGTTTTAAAAAAGATCAAATCTTTACATCATTTTTATTTGAAATCTTACTCTGTAATCTTGACCTACTCCCTGCCTCAGTGATTGGCATCATCATTCACCCAGTTGCTTAAGTGTTGGAAGAAATGGTCATTTGTAGCACCTGGGAGATGTCCTTGGCTCTTCCTTTTCTCTTATTCCCTCCACCCCCATACAGCAAGCTAGTAGGACCATGAAGTCAATACTATTTTATGTATATCACTTAAATGTACTTCTTTCCATTCCTGCTGCTACTACCCCAGTTTGTTGTTGTTGTTGTTATGTGCCATCAAGTCAGACCCGACTCATAGCGACCCCTCCTTGGGTTTCCAAGGCAGTATCACTACGGAAGTAGATTGCCCCATCTTCCTTCTGAGGAGTGGCTGGTGGGTTTGAACCACCAGCCTTCTGGTTAGCAGTCAAGTGCCTACCAGGGTTTAGACCATTTACATTTGTTTTTCTCACTTGGATCATTGCACCAGCTTCTTCATTCAATGCATTCGTTATCCTGCCATCAGCATTATCTTTTTTAAAAAACGTAAGTCATTCCCTTGCTTAAATCCTACAATTCCCCATTGTTCTTGGGAGAAAGTCTGAACTTCTTAATGTGGCTTACAAAATCCTGAGTAATCTCACTTTACCTCTCCTGCCAAGGCTAGGTTGTGTCCCTTTCCTTGTTCCCTGATAAATTGCCATATTATAGCGTTTATCAGAGTGTTACAGAAAACTATACAAAGAGCCCTCATGATGCAGTGGTTAAGCACTCAGCTGCTAACTGACAGGTTGATAGTTTGAACCTGCCAGTTGCTCTGTAAGAGAAAAGACCTAGTGCTCCCATAAAGATTACAGCCTAGAAAACTCTATAGAGCAGTTCTACTCTGTCATACAGGTTTACTATGAGCTAGAATTAACATGAAGGCACACAGTAATAACATTGTAACTATGTGACGTATTTGCATGTATATACACATGCGTTGAAGAACTGCACAACCCCCTCATGTGCTAGTTTCCTATGCATGCTGTGCACATTATATATGTGCGTGCATTATTAATGTAGGAACGTTGTTTGTGGAATTGAAAACATACATACCTCATTAGAATATGTGGACTATAAACCATATTTGTGTGCTTAGCATTATACCATTTTTATCCCCAGTGGCATAGATACTTCTGGGCACATAGTAAATAAAAGAAACTCACTGCTGTCCAGTCGATTCAACTCGTAGTAACCCCTCCTTGGATTTCCAAGCTGGTATTTCTACAGAAGTAGATTGCCCAATCTCCCTTCTGAGGAGTGACTGGTGGGTTTGAACTGCCAGCCTTCTGATTAGCAATCAGATGCCTTAGGCACTATGCCACCAGAGCTCCTATAGACCTTCAATAAATATTTGTTATACAAAAGAATGAATGAATAAAAGAAAGAATGGGACTTCACTTTTCTGTGTCTCAGTATTTCTATCTATAAAATAGGAATAATTATATTGGTTACTTGTCTCCCAAGAGAAATAATTGGTGATTCTAAAATGCTGAAACTTTTTCAGGGATTTGGGTGGGATGGTAGAGAGGGAAGGAGAAGTATCACAAAAGCAAAGTTGTGATTATTCATGTCCCGGTTATTTTTCCCCTAACAGTCGTAAGTGCAAAGAGTTTGGTCTTAAGGATCTTATAATCTCCTTATAACTGTCATATACTAAGTTGCCTGACAAGTAATAGGCATTTTATAAACACTTTTTTCCTTGATTTATTTGATGTCACAGTATTTCCTATATTGTGTATTTATACATATTATCTTTTTTTTCAAAATCAGGAATCCTTACTAAGTGATAGCAGATCTTCAGAATGATTTTTTCTATAATAGCATCATATCCTTGGGATAAGGTATCAGCTTATAATGGATTATTGGTTTATCCACTATCAATAATTTATAAATTTGTCTCTTCAGATCACTATTTGCAAGAATGATGAGTGTGTGTTGGAAGATAATTCACAGAGGACCAAATGGAAAGTGATCAGCCCCACAGGAAATGAGGCAATGGTGCCATCAGTCTGCTTCCTCATCCCCCCACCCAATAAAGATGCTGTTGAGATGGCCAGCAGGTAATTTTGCTCACGTCAATCATCACTGCCCTCCTCTTTGGGCTGACTGAACTGGTGGAAGGGTGCATCTGTGTTTGTGATGTCCTTGAGCAAAGGGCGTTTTTTTGTTTCTTTTAGAAAAGACCTCAAGACCTCCTATTAAGGTTACCAAGTCAAGTGCTGCCAACCACATAATGTGTCTTTAATAAATATGTTAAATTGAGATATAGTGGTATTTCTTTTTTAAAGAATTCTTGGTAAACAGTTCTCAGAAGATTGATCTTGTTGTGGCAGCTAATTTTATTTTTAATTTCTATTTTTATCACTATAGTACATGTGCATATAAAAAGCAAGATTATATCACAAAGCTCATAACAAAAACTAGCAATCACCTCTCCCACCCCAGAGTTCTGCTTTCCAAGGTCAAGTCCATTCCTTTAGCAAATTTTTCTGGGTTTTAACTCTAAATTTCTAAATAAGGTGATTTTTCTGCTATTTCCTGATTTTTTTTTTTCAACTTTGGACATTATCTATTGACTTTCTTCCTACATTAGTAAATTAGAATTTAGATGTCTACGCAAACCTTATCTTCTCCCTGTATTCCTGATGTAGTTACATCATGATTTTGTTAAAATTGATATTTATTATTATTGTTGTTGTTATGTGCTGTCGAGTAGGACCCAACTCATAGCGACCCCTCCTTGGGTTTCTGAGGTAGTATCACTACGGAAGTAGATTGCCCCGTCTTCCTTCCGAGGAGTGGCTGGTGCGTTTGAACCTCCAGCCTGCTGGTTAGCAGTTAAGTGCCTTAGGCACTATGCTACCAGAGCTCCTTTATTATTATTTGCTAAAAGGGCAGGGAGGCCACATATTCTGACCTCCTCTAATCCCACAAGAGGAAGACAGGATTACCAGCAGTAACCCAAGGCCTATTCCTACAAGGCCAGACATGCTGCCTCTCTCCAGCCCTTTCACCAACCGTTCCTCCCAAAGCACCTACCACCTCTCTCCGGGGTTCGATAATTCGCTGCAGTGGCCACACAGAACTCACAGATTACAGGGTTTATTAGGGAAGCACCACAGGCTACAATTCAGGTTCAGGAAAAATGCTCAGTCTCTCACCTAGCCCACCATCCCTCAGCCAACAGTCTCTCACAGTCTCTTTCCCAGCAGTGCTGGTCCCTCTGTGTCTCACTCAGCAATGTGTGTCTCTTGGGTCTCTTTCCCAGCAGCATGTGTCTCAGGAGCCCATGTCTCTTTCAGCAGCACGTCTTCCTCCACCAGCAGTCAGAGAGAGTTCTGCCTCCAGGAGGCCTCCTTTTGAGCCCGGCAGGATGGTCAAACTAGCCAATCACAGCATCAGAACTCTAAGCACGTGAGAGAGAGTGGCAACCACCCAGAACATTGTATTGTGCCACGCCCAACAGAAATAACCCAGGTGGATAGCTTCAGCAATCAGGAGCTCCTCAGTTGCTCATAGAAAATCCGACCTTGGAGTTTACAAGCCACACTAAGTAATTTACTTGTTGTTGTTGTTATGTGCCGTCGCGTCGGCCCTGACTCATAGCGACCCCTCCTTGGTTTTCCGAGGCAGTATCACTACGGAAGTAGGATTGCCCAACCTTCCTTCCGAGGAGTGGCTGGTGGGTTTGAACCGCCAGCCTTCTGGTTAGCAGTCAAGTGCTTTAGCCACTATGCTACCAGAGCTAAGTAATTTGCTACACTGCATTATTATTATTACATAAAATTGTTTAGTGCTGAAACACACAACATTATAGGTGATTGTTGTAAGACTCTCATGCTTTATTTACCTCTCTGAACTCTTCCTTTGCTACTCTCCTTGTTTAATCAGCTTCAGTCACAGTAGTCTTTTTCCTGTTTCTCAAACACAGTAAGCATATTCTTACCTCAGGATCTTTGCGCTTTCTCTGCTTGCTTCAGATATTTACATGTTTGCTCCCTCACTTCGTTAATTACAACTTATCACTCTCATGTACCACCCCCTCCCCCACTCACTGCCTGTGTCTGTCTCCTTTACTCATCTTTAATTTTCTCCAGAACACTTAATACTGCCAAACAGATTATATGTATTTGTCTATTGCCTCTCTTCTATTAGAAGTTCCAAAAGAACAGAGAATTTGATCTGTTTTGTTCATTTCTGTCCTCAGTACCTAGAACCATTCCTGGTACATAATAGGTACTTAATAAATAGTTGTTGAATGAAAGAAAGAATGAATGGGTAAGTGAATATAGGTGTGAATAATTTTTTTTAATTTATTATATAACTTTTTGTTTCCCTGGAGTTGATAATTACTTTGTTTTTTAGCTTGCTTAGTTGATGTGAGAGTTAGACCAATGACAAAGTTTGAGGAAGTACAATCTAGTGTAAGACCACCCTCACTTCTGACACCAATTGCAAGTTTGAGGGAATTCTCAAAACCACCCTTGGATTTGATGATTCACTAGAAGGATGCACGGAACTCACTGAAAGCTGTTATACTTAGAGTTACAGTGCATTACAGGGAAAAGATATAGGTTAAAATCAACCACAGGAAGAAGTGCACAGGGCAGAATCTAGAAAAGGTACCAAATGTGGAGCTTCCATTGTCCTTTCCTGTAGCATCATGAATATATTACTTTCCCTTATTGATGTCTGACACATATGCAAGAATATTGTCAACCAGGGAAGCTCACTTTAGTCTTAGTTCCAGAATTTTTATTAGAGTTCATGTGGCTAGCCTCAGTCTCTAGCCCCACTGGAGCTTGAGTGGTAGAGTGGTATGAGCTGACATCAGGTGACCCCAAACTCCCACAACTAAATCACAAATCTGTTGTGGCCAGCCCCTTTCCTAAACAAAGACACTCCTATCAATTATGACATTCCAAGGGTTTAGAGATTACCTCCCAGAAGCCAAGATCAAAGTCCAGACCTCTTTTTAGGACAGGTTAAATACTTTGACTACACAGTTGTGTATTTGCATATTAGGAGTTTATTTCCAAACCCTTCAATGTTACTCTAAAATGTCTGTCAGTATAGCCAAACATTGCCAGAAGTTTTCTTTTTTTTTTTTTTTCCTCTCTTGAAATGCCCATTCTGAACCGTTCTATCTTCCTATTCCAATGTGGACCTGTTCTGTAGGGCTGTTTCAGTGCTGTCACCCTAGCATTTCTCTTTATCTTCATCCTGGGAATTCCCTCTATCTCTGTTCTGTGTTGGATCTTCTGATTCCTTGAGTCAAAGTTATCTAATTTATTGGTTTATTCCCTTGCTTGGTGGAGAACACTGTCTAGTAACTTTTTGAGAAAGGGTACATGGGAAATAAATTTTTTGAGATCTTTCATATCAGAAAATGTCTTTCCTCTCTCTTCATGACTGATTGGCCAGCTACTGAATTCAGTTTGGAAATGATTTTCACTCTGAACCTTGAAGACGTTACTTCATTGTTTTCTAGCTTCAAGGATTTGTTGTTGAGTTGCCTGGTGGCATTTTTTTTTTTTTTTTTTTTTAATTTATATGACAGTAAAATTCACTCTTTGTAGTGAGGAATTGTGTTGATTTTGACAGATGTATGGAATCTTGTATCCACCACCAGTCATAATACAGAGGAGTTGACACTTTACCTTTAGAGTGAAATCTTTCTTTCCCTCTCTAGAAGCTTTTTGACTCTTCTCTTTTTCAAATCTTTGAAAGGGATGTTGTACCTTCATGTAAGTCTTTTTGCAGTCATTGAACTCATACTCAAAGCTGATGTCTTTCAGATCTAGAAAAATTGTTTTTGGATTATGTCTTTAGTAATTTTATGCTTTATACTTTTTTCTGTTCTCTCTTTTAAGAAATCCGTTTGTCAAACTTTGGTCCTCCTGAACTGGTTCTCTAATTTTATTTCCTTTTCTAGTTCTTTGTAAAGTCTCTACTTCCTCTACATTTTTTCTTTTCCTTTGTCCATTTTGAATTCATTATTTCATGTTGGAGGCTTTTCTCAAATATTGATCGTTGACTATCTGCTCACATTTGAGCGAGGCACTGAAAAACAGGCTGGAAACCATGACTGTGGCTGGGGTTTTCCAACTGCTAGGCTTCATGGTAGATGATCAGAGATGAGGTCAGAAGCTTATAGAGATCAGCATCTGTCAGTTTTTGCTTTTGAACCATTTTCTTCAGAGAAGAATCTCCAGTCTTCCTATTTTGAGCTCTATCCTCCACCATTGCTTTCAGTGGTACCTGGTGCCTCCAATTTCTGGGCTTTTAGCGGTTTCTTAGTGGAAAATGACTGGCTTTTTATTGGCTTCTGCTTACCTGTGCACTTGTGCATACACTTGTACTTGCTGTAGGCACTTAACTGAGTAGTGAAACCAAACTACTTAGCATTCATCCATTCATTTTCCATCTTCTAAAATTTAGTTGGCATTACTTCTCTGGTATGGTCCTTTCTCATTTCCTTAGCTATACAAGCTTAAATAGTACTTAAAAAAATTTTTTTAAAAAGCTACTGAAACAAAAATTATTGAGATTGTAATGGGGTTTTTTGGGGTAGGGAAGATAAACTAATGAATTTGATGTCAGATATTTAACCACACTTCTATTTTTCATCTATAAGATGCAGGTACATTAATATCTCATGGGGTTATATGAATTAAATGATATCTTTTTTTATTATGGCAGATTTTAATCATGTACAAAAATCAAGTAAATAGTAAAGTGAACACCTGCTGACTCATTACCCAGTTTCAATAAAAATCAGTTGGTAACCAGTCTTTAAGACTAAGCTAATCTGTGCCTGACCCTTCCTCCCTTATTTTTAAGCACATCCTCATTATCATATCATTTTATCCATAAATATTTTGGTATAGTATGTATCTCAAACATAACAACATCACAATATCAGTATTACATCTTACACAGTGAAATACAATTTCTTAATATCATCATATATCAAAGCAGTGTTCAAATTTTCCTGATTTTCTAAAAAAAAAAAAAAATTTTTTTTAAATTAGTTTTTTCTAATCAGAATCCAAATGCAGTGTATACACAGCAACTGGTTTGATAACTCTCTTCAATTTATTTTAATTGGTATCCAAAATGGATTTTTGAATCAATTCTATAAAGACAAAAAGCATAGCTATCGTCTGAATTATTCTCCATTTCTACTCTTTATATCTTGCATTGTCCTTTCAACTTGAAGAAATTCAAAGTAATTTTGTGTTTGTATGAGTGTGTTTATATATCTGTGTGCTGGTAGGCCTTCTAGAAGTTAAGATTGAATTGTTTAAGAAAAAAGTTCTCAAATTCTTCCACAATGAAGTTTTCTTTATATGCCAGATGAACTTCTTAAGTTGCTATTAACTTTTATATCACTTGCTATATTTTCTTCTAAGCAATTTTTATTTTAGTAACATACGTAACAGGATTTACCATTTTAGCCATTTTACAGTCTAGTGATACTAATTATGTTCACCATGTTGTGCCGCCATCACCATATCTGTTTCCAGATTTTTCATCATTAACAGAAGCTTAGTGCCCCTTAAACAGTAACTCTTCATGTCCTTCCTCCCACCTTCCCCTGGTAGTTAAGTTGCTATTAACTGTTTATAAGTATTTTGGCAGTTTTGTAAATATATAGAATACTTTTTAGGCAGGCATATCATCATTTTCCATCAGTTCCAGACAGGAATAGTGTATCTCTGCTTTTTTCTAAACTTGTCCTTCCTGGGTATTTTTCCCTCTCTAGCTTGTCATAAAGGAGCTCTTTATGGTGGCGTAATGGGTAAGACATTTGGCTGCTAACCTGGTGGTTGGTGGTTCAAACCCACGGGCTGCTCCATGGGAGGAAGATGAGGTAGTCTACTTCCATAAAGATTTACAGCCTTGGAAACCCAACACAGGTCTCTTTGAGTCAGAATTGACTTGATAGCAGTGGGTCTGGTTAGTTTTCAGTAGCTTCTCATAATCATATCACATTCAGGTAACATTTATAAGATTGCTAAATATGTGCTAGTATATATAATACTCTACCAAATCCAGATAGTTTGGGGATCTCAGTTAATTGAGTGCTAAAGGCTTCTGTGTTGGCAATAGCACTAAAGAAAAGGAAGACACAGAGAGGTGCACAAGAGGTCCAGACAGCAAAGGTAAATACTTCCACAGGTACAATACTGAGTTATCAGTGATAACAAACGTTAATCTATGGTTATGTACATGGGTGGACAGGCTGAACGATCAGGAATGTCTAGGCAAAAAGGAATATACCCATGGCCATATATAAGGTTGGCAGATGATATTTCTACATACGTATTTGTCTGAGCTGTAACAATGTCCATATAAATAGAACTAACAGGAGGCAAAGTTATGATAACTTCTTAGCCACAGTTAACCACCCTGATGGAGTGAGTTGTTGGACCTGTGGGATCAGGACCATAGTCATGGGGAACATCAAGCTTAGTTGGCATAACATACTACACGACAACATTGTTCTACATCCTACTTTGGTGAGTAGTGACTTGAGGCTTAAAAGCTTACAAGCGGCCATGTAGATGCAACAGTTGGTCTCTTCTTGTCTAGAGCAGAGAAGAATGAAGAAAACCAAAGACACATGGAAACAATTAGCCAAGGGACTAGTGGACTATGAGAACCTCAGCCTTTATGATCCTGAGACCAGAAGAGCTAGATGGTGTCTGGCTACCACTGTCAACAACTCAGAAAGGGCTCAATTAGGGCATCCTGGATATAATAAATCAGAGGCGGGGCAAGATGGCGGACTAGGCAGAAGGATTGCACAGACCCTCTTCAACAAAGAAAAGGGAAACCAATTAACACAGACACAGAAGATAATCTT
>NW_006921779.1:180300-233172 GCF_000298275.1 Orycteropus afer afer | reverse complement strand
AAAATTGTCCCTCAAATATGATGGTGAAATTAGGAGATTTCCAGATAAGCAGAAACTAAGGGAATTTGTTAAAACCAGACCAACCTTACAAGACATCAATTAGGGCATCCTGGATAGAGTGGGAGAACAGGGTGGACCAAAAGTCAAAATCATAACAAATACCAGGTTTATTGATCTGATAGAGCCTGGTGAGACCTCTGAGACTATGGCCCCTAGTTACCGTTTAGGCCTGGGATTGAACTCATTCCTGTGGCTCCCAGCCAAACAGTAGACAGGCATATAGGGTGAACATTTACATCAGGTAGATAAACTCCTTAGAATGGTAAATCATGGGAGAACAGAAGGGCAGTATTTGAACAAGGAGACAGCTCAGAGGGCAGGAATGCATAGGAAGGACACAGGGAAGAGATAACTACAGGAGGAAGTGGGAAGAGAGCTATTACATTGTGGGGAATTATAGTCAATGTCATGAAACAAAATGTGTATGAACGGCTATATGGAAAATGAATTTGCTCTGTAAACTTTCACCCAAATCACAATTAAAGAAAAAAAGACTTCTGTGTTGGTAGTATTTGATTGGCTGTCTTTCTCTGCTCATCATGTAAGTTCAGTTCTGCTAAGGCAATCACATTTGTCCTTTAGATTCCAACTCATAGCGACCCTATAGGACAGAGTAGAACTGCTTCATAGGCTTTCCAAGGCTATGAATCTTTACAGAAATAGACTGCCACATCTTTTTCCTGCAGATGGGTTCAAACTGCCAGCCCTTCCATTAGCAGCCAAGTGCTTAACCACTGTGCCACCAGGGCTCCTCATTTGTCCATGGAAGATCTCTGTTGTGGAGCTCAAGTCCTGGAAAAGCTATAGCCAGATTCTGTATTGTTTCTAGGGTGGAGCAGTCTTATCAGAAGGTAATGGCCCTTTGGCACCAGTTACATGTTAACACCAAAAGCCTTATTTCCTGGAACTATCTGCAGAAGGACCTTGACATTGTACAGAGCTGGAACCTGGAAAAGGTAATTGTGAAAACTGCCCCTCAGATTCACATCCTCTTGGCAAGCTTTTTTCAGAAGGAGGGAGGTAGGTGTGTGTGTGTATGTGTGTGTCCGTCCCAATTACTGTGAGACTCCATGCAAATGAACTAAAGTGGAGTTAGGTATATTGTTTCAAGGTTAGGGACCCGAGAGTCTCAGAAACAAGAAAAAGCGGCCTGGCTTTTCTGAAATGGCTAAGGAAATTCTTGATGAAAATAAGTAATATCTTTGGTCTTCTTGGTGGAAGGAGAAGGTTGCAGCCTTCTTTTCACTTTGCATGACAAATATCTCCTCTGTATAAAAAGTATGTATTAGAGGAATGCCAGTGAAATAACTATTATTAATAATAGAGTTATGTCCAGGGAGATACAAGACTTGCTTCTGGAATTCTGGTAATGTTCTGTTTCTTGAACTAAATGCTGATCACATGCTGAATGTTAATTACATGATGAGTTAAATTAGTGAAAAATCAACACATTTATAATGATGATTTATGTACATTTCTATGTATGTGTTAAACTTTAGTAAAATGCTGAGAAAAAGAAAGTTACATTCTCATTCTATTGAATTTTCTCCTGGTTTTCTCTCTAGCTTCGATCTTTAGCACCTGGGGAGTGCCACCAGGTCATGAAGAATCTCCAGGCCCACTATGAAGACTTTCTTCAGGACAGCCGTGACTCTACACTCTTCTCAGTGGCTGACCGCTTACGCATAGAAGAGGAGGTGGATGCTTGTAAAGCACACTTCCAGCACCTGATGAAGTCTATTGAGAATGGTATGTGCTTTGGGAAGATGGAGAGAGGATGGTGGAATGACAGCCCTGCTAGACTCTTCGTATAAACTAGAAAATAACATCACCAACATTTTACCATTTGAGTTACTAAAACCTTAATGATATAGAAAAACTTGTGGAGATGAATTCTCAAAATCAGATTGTGATAGAAGAAGCCTACTGATATATTGGTTGTCATTACTAATCAACCTATCATGTTTTCTTGTAGAAATTATGTGTTTCGATCCTCAAAGATCAGTATTTAATGTGTAGAATTTAGGATCAGGCAAAAGGTTCTCCAGATAAGGCCTGGCTTTCATTAATGCCATATCAAATCTATTGGAGCCAGTGGTGACCTCTGTCTGCAAGTGAAACTGTTGTCTTCAGTTTTACTGATCTTTGTTATGGGGACTCATGGTCTACTTGCTTGTTGTGCATTCCCAGAGGACAAAGAGGAGACAGTGGCCAGGATGTACATTTCAGAGCTAAAGAATATCCGACTGCGCCTGGAAGAGTGTGAACAGAGGCTGGTCAAGCGAATTCAGTCCCTGAGTAGTTCCAGAACCAACGAGGATGCCCGGCAGGACAATGCATTAAGGATTGCAGAGCAAGAGGTAAGCCCTAAGAGCAAGAATGGTGTTGGCTGCAGAGTAAATGCTTTCAGAAGGAAGTGGCTGGCAAGAGGGTCTGGATCCTAAGACATAGGGCAGGATAGTTCTGTCCATCCCAGGAGTCTTCCCTGTAGCCTTACTAATTCTTTTTACCTGTGGAGAAGCATGATTTCAGTTCCCACTGTATAGCTGAATGTTGATTCATTTCCTACAAAGCTGGGAAGGCAAACAGGCTGGTAAATTGTTCTGAGCATTTAGGCTACATATTTTAAGGTTGCTTGGTGTAGAGATCCTTCTCTCTCCTCTATCCCTTATGTGCATGTGTTACTTTTTATTATACGGTTACCATTAGTCCTATGATTCAAGGATGAACTCAGATTCTAAAATGGGCTCTGAAGCATACTCACTTTGTGACTTTGAGCAAATTAACCTATCCTTAGCTTCTTTTAATATGGAGATGATAATACATGATTCACAGTTGTTTTGAAAGTTAAGTGATATAATACATATAATGAACTTTCTGTGAAAGCAAAAAGCTGTAAAAACATAGAGTATTATTCTTGAAATAAAAGCAGCAAATATTAATTTTTCTGAGGCATGTTAAGAAAAGTAAACCAAGATTCTTCTTTTTGGCTTATGTTGTTGTTGTTGTTATTTGCCGTCGAGTCAGCCCTGACTCATAGCGACCCCTCCTTGGGTTTTCGAGGCAGTGTCACTACGGAAGTAGGATTGCCCAACCTTCCTTCCGAGGAGTGGCTGGTGGGTTTGAACCACCAGCCTTCTGGTTAGCAATCAAGTGCCTTAGGCACTATGCTACCAGAGCTCTTATTTTGGCTTATAGTGTAGTTAAACCCATTGTCCTTGAAGAAGAACAAAAAGATTGAAGTCACAATTAATTAGAAACTTCAGTATAAGAGATGTCATAAGATAGTAAGTACTTAGTATATTTCCACATTACCAGATAAACATTGCTGTAGGTGTTTAGATTTATTACTTGGACTTTTTTACTTGGGATGATATGAGAGAATTCTGGTGATTATTAGATTTGAGCTGGGAGCTTAAAGGGAATGGAAAGGAATAGCTAAGGAGGAAGAGTGGTTTTTCTTATGTTTCTCATTGTTAATAAGCCTAAATGGGAGGAATGAGAGAGTAGTACAATTTTCATTGGTTGAGAGGGATCTGAGATGCCTGTATGAGGTATATCTTGTAAGCCTGTAATTCTCATCTACAATATGTTACTTTTCTGTAGAAAATCTAATTGTCCCTGCAAAATAGAACACTCTAAAAAATAAAAATGTTTGACTTTTCTAAAGGACCTCCTTTTTTTTCTCTCTCTCTCTTTCTTTTGAGATAATTTCAGATGTATAGAAAGTTGCAAAAATAGTAGAAAGAAGTCTCTTACAATCATCATGTGGATTCCCCAAATACTAACATTTTTCTGCATTTGCTTTATCATTTTCTTCTATATACGTATATATAATAACACTTTCTTTTTCACTGAATGTAAGTTCCAGACACGATACTCCCTTACCCCTAAATGCATTTGCCAGAAAACAAGGATATTCTTTTACATAACTGTGGAACAATGATTAAAATCAGGAAATTAACATTGACTCAGTACTCTTGTCCAAGCTCAGACCTCATTAAAATTTCATCATTTGACCTACTAATCCATTATAGCAAAAGAAAAAATAATATTTTTGGTTTAGGATTCAATCCAGAATCATGCATTGCATTTAGTTAGTTCTCTACTTGGAACAGTTTTTCTTTGTCTTTCATGACTTTAACATCTCTGAGGAATACAGGCAATTCATTTTGTAGAATGCCCCATGATTAGATTTAAGTAATACATTTTTGGCAGGAATACTGCAGAAATGGTGTTGTGCCCCTGGTACATCATATCTGGAGGTATATGATATTGATTCTCCCATTATTGGTGATATTAATTTGGATCCCTTTGTTAAGGTGGTGTCTGCCACATTTCTCCACTATAAAGTTATTATTTTCCCTTTTGTAGTTACTGTCTTTTGGAGAGATGCTTTAAAACTACGTAAATATCTTGTTTCGAATTAACCTTTCACCAGCTAGATTAGCATCCATTGTTGATTCTTAACTGAATCAATTATTAGTATAGCAGTTGCTGAAAAGCCATTTTTCTAATTCTGCCATTACTTACATATTTTAAAATTTCCATTCTACCAAAAGGAAGAGTTTTCCATTTTTATTAGTTACTTGTTTGTTTAATTTATATTACTGTGGACTCATGGATTCTCCTTTTATTTGATATTTTATATAATCTGTTATTATCATTATTTTGTTGCTCAAAAATGACCAGATTTAGCCAATGGGGAGCCCCTTTTCAAACTGGTTTCTATGTCTTTTTGATATGTCCCCATCATTCTCTGGATGCTTTCTTACTTTTTGACAAAACATGATATTGCAGGTTCTTTTTTTGCTAATCAAAATCCTGGAATCATCTTTTTCTCAAAGAAGTCCTATTTCCGTTAGGTAGAAAATTTAGAAACCAAATATACTCATTGTTATTGGGGTATCATTGCTTGTAGGCCCTCTCAGCAGACAGAAAGCATATGTATACCTACACACATAAAAACACATCTATATCTATCTGTGCGTTTTATACATGTGTGTATATTAATGACATTGGTTAATTGATATATCTGTACTCAGCTGTTGATCTATTTATGTCACACACACACACACACAGCAGTGTTCCAAACTACCACACAGGGCTTTTTCTGTTCTTTCCTCTTTCTATATTTGTAACTCCCTTCTCCAGTACTGGAAAACCTTCTCCACATTTTTCACAGTATTTTACTTGTTGCTTGGTCCTAGTATACACAGAAAGTTTCAAAATTGCTAACTAGTAGTTAGGCAAAAACTAAAAACAATAATAAAAATTGTACTAACTGGAATTCAACATTTATGTATATAATTCTTTTTGTCTTTAGACTAAAGGTATATCTATCACCTAGATACTATGTTCAGAAATTCCTACCTCCTCCCCCAACAATGTGGTGATACTCTATATCTGAAATAGAGTTAGACTCATTCTTTCTGTTTGGGTTCCATTTTAGGGTTTCTTCCTTCTTTCCTTTCTCCTTTCCTTCCTTCCCTTCTTTTTAAGAATGTAAAACACAAACATGGTTCCAAAAGTCAAAATACACAAAAAGGATATAGTCAGAAGTATAGTCCCTTCTCAGTCCCTTTACCCCATTCCCCTTTCAATCTCATTCCTACCATCTCCTTTTTGCATAATTAAACATACATGTATATTTTTATCATCTCCTCTTCTTTTATGTATAAAAAAGGTAACATACTATACTCTTTTGACTTTGCTTTTTCTGTTTGGTATACCATGGAACCCCTCTGTATCAGTTCATAGAGATCTTCCTCATTCTTTTTTGCAGCTGCATAGTTCTCCACTGTGTGGCTATTTCAGTTTATACAACCACTCTGTTATGTATGGGCATATAGGTTGTTTCTAATATTTTGTTATTATAAACAAAGATTGTTTTTTAAATCTTAACTTCTGCCTTCAATATTTATTGTATCTATTTGCTAACAGCACACCCAGGAAGATTTGCATCAACTGAGGTCAGACTTGGATGATGTTTCCATGAAATGTAACACCTTTCTTCATCAGTCTCCATCTGGTTCTAGTGCCCCAGCTCTGCGATCAGAACTCAATCTGTTGGTAGAGAAGATGGACCATGTATATGGTCTCTCTACTGTCTATCTGAATAAGTGAGTGAACTAATGATTTGTGTCTAATGGTCAATATTTTCCATTGGGATCACAAGGGAAAGGAATGGAGTATTTTATGAACAATCCAGAGAGACTACAGGTTTTGAAGAGCATATACCCATGGTGATAGGTGGTGGTTCTAGTTCCAAGTAACATGGAGTGGGTTCATTTGGCTGCAATGATATACTGCCAGTGAGACAGAAGTAGACTTAATTTGCATTGTTAAGACTACTTTGTACCTTCTTTGTGTTTGATTAGACATCTCTGAAAACAACACACAAAGCATTAAAAAGAAAGAAAAACTGAAGAATGAAAAGAAACATCTTCAGTTAAAGAGTAGTTTTTGAAGGTCTCCCCATTTCCCCCTCCCCACCAGTGACCTTGAGGAGTAGCACATCTTCAACTCTAATGTTGAATGATTTTCTGGCCTCATATCATTTCTCTCATGAATTCACCCTGTGTGTGTGCCCCAGTGCCACTTAGAAGTTTATTTTGAATTGGTCTAAATTAGCAGCATATGTATTATGCTTTCTTGTTTTTACAAAACTCAGTCATCTTTTAGAAATGGTGAGATTAATTTTGGCAGCTATATTTTGTAAGACTTTGTGTAGTGCTCCAGGTATTTAGCCCTACTCTTAAGATGTGTGTGTTAACGAAGGTGATTTTATCCACAGGCTAAAGACAATCGATATTATAGTACGTAGCATACAGGATGCTGAACTCTTGGTCAAAGGTTATGAAATCAAGTTGAGTCAAGAAGAAGGAGTACCAGCAGATCTCTCAGCTCTGGAGTCCCATCGGTCTACATTATGGGTTGGTTTCTCTGAGTTCTGAGGAGGTTGACTTAGCATATCCATTGCTTTGGGTTAGCAGAGAAAACCAACTTTGAATGGCTTGGCACTGAAATAAGGGCTAAGAAATATGTCTAACTAGAAAGGGAAAGGAAAGGCTGGCTCTACCTTTCTATTCCCCCTTCCCCAATAGCATCATGGTTTAATTAGATACAATCAATGGTTTTGCTGTAAGTTTATCAGACTTTAAAGTTAAGTTTAAAAAACTTAGCCATTATCTCATTTGATTCTCATAAGCAACTCTGTTTGGTGGATAGAGAAGGATTTTTTATTTCCATTCAGAGATGAGAAAACCAAGACTTGGACTGGCTAAATGACTTATCCTGGCTACATAGCTTATTAGTGGTGGAGCTAGGTTTCAAACACAGTTCTTTGCTACCTACCCTTGATTTTCCAGTGTCCAACGCAAGGGCCATGACCTGTGGAGGCTGTTCTGCCACAGACATTTGAGTCTAGGCTCTTAATTACAGATGTAATATGGAACAAATAGAAAATGTCCTATTTTCTACCTTGGTGAGAATCCTTTTTAGAATGGAAAATATTTAACTTATTACTGTACTTACGTTTTTATAGCATTGGCTTAGTGATGTGAAGGACAAGAATTCAGTGTTTGCAGTCCTGGATGAGGAAATTGCCAAGGCCAAGGTAGTGGCAGAGCAGCTGAGTCGTCTGACACCGGAGCAAAACCTGGATTTGGAGCGCTATCAGGAAAAAGGCTCCCAACTTCAGGAACGTTGGCACCGGGTCATTAGTCAGATCGAGACCCGGTGAGTGGTGGACCTTTCACTCCCTTTGGAGTTTAGGGACAGGGTCTTAAACAAAAACAGAATTATCCCTGTGTGTTCTTATGTAAAGACAAGAATTGACAGAGAAGAGTAGTAATTAAATAACAGCATAAATTCTGGATGAGATTGGTGACAGAATGTTGGAACACCAACCTTAAAGCAGACCTGAGGCTTGGTTTTGGATCCAGCAATTGCTCTCTTACTAGCAATGCCTCCCTAGTGTCCCAAGGGTTTATCTAATTAAGCCATTGATGACAATGACTTCTTAGAATATAGACCAGAAAGGTGGCCTGGTGGGTTTTCTCAAGGATATAGCTGGATTCTATTCTTTTTCACTTGTTTGGAATCCAAAGATGAGCCATTTTTCATAGTGGGGTTTTGCAGAATGTCTTGCTTCCATCCTTATTTGCTAACTCAGTAGTTTTTTTTTTTTTTTTACTGTTACTGGAGATCCTGCTTCTGATAACAGATTAGAATAAGAAAGCAGAAAAATAAATGATACCTTTTTTAAGTCAGCCTGCTTAGAGAAATATGGAGGGAGGGGGATATTGTGATTTTTATAAATTTAAATTGAATCTCTCTAGTTGAATTACTATCCCGAGACTGATTAGACCAACAAAAGTAGTGTAAGTAGGTGGCTGGGTTGACATAGTAAATAACTACTATTTTTAAACATCCCTCTCCCTTCCTCCCCAACTTCTCCCTTAGAAATTATAGTGATCATAAATCATAGCTGTGATGCTCTGTCATCAAGATACCTAAGTATACTGCCAGTGCTACCTTTTTGGCAACCCTGGTGATCCTTGACAGCCTAGGTGAAAAATTTGACAGGGTTTATCATGGGATGCCAGGCCACAAGGAAGTTTCCAGGACTTAGAGAATACAACTATGTTCTATTCACTTTTTACCCCACAGGGCACTGGATACATGTCTCACTCAGCTTTGCATTGCTGTTTCCCACAAAGAAGATGTATCTTCTGTGGTCAAACCCAATTGGAGGCATGGGCTAAAGAGGGAATCCTTCATTTACTTTATTGTATTTACCAAGCTATCTGATTAATAGCTTTGTTCCCTTGCTCCTCCAGCCAATCTGAACTAGAAAGTATCCAGGAAGTTCTGGCAGAATACCGAGCTTCCCATGGAACTCTCATCCAGTGGATTGAGGAAACCACTGCCCAACAGGAAATGATGAAACCAGGCCAGGCAGAGGATAGCCGAGTGCTATCAGAGCAGCTCAGCCAGCAGACGGTGAGTATCATAAAAGAGGATGATGTTTTAGCACTTAAAGCTTTCCCAAAATGGCAAGACATTCCAAGTCCTGTCTTCTAAAAGGGGTTCAGGCAGGAGAGTCTTCAGATACTGGTCTTATGTTTAGACCAGAAGACTTATAACGTTCCTTGCAATGGTGACTTTCTATGACTATATACTGAATTCACTAGATTGACAGATTAAAATTATCTTGATTTTGTTTCTTGATGTTACATTTTATTTTACTAGGATTATGATACCAGGGAACAAAAACCCAGGGAAAGCTATGAGCAGAACAAAATTATTTCATTTAAAGCACTTCTTATTTGTTGCTTTTCATTTTTTCTTAAATTGCATTTTATTGTGTTTTTGGGGGAAATTTATATAGCAAATTAAGTTTCCATTTAACAATTTCTATGCATTTGTTCAGTGACACTGGTTGCATTTTTCACATTGTATCAACATTCTCATTATTTCCAATTTGGTTGTTTCATTTCTATTACTCTAACTTCCTTGCCTCCCCATCCCCCCTTAGCATCTCATTTTACTTTAGGGTAAATGTTGACCATTTGGTCTTAAATAGTTGATTTTTTTTTTTTTTTTTTTTTAAGAGCACATTCATTACTCACTGGTGAAATTGTTTATTTTATGAGCTAATCTTATTTAACGGAAAGGTGATCTACAGGAGTGGTTTCAGTTCTAGGTTTAAAGGGTGTCTTAGGATGACAGTCTTAGGGATTACTCTGGTCTCAATCAGTCCAGTCACTGTAGCCTTTTTTTTTTTTTTTAAGAATTTGAGTTTTGTTCTACATTTTTCTCCCTTTCTGTCCAGGTCCATCTATCCTAGGTCAGAATTGTTGGTAGTGGTAGGTGGGCACCATCTGGTTCTTCTGGACTCATGATAGATGAGGCCATGGTTCATGTGGGCTGTTAGTCCTATAGAGTAGTTTCTTATTTGAGTCTTTGGTTTCCTTCTTTCTCTTTTAATCTTAGATGGCTACTTGCAAACTTTTAAGACCCCAGATGCTACTCACCAGATTAAAATGTAGAACATACACTTTATGAACTATTTTATGCCAGTTGACTGAGTTTTCCCATAAGACTGTGGTCTTCAGCCTTTAAACTCAGTAAACTTAACCCATAAGGTGTTTGTTTATGTCTAGGAAGTATCTGTAACTGTGCCCCCATGTGCTTGATTATATGTATGAATATATATGCCCCACAGACATGTCTATGTCTTCAGTTACACCCATACATGTACATGTGTGTACATACATATACTTTCCTGTACACATATATACATACTTATCTATATAACCATACATATATTTTTTGTATAACCATACATGTATTGCTGTTGTTGTGAAACTGCATATGCTATAGTGTTTACCAAAAACATCCCTTTTTCTTGTGTACTTCGTTGTGTCATTATTTACCTTGGTCAAGTTGTGCAGCCTTCACTAACATTCAGTATTGCCTTTCCCATCACCAAAAGTAACAAGTGTCTACTATCTAGAAAGTGTTTTCGCTTCTTTCCCCCTCATTCCTGGTAACCATCAAAGAATGTTGTTTTCTGTACTTTGCCTATTCTTTTCTTTATAAAAGTGAAGTCATACAATATCTGTCCTTTTGTGATTATTTGTTGGTTTTTCTTTTGTTTTGTTTAGCATTATGGTTAAAAGTATGAGTTCTGAAGTTGGATTGCCTAGATTCCTAACCTAGCTCACTCACTTAACTAACTGTGAAACCTTGACCAAATTACCTAACCACTTAGTATTCTACTTCCTCCTCGGTGAAATGAACAGAGCCATAGTATCTTCCTACTTCATAAGGTTATTGTTGTTAGGGTTAAATTAATTGATACATGTGGTTGTGAAAGTGTAGACCCTACACCAACTGTGTCAGCATCATTGGGAACTTACTATAAATGCAGGTTCTCGGCCTGACACCAAATCTCCTGCATCAGTGACTCTCAAGATGGGGCCCAGCAATCTGTCTTTTAACAAACCTTTCAGATGATTCTGATGTAGCTAAGGTTTGAAAACCACTACCATAGAACATCATAAATGCTCAAAATGTGAGCTGTTTACATGATGAGGATGATGATACTGTTATGATATTTTGGTTTCTAGGATCTGTTTGCAGAAATTGAGAGAAATCAGACAAAACTGGACCAATGTCAGAAATTTTCCCAGCAGTACTCCACCATTGTAAAGGTAACTCTACCGCATCCCAAAAGGGACACCAAGGAACTCCATCTTAGGAAAATCTGCATGTCACTGTGGGTTCTCTTTCTGCACAAATAAATAGAGCTCTTCTGCTAGAGACTAGCCCTGTCCTTCAGTTAATGCAGATGTATTCACTTTCTGCAGCCCCACAGTAGGGGATTTTAAGTGCAATGCCAGACAATAGCTGTGATGTGAGGAGGCTCCACTTGGATGACCCATTGGCCTCTTAAACTTACCATGCTAAAAACAGAAGTTTTGGGATTTCCTCTCAAATCTACTTCATACCTATCTTACCTCCTGTCTAAGGAATCAGTGTTATCATTTTCCTAGTACCTGAGGCAAGTAAACCCCAAGAGTTATCCTGAGCTTTTCTCTTTACATTAAATTTCATGTTCAGTCAGTGAACAAGTTCAGAATTAGGGGGCTTGAGGAGAGGCGGGGGAGATTAAAAAAAACTCAGCCAATTACGTGATATTGCATTGCTTATAAGACAGATTCTAGTTTTAGAGATATTTAAATATGGGGGAATGTGCATCTTAGAATAGATGAAATAATAGCAAATCAGATCATGTCACTCTTCTATTCAATACTCTCCAGTGGTTTCATATTATATTCATAATAAAATTCTTACGTGATTTTTGAAGCCATGTATGACCTGCCCCTTCCCTATGTCTCTGACATCTTTAAATAAAAATGACCTGTTGTCACATACTTATGTTTATTATGTGCCTTTCCTACTAGAATGTAAGTTCCAAAGAGCAAGATTTTGTCTGATTCATTCCCTACTGTGTGTACAATGGCACAAAATAGATGCTCAACAAATATATTTTGAATGAATGAATGTATTTTTTAGTTAATAGCGGAAGACTTTGGGGGTCAAAGGACCTGAGGTCAAATTCTGTCTTCATCATTTTTTAGGCTTAAGACTTTGAATAAGTTACTTAACTTCTCTGAATTTCTGTTGCTATGTCTATAAAATAAGAAGAATGACTACCTCACCAGGTGGTTGTAAAGATAAATGAGGTAATATATAGATAAGGCAGTGTCTCAAACTTACAATACATTCAGTAAATGGTAAAAATTACTTCTATTATTATTAATAATATTTTATTATTACTACTGTAATTTTTTGTGGGATGGTTAAGGAACTCATATTTCCTTCTGCCTAGAGTTTTCTAAGTAATCAACAGGAGCAGGACATTCTAGGCAAGGAACTGCATAATGAAGGCACAGAGGAATGAAAATACAGTTATTTTGAATAGCAAGTATTCTGCCATAGCTGGAGAGTGTATTATACATGAGAAGTAGTGACTTCTGTACTCTAGGTGATTGAAGGAGTTAAGCAGGGGAACATGGTCATCTTTGTGTTTTAGAAAAGTTGTTCTGGTAGCAGGATAGAAAAATGAAGTGGAAGTGAGACTAGAAGCTATGAGAGTAAATAAGCGGGTACTGTAACTGTCCATGTCAGGGATAAAGAGGGCCTGGACTAGAGTTGGAGAGGAAGCAGCAGAATAGCATGGTGAAACGAGAAGAGCATTGCCTTAGGGATTAGAAAACTGACATTCTAATCTTGACTCTGCTACTCATTGACTCAGGTAATTAGGGAAATTCACTTTGCCTCTCCATTTCCCCTTCTGTGAAATGAGAGACTTTGTCAGCAAACTGCAGATTCAGGGATTAGCAAACTATAACCCACAGGCTAAATAAAGCCCATCCCCTATTTTTGTATGGCTCATGAGAAATGATTGAAAAGAAATCTGAAAGAATATTTCATGACATAAGAAAATTATAAAACTTGACATTTCAGTGTCTATAAATAAAGTTTTATTGTAACACAGCTCATTCATTTATGCATTGTCTTTGGCTGTTTCTGTACTACAGTGTAGAGTTGAGTAGTTGCTATTTTCTATCTGTATATTCTGCTAGCCTCTAGCATAAATGATCACTAAAATCACTTCTAGCAATATAATGCTATGATTCTATCAAATGACATGAGTGAGCTATAAAACCCTACATAAACGTAGTAAAAATATCTGCCCCCCCTCCCCAGGACTATGAATTACAACTGATGACATATAAGGCCTTTGTGGAATCGCAGCAGAAATCCCCTGGCAAGCGCCGTCGTGTGCTTTCCTCTTCAGATGCCATCACACAAGAGGTGAGAAAAGGAAAAAGAAAGACTCACTTGTCTGGGCCTTGCAGTTTGATTTAGGATTCCCCTGTCTGTTGGACAAGGAGCTTTGGTGGCACAGTAGTTAAGGCATTTGGTTGCTAACCAAAAGCTTGGTGGTTTGAACCTACCAGCTGCTGCTTATGGGGGAAAGGTGAGGCTGTCTGTTTCTGTAAACATTTATAGCCTTGGAAACTATGGGGCAGTTATGCCTTGTCCTATATGGTCTCTATGAGTCCAAATCAACTTGACGGCAGTGAGTTTTCTGTTGAACATGTGACTATATGGAAACTTCTTATTTTCAGTTATTTAAATGTACTTTTCTGGCAAATAAGTTATCTATTATTTCTTTGAACCACAGTTCATGGACTTAAGGACTCGCTACACAGCATTGGTCACCTTAACAACTCAGCACGTGAAATACATCAGTGATGCACTCCGGAGGCTAGAGGAGGAGGAGGTGAGGACAATTGGAGTCTAAATCACCTTGAAAGCACATGGAAAAAAAAAACCCTGTGCCTTATCTTTCAAAATTTAAAGTGTACATATTTAGCATTCCTACCTCTGGTAGCATAGTGCATAAGGCATTTGACTGATAACCAGAAGGCTGGCAGTTCAAACCCACCAGTCACTCCTCAGAAGGAAGATGGGGTGATCTATTTCCATAGTGATACTGCCTCGGAAACCCAAGGAGGGGTCCCTATGAGTCGGGTCCGACTCCACAGCACACGACAACAACAGCAACCTCTTAATATCTTTATTGAAGAAATAGTAGAAGTACATGAAGAAAGAGATGTGAACAAAGATCTGCAATAAAGTAAACCATAATTTGTTAAAGGGATATATTTTTAAAAATCAGAATTCCATGAAATGGAGTGTTATGAAACTGTTAAAAAGAAATATGTCTATCAACAGATATGGCAAGATAATCATAATACATTAATATGGGGGAAAAAACGCATGGTAGAAATATACTTAGGATTTCTGTAAAAAAAAATGTGTGGGCACCACACAGAGGCATAATATGAGCATAAGAACAGGTTGAGAAGTGTATAAACCAAATTTCTGAGGAAATGAGATTAAGGGAACATACACATCTCAGATTTGTTTGTAGTGGGTATGTAATCATTTTGTAATTGAAAAAAAAAAACTGTGGTTTTGCAAAAGAATAAATGTAATCAGTAAATAAATGTGTGGAAAGTTATTCAAGTCCTTCTATAAAAGGAATGTTGTTGAAAACATTAGCCATAGCATCTTTTGCCCATGTAAATTAATAGAAAACTTCCTTTATGTCAATACCTACCTCACTTATTCTCTATAGGTTTAGTTTCTTCACCTGAAAATGTAACAATGATGAAAATGAAGAAAATTCGACATGTGAAGGGCTTTTTTTCAAAATCAATAATTATGGAGTACCTATCATATGCTGGGAAGGAACCCTGGTGGCACAGTGGTTAAGCACTTTGCTACTAACTGAGAAGTGAGCGGTTTGAACTCACCACCTGCTCCATAGGAAAAAGATGTGTCCATCTGCTTCCGTAAAGATGACAGCCTTGGAAACCCTATGTGGCAGTTCTACTACATCTTACAGGATCACTATGAGTTGGAATCAAGTTAATGGCAGTGTGTAAAACACTGATTTTTTAGAAAAGTGCTAACCTAGTTATTGGAGCTCTGGTGGTGTAGTGCCTAAGGCATTTGACTGCTAACCAGAAAGCTGGTGATTCAAACCCACCAGCCACTCCTCAGAAGGAAGATTGGGCAATCTACTTCCATAGAGATACCTCCTTGGAAGCTCAAGGAGGGATTGCTGTGAGTCAGAAAACAACTCGATGGCACTGAGTTTGGTTTTTTTTTTTTTTTTAACTTAGATGTAATGAATTTACTTGTCACTGTCATATATTTAAGTACATGTGAGTAATGTTATAGGCCAAGTAAGTCATATTTAATTTGGGTTGTTTTAGCTGCCAGCTGATTAGGTATCTTGAGCATCTCTGTTTTAAGAAATCTGAAATTTGCAATGTCTAATAAGACATTAAGGAGCTCTGGTGGCCTAGTGACTAAGGCATTTGACTGTTAACCAGAAGATTAGTAGTTCAAACCCACCAGCCACTCTGTGGAAAGAAGACAGGGCAATCTACCTCCATAAAGATTTACCATCTTGGAAACCCAAAGGGTTGCTATGAGTCAGAGTCGACTTGATGGCAGTGAGTTTGACTTTGAGGTTTTTTTTTTTTTTTTAAATCATTGACCAGGTTACTGATTTTCAATCTGTTATTCTAGAAAGTGGTAGAAGAGGAAAAACAAGAACATGTAGAGAAAGTTAAAGAACTTTTGGGCTGGGTGTCTACCCTAGCAAGGAATACACAAGGAAAGACTACCTCATCCCAGACTAAAGAGTCAACAGACATTGAAAAGGCTATTTTGGAACAGCAGGTGAGTGAACAGTCCATCTTTCTCTACCTGGACACAATATAATTTTTTCCTAGGATATTTTAAAAGTTATGTCTAATTATTTTTGATTCTTTAATTCTTTGGGTACTGTTTTGGTTATCTAATGCTGCTATAACAGAAATACCACAAGTGGATATCTTTAACAAACAGGGATTTATTCTCTTACAGTTTAGGAGACTAGAAGTCTGTGTTCAAAGTGCTAGCTCTAGTGGCTGGATGAAGGCTCCTATACCTTGGGCTTCAGCTCCGCCTCATGCTCCTAGCCCACTGGAGCTGGAGGCTTCTCTTAACTCAGGCTGACAAACCCAGGCTCCACAAGTAAAATGGTATAGTCCCAAGATTGTTAAGCAACACGGCAGGCCACTAGTTCAAATTCAGAAACAGTTCCAAGATCAGCAGGCAACATGGCAGGCTGCTGAATTAAGACTCTGCTACATGCAGAGTCCAAGCGTGCCAAAAAGTTCAAGACCTTTCTCAAAACATCTTCTTACATACTGGAAACAGACCACATCCCTAAGGCAGCTACTCAACTGCCCACAGAAGATTCCAAGATGGAGTTAATTACTAGTCTCATTGTGGGGAATAACTACATCCAGCTGCCCAGCCATTCAAAACTTGGCCCAGCCAAGTTGACATATAACCTTAACTACCACGGATACTAAAGCTTTTCTTTTTATTTCTACTGGATAGATTCTAGCAGAGGAGTTGACGACCAAGAAAGAACAAGTCTCTGAGGCCATCAAAACTTCACAGATCTTCTTGGCCAAGCATGGTCATAAGTGAGTATCAAATGGGAGATTATAGCACATCTGGGAGACCTGCTATACCTGGCTGAAGTTTTGGATCATGATGAGAAGTCAGCTTGGAGAATTCAAAGTAGCATGAGCCAGATCATGAAGAGCCTTGTACCTCATGTTAAGGAGTTTTCGTTTTACCTTGTTGGCTGTGGGAGGTATTTTAAATGTGATTGAATTTTGTTTATAAAAGTTGCTATAACAGTTTTATAGAGTATGGATTGAAATGAGGCAAGAGAAGCTGAGTGATCAATTAAAAGACTGTTCAGTAATACAGGCAAGAAATGACAAGGAATGGAAAGTAGGGGACAAATTATTAAGGATAAGAATTGATAGAGTTTGATGACAGAAGAAAATTATCAGATATAACTCCAAGGTTTCTGGCTTAGGCCATTGGGTATATGGTAATACTGTTAACCAAGATAAAAGGAGTAGGTTGAGGGAGGAGGGACTGGCTTTTGTTTTAGACATTGTGAAGAATCTGTAGGACATTGGAGTGGCAATGCCTAGTATGTATTAGAAAGTACTTAATATATTTATTTATGCCTTGCATAGTTCCACTAAAAATGGAACAATGGGATGCTATATATGTGAGTTTAGAACTAAGGAGCTCTGGTAGCATAGTGGCTAAGGCACTTAACTGCTAACCAGAAAGGCTGGCAGTTCAAACCCACCAGCCACTCCTCGGAAGGAAGATGGGGCAATCTACTTCCGTAGTGATACTGCCTTAGAAACCCAAGGAGGGGTCGCTATGAGTCGGATCCGACTCGATGGCACATAACAACAACAACAACAACAAACTGATGGAAATTTGAGTCATCAGAGTAGTAGAACCCATATGAGTAAATTAGTTTAAAATGGCTTTTTAGGGCTTCTTGGCTTATGAAAAGGAAGGTCTGGTGGTACAATGGGTAAGGCTGCTAACCAGAAGGTCAATGGTTCAAACCATCAGCTGCTCCACAGGAGGAAGATGGGGCGATCTACTTCCATAAAGATTTACAGCCTTGGACACCCTATGGAGGTCACTATGCAATTGACTTGATGACAGGGAGTAGGTAGCTTGTAAAGGAAATCTCAGGGAAGTAAAAGGAAAACTATGAGTGATACCTCAGAACAAAAGAGAGAACAGAGGCCAAAAAAGGAGTGACCAGAAGTCAAGAAATGTTAAAAACCCAGTTTCTGTTGCTGCTGGAATGTGTTTGGTAACTTTGGTGAGAAGTTGGGGAGTGATGCCAATTTTGGTATGATTAGAAGCACATGAGAGATGAGGAACACAGAGTGAAATTAGACTTCTCCTTCAAGAAGGTTGGCCATGAGGAAAGTAAAGAGATAATATAGTAAGTAACTGGAGTGGAAAGAGTTTTCTTTTCTTAAAAGAAAAGAGGAATTTAGGTATATAAGACCATAAGAGAGAATGAGATCAAAGTAATAGGAGAGAGGTTCTAGAGAACACGGAAGAGGTTGAAATTCATTAATAAGTAGAAAATACAAGCTTAAACAGGAGATGAGACAGCTGTTGCTCTAAGGTTCCAAGTGAGGGAGGTGAGGAGAAAGGTATTCATAGAGGTAAATTTGCTAGGTGTGAAGTCAGAAAATAAGAGAATTAGTGCCAAATGGCCTGTATTTTTTCTTTGAAAATGTGAAGTAGTTTGCTGGAAGTTAGAGTAGTGCCGGGGGAGCGGGGGTGAGGGCTTGGATGGGAGCCTTCAAGAGGATTGTCAGGAAGCACTGAGGCTGGAAATCAGTAAGATCTCTCTATACCTTTGTAGGATCCTTCTCCTTTCTTCCTCCCTACCCCCACCACCACTGGAAGTACTTAGCTGCCTGGGTGTGGGAACAGAGAAGTCCAATGTTTGATTGATCAGGCTGGGGCTTTATCAGATTAGGGAGGGAAGAGTGCAAGGGTAATAGTAAGGGACAGATTGAGAAGATGGCCTGTGGGGTCTGGGCTCTAGCGACAAAACTAAAGGTAATAAAGAGGACTGATAGATTAAGAGAAAATGGAGGACTCAAAAGATTAGAGAAATGTCAGTGAGGTTTATGGGATAGTTGTAATATGAAGCAATATAATTAATTCTTAAAAACATACTGTGGAGGGAAAAAAACAAATTGTAAAATTCTCCAGATTCATGATGGTGGTTACTCTGGGCAGAAAGGAACAGGAATGGGATTGGTGGCACAGTAGGCTTTAATCGTATCTGGTATGTTTTATTCCTTAGAAAAAGATCTGAAGGAAATATGACAAAATTTTTAAGCTTGGTTAAGCTGGATAGGTGGGTAATAGATAAATTATCATTTGTTATAGAGAGGAAAACTATGCGTTGGATTCTAAAGTCTTTACTGAGTCTGGAAGACTGACCAGATGATTCATAGGTAACAATGACAAAGAAGCATATATAATCCAAGGTAAAAAAGGAAAGATTTTGAAGCAATAGTGGACAGTTTGGAGAATGGTATCTCTCTAAAAGAGCTTTAATGCTTCATCTTTTAGGCTCTCAGAAAAAGAGAAGGAACAGATATCTGAGCAGTTGAATGCCCTGAATAATGCTTATCATGACCTTTGTGATGGTTCATCAAACCAGCTTCAACAGCTTCAGAGCCAGTTGGCCCAGCAGACAGAACAAAAGGTACTTTTAGTTTTTCTCTGCAAATACTGGGGGGTACCTTTTGAATGGTGTGAAAATAGCTTGGCCGATTGAGAGTCATAATCACTAGCTTTCTGTGACCAATGTAACTTAATTTTTAACCTCACATTAGCAGCCATTTGTCTTGTGTTTCTTTACTGGGGTTCCATGATGTGTTGGTCAGTCAAAAACACTAGAAGGCACTTACTCCTAAGCCTTTAGACCTGGTTCAAGTTTTTTTAATGTCTGCCATTTTGTGGTTGACTGTTGTTAAGGAGAACATTTACTGCTAGGTCTGTATTACATCGGATTACTCCTTTATGACATTGTCATTCAGAAGTTGAAAGCCAAGAGTTCTGGTTATGGGGAAGAAAAAGCCATGAACCTCTTCCCTCCTTATATTATTTTCAAATATGAGTAAATAAATGTGAAATGTTCCATTCTAAAGCAAACTGGTGGGTTAGCTTCACTGACTGAGACGCTGGTTCCCTTCACTCATAGTCATCCCATCATGTGGCATCTTTACCAGTTTTCTTCCATGTTCATTTCCTGGACCATATGAAAGTTGTTGAAGTTCCTGCTCCTTGTCCTAAGTTCTTCCTGGATACTTGTGTGTGTATATGTAGACTTAACATATTATATACATGTGTCTCTGGGATATATATGTGTGTTTGCCTGCTTATTTCCTATGTTGTGAAGCAATGGCCAACTTATTGGGACAGGTCAAAACTTAAGTTCATGTGGTAATCAAATTTGGTTCAGGTGATATTGAAAATGATATTCTGACGAAATATACCTTGGTTCTGGTTCTTTGATATGAAATTTGTGCAGGAGGAGCTAGAATCATAAAGACCACAAGACAAAACCAGCTACGACTTGATAGTGTATTACCAAAAAGAATGTGCTGGTTTAGCATTCTCTCTGTAAGGTAGCCCACTTCTAATGGCTTGTTGCTTCACCATATAAGGGAGTATGTGAAAAGTTTTAACAATTGCTTGCTGAGAACACCCAGTTCTCGTTATAAAAGGTTAAAAGAGGGGAAGAAAAAAAAGTAAGAAAGACAAGCTGCTGAGCACCACCACATTGAGCATGATGTGTCCCCTGTACCGTTTGTGTGTTTCATGTGAAGTATTGTTTGATTAACTGACATCCTTGCTTACAAGTTTCACTAACCCTTTGGAGTTTAAGCACAAATGCACAAAGGGAAAAGAGGACGACCTGTTTGGGGTTCTTTTTTGCAAAAAACAAACAGTCGCATGCTGGACGCTAACACCAAGCTTACACTGTGTGTGTGATACGGCTGAGCTGCTCCATAAGGCTCTCTCTTTTACCTGCCCAAGGTGCACCCTGCAACTCTGGTAAGTAGAAGCCTTTTGTGTTTTCTTTCTTCTTCTCTCTCTGTCTTTTTGTGCTTGTTGAGGTCAGAATATCCATGTTTGGTAGGGCTGAAGTGGATTGCTCTGGACCACTTCCCAGCTCAGTGCTTCCTGCCTATCCTCCAGTATCTAGGGTGTTAGAAAGAACACTGTAGTCTTTCTCTTTGGCTGGATTCTAGGCCTTTCCTCATTGTCAGCATTTCTGAGACTCTATGAATCTCCCTGAAGAAATTAGAAGTTTTTAAAAGAATTTTTTCTTTTATCATATTGTCTGTTTCTGAATAGTCTTTACATGGATTTTGTAAAAGGAATTTTTCATGTATCTCATAAAATCATATGATAGGACACTTTTCCCATCAATCTCTATAAAATAGAAACAAGCAGAGTTCCATAATTTACAGGTTTAATGTAAACAAATTAAACTTTACACTCTGGACCAGAAAACCAAAGTAGAGAATAACAAAATTTTAAGTATTGTGGAGAGTTCTGCCAGTTCTTCCATTAATAAACCTCATATGGTGGGTGAGGTGGAAATGTGAATGAAGTCTCCTGCTCCTTCTTTTGCTGTCCATTCTGTATGTTTTATAACATGCGGATCTCAAGCTAATCAAGCTTGAGAGCCTCGGTGCATGTTTTTAAAATCTGGGGGAAAACAAGTGAATGACTTTAAGAATTTACTTACTATTTATCCATCAAATATTTATTGAACTTCAGATAGTGTTCTGAGACACTGAGTGGGGAAAGTACCTGCTCTTATTAGAGTTTGCATTCTCACTGAGCTGGAAATGAAATGCATCATTTATTTTATTTTATTTTTTATATTCCCAATGAGAATATTTTTCAGAATTGCCAAGTATTATTGCCATCATAAAAGAGGTAGTGGAGAAGTAATCTAGAAGAAAATAGACTGTAAACAGTCCTTTATATTAAATATGTTCAGCTTTGTGAAAAACTCAGTACATTGTCATAAACTTGCCCATTTTCTGAAGGACTAGTGAAAATTTCTGCTTTTATTGCTAGATGTAGGGTTGAACTTTTCAGGCTTCTTTAGTGCTGGCTCTTTCTTGGTTCTTGATTGTTTTTTTTTTTTTTCTTTCCTCTTGTGATGTCTCTAATAGCATTTCTTAGATGTGCACAGCTGTGAATTCCTTGTGTCTTAAGGCCCAGCTATACATCCTTTCTTCCTTTACCCTGGTTCTCACATTGCTTTTTTTATATCTCCATTTGGGAATTCATAAAACATACACTGTCAGTGATGTGAAGTATATAAACATTTCTCACAGGAGTTCTCTTCTATTCCTGCATCTTAAAGGGGTAACTTGGGTGATGAGGTTTTGTTATTGTTCTTAGATGCTGTTGAGTTGGTTCTGACTTACAGCTACCCTATGTACAACAGAACAAAACAATGCCTGGTTTTGCACTATTCTCACAAACATTGCTGTATTTGAAGCCACTGTTACAGCCACTGTGTCAGTCCATCTCATTGAGGGTCTTCCTTTTTTTCACTGACCTTTTTGAAATGAATTATTTAGAAGTGACTGGCAGTTGCTTCAACAAGATTTTTCATCAGTAAATTAAAGAGTTAAGTAAGAACCAGAAAGTAACAGTGACCAAAGAGAGGAATAGATAAAATCATTTATAGAAAATGAAGGGAATGACTATGAATAAGAAGAGCTGGAAACTGGTGATTAATAAAACTGATAAAATGTCCTACAACATGAAACACTTTATTTCCAAATACCACCACTCTGTGGTTAAAAGCTTCAAAATGGTAATTCTTTCAGAGCTATGCATAGATTTTACAAGAGATTACCATAACTCCTGTATAAGATGTGAATCTGCTGTACTTGTCCTTTATGCATGTCACCTTCTGGATCTAACTGGGGAGGCAGTAAATAGCATAAGATTTAGTTTAGTAACCTTGGTGTAGTTACCCAGCCTCTCTGAACCTCGTTTTCTTATCTGTAAACTAAAGATTAAAATAATTACTTAAATAAAACTGTTGTGAGAGTGAAATATCAGTATAATATATATTATATTTAATATAAATATAATAAATATATTAAAGGATCAGTAAGTAGTAGCTGTAATCCTAATTGTACTGTTCATACTAGCCTGGATGAAAAGAGCAGTTCTGGGGTCAAGGGTTCCCAGCATGTTCACTTCCTTGACTCGCTACTTCCAATTCCTAGAACTAATTTAACTCAGAGCCATTGCTTTGGGAGAACCTAGCATTGACTACCCAGAGTATGATTGTCCCCCGCTCTTAAACAGCTGCTTGAATAGTATACATAGGCCCATCTCCCTGGATGCATTAGTGTTCTGTGGCTATTAGGCTGCTTAAATCTCTCTTCTAATCTTATGGACCAGTCCTGATGCACTCATCAGCAGGAAAGTGCTGTTTCAAGAGTCTTCTGCCTCGGTTGCAACACTGAGAAGTTGTTATAAGGGGTTGAATTTTCACTTTTTAGGAACTGGTATGTGCCTATAAGAACCTTTGTGGTGATTTAGTCTTAGAACTTGCCATCCTTTCACTTTTCATTGCTTGCCACTTTGTAGAGCTTATTATTCAGATAAGCTTAATGCTACCATCCCTCAAGTAATCTTTGAGATTCTAGTCCTGTTAAACATTCTGCAGTTTAGAAAAATTCTTTTTTAGTATTAATACTGTCAGACTTGAGAATATTTCCTACATGTTGGGGTTTATTCCAGGCTAGGTTTTTCTGGTAGTTGGAATTTGATATACTATAGTTCTTTAATTGACTCCTTTCAAGTATTATATTTCTCCATTGGCACTGATTCTCTTTTCTTTTTTCATTTTCTTTTTAGGGTTGCAGAGCAGTTGCTGGGGTGATTGACCTAGGCACAGTGGAAATATTTCCCATCTTCAGAGCCATGCAAAAGGGCCTCATTGACCAAGACACAGGCCTTGTGCTCCTAGAATCCCAGGTTATCATGTCTGGCCTAATTGCTCCTGAGACCAGTGAAAAGCTTTCTTTGGAGGAGGGCCTAGCACAAAACCTCATTAGTCCCCAGATGTACCAGCAGCTCCAGGAGCTACAGGATGCCCTGTCCTTAATAAGCAGGCTCCCTGAGGGCAAAGGCCCTCTTTCTGTGGTGGAAGCAATTGAAAACAGAACAATCAGTGAGAGAGTTGGACTGAAAATCTTAGAAGCTCATCTGGCAACTGGAGGTTTCTGTCTCTCCCCCAGTGAGAACTGTGTTAACCTAGAGGAGGCTTTTCTTCAAGGTTTCATCACTCCACATCTTCATTCTGTGTTGGAGTCTTACTTGAGGTCATCCAAAAATTTGATAGACCCCAATACAGCTGAGAAAATCAGTTTACTGGACTTGATGCAGAGATGTATTGTCCACCAGGAATCAGGGTTGAAATTGCTGCCTGTCAAGCAATTGGCAGGGGGGATGCTGAGCTTTAAATCAGGCCGGAAGGTTAGCATTTTCCGTGCAGTTCAGGAAGGATTGATAGATAGGCAGGTCACTGTCCGGCTGCTAGAAGCTCAGCTTTTTGCTGGTGGCATAGTGGATCCAAGAACAGGACACAGACTTACAGTGGAAGAGGCTGTAAGACATAATTTGATCGACCAAGATATGGCCTGTGCTATTCTCATAAGGCAGCTTCAGACAGGAGGCATCATAGACACTGCCACTGGGCACAGGCTGATGATAAATGAAGCAGTGAGCAATGATCTAGTAGCTGTGAAGATTGCCCTTGTGATTCTGGAGTCCCTTTGGTCATTCATGGGGTTACTATGGCCTGAATCTGGAGAAATCCTCCCAATCACAGATGCCCTGGAACAAGGCATTGTGTCTACTGAACTAGCTCATAAAATCCTTAGTGGCCGACAGCATATTAAGGCTCTGTTTCTACCAGCAACCACAGAGGTTTGGTCCTGGGAGAAAGCAGTAGAGAATGGAGTCTTAGATAAAGATCTTGCCGGTAACTTAAGGTCAATTTGCATACCTGATGTGATGCCCTACATGCAATTAACCGACTCTTCAGAAAGAAGCAAATTAAGCGTTAAAGCTGGAACAGCAGCTCTGCCTTGCAGCAAGGGCGAAACTGAGGGCACAGCAAGCCATAGGGAGAAGCTGTTGTTTCAGCTGATGACTCACAGCTATATTAATGTGCAGGATGGACAGAGATTGCTCCTGTTAGACAAAGAGCTGCTAGAGGCACTAACACCAAGAGTCGAATCTCAAACAAGTCCTCTAGAAGTATTTGGAGTTGAACATAATAGACTAGAAATTCCTGAGGAATTACAAAAATCAGCTAATGTGCAAATCACAGAAGCTTTCTGTGATGGGCTGACATTGAAGCCACGTGAGTTCCAGTTTTCTTCTCAGAACAAAGAATATCCTGATCAGAAAAATTCTACTGAAGCAAAAGGCAAAAAGACCATTGTAGAAACAGAATTTTCCTATATTGAGAACCCTGGAAGGGACCTGTTTGTAGCAGAACAAAAAGTGAGAAATCCAAATGCTAACACTTTGGAGGTCATAAATAAAGTTAAATCAGAGCTACAAAGGCAGTTGTTAGGCATCAAAAGGGAAGACAGAACAGAAATGTCTACTAGAAAAAATGTCAGCAGTGGTCTCCTTACAGTACCTCCTGAGGAAGCAGAGGGTTTGCATTTGGTGGTTGACAGAGATCCTTTTTCTGTTGAAACATCAAAAGAAGAAAGGCAAGCTCTCAGAAAGACTTTCTTTACCTGTCAGAAAGAACAAGCAAACCTACTTGAGACCAAACATATTCCAAGTGAAACTGGACGAACTCTCATAAAACCCCAAGGCAAAATGTCACAATTTGAAATAGCAAAAACTCTAGATTTAGAATCTCAATTAAAGTCTGAAAATGGCATGAGTACCCATTCTTGGGACCAAAAAAAAGCTATAAATAAAATGCCTGTGGATAAGGATGATCATAAACAAAGTCAAGAAGGAGAAAACATTGCAGGTAGCAGTGTGATGATGTTAGAAAAGAAAGATGAGGAAGATAATGGTAGTGAAACTTCCCACTCATACAATCATCCTTTAGAATTCCTTGAAGAAACTACTTTAAATGTATTATCTGCACAATTTCAAGATGGCAGTATCTTTCATGAGCAAACTGGTCAGAAGCTTTTACTAAATGAAGCAATAGCCCAAGGTGTCATGCCCAGTCATACTGCTGTGCAACTTATGGGAAAGTTTAAAATGTTTCGGGGCTTCTTTGACTCCCAGACCCATGAGTCTTTGACAACTGAAGAAGTCATTGATGAAGGTCTGATGGATGAGAAACTGTTACATAATGTTCTCATGTCAGACAAAGCTGTAAGTGGTGTCTTAGATCCCCATACTCACACACTCTACTCTGTGAAGGATGCGATTGCAGTTGGACTTCTTGATAAGCAAACAGCCAGTAGAATTTTAGAAGGGCAGGTGGTGACTGGTGGAATTGTTGATGTGAAACGAGGCAAAAAAGTTTCAGTGACTTTGGCCTCAAATCTTGGCTTGATTGACAGTGCTGACCAGACAGAACTTATAAAACTAGAGAAAGCCTCCAAAGGAAGAGATGCTGAAAAAATTATTAGGGAGAGATTAATTAGCTTACAAATGGAAACCACTGGATTTATGGACCCTGATACCAAAGCCCCTTTAACAGTTGTCCATGCCATTGACAGAGGTCTTTTGGAGAGAGAGGAAGCCATTCAGTTGTTGATTAAGCAAGTAGTAGATGGAGGTATCATTCACCATGTATCTGGGATGAGACTTTCTGTTGATAATGCCTTTAAACATGGCTTGATTGATGAAGACTTATCCAGGCAACTCAAAAAAGTTGAGAACTTAAACCTCTATCAGTTTTTTCATCCTGGAACAAAACAAACTATTTCCCTTCCTGAAGCCATAAAGTTAGATCTTATTACCCCAGACTTGAAAAGGGAAATCCAAGAAATTCAGGCCTTGACTGGAAGCTTTGTGGATCTCCTTTCTAGCCAACAGTTGACCTTGGCAGAAGCTAAAAAAGAAGAACTGTTAACTGATAAAGCAATATTGTCTTCAGGAATGATGCATGGGGTTCTAGATCCTGAGAAACACAGAATTGTTCCCTATTCAGAATTAATAAAGAAATGTAAAATTGATATTGAATCTGGACAGAGATATCTAGAAGTAATTCCCTTCTCAGATATCAAAGATGGGATGAGTGGCAAAACACTTACATTGTCTGAAGCAATTCAACTTGGAAAAGTAGACTTGGCACCTACATTGAGGATTTTAGAAGCCCAGGCAAGTACTGGTGGAATCATAGATACTACTACAGGAAAAAGACTGACATTAACATCAGCTTTGGAACAGAAGTTGGTAGATGAAAACATGGTCAGAATTATTGCATCTCATCAGATGTTAAGTGGTGGGATTGTTGACATATTTAATGATCGGAAGGTAAATTTACAGGAAGCTGTTGAGAAAAGATTGATCAGCCCTGAACTGGCAACTATGATCCAAATAGATACTTTAGAGCCCAGGAATCATAGGGATCAGATTGAAAAGCATGATAGAATTGAAGTATTTGAATTAAAGAATGAATCTCTAAGAAAGGATATGTTAATTACTTGTAATCGGACTGAAATGAGTTGTGGTAAAGGAGAAAATGAGAGGTTATTTCAAATTGAAAGTCAGTCTACAGAAGAAATGGCTGAATCGAGACTTCCTGATGGGGAACAGGCAAAAAGAAACGTGACCATTTCATTAAGGGAGTCACAGTACAAGGACCAAGATCAAAGGAGAGCTTCTTCAGTTGCCAAAGGGTCTGTCAGTATCATGATTTCTGGTAATTTCAATGCTAAATCTTTGGACCATATTTCAGTGGCACATCCTCACTCCAAAGTTTGTAATTTTAAACACAAAGAAATGTTTCAGGATAACATGGGAAAGACAAATGAAGAGCCGGAAAAAATAGTAACACAGGTAGAAATTATCTCTCATATGAAACAGTCTACCTTAGGTCTGGATTCTAAAGAAATAAGTGATATGATTTCAGAAATGCAAGAATCAAATTGTGAAACTTCAAGCAAATTGCTAAATGAACAGGCTATGCAGAAGAAACCAATGGTTAGCAAAGGGAAAAGTGAGAGAGAAAAGGAGGAGATGATTTTAGAAGAAAGCATCAAAACATGCATACCAGCAGTTCTTTCAGAAGAAATGCTGAATGAGGAAACTGCCTTTAGAGATGGACATGACTCCAATCTAAAGAGGCAGCCTGTGGAAATAACTATACCTGAAAGAGGGAAAGAAGTTCATAGAGATCTGGAATTTCCCATTATTTGTAAAGCTGAAGATTCTTCCCGAATGGTATCCAAAGGAATTTCTATAAGAAGTCAAAATGCTTTAACATTCTTCAAGTCTAAACAGGCCAATGAAGACGAAGTCAACAATTTAAGCATCTGTTTGACTTTAAAACCAGAAGAAAATTTATTTCAAGAAATGACTGATGGAGCACAGAATGAGCCATTCTCTTCTATGACCCCAAAACCTGAAGGATTGCACTACCAGAAATCAGTTGGAAAAGTCCAAGATACAGACACATCCCAAATTTCCAAAGCAAATAAATCATTTCAAGGAACCACCAGGCAGACTAGCAGTTATCAAGACTCCTCTGTCACTTTTAAGACTCAAGAAACCAAAGATCTGATTTTCTCATCTAATGAATGTGAAGAAAAGTCACATCAAGAAGTAACTTTTGACTCAACGAAGACTCTTGAATTGGAAGAAATTACGGTTTCCAGAGTAGACCCAGAAGAAATGAGTTACCTAGAATTCTCAGGCAAAAAGGACCTTAATCATCAGGATAGCAAAAGTGATAGTGAACTTTGTGGACTTTCCCAATCTAACATACCAACAACTCAGGAAATAAGTAGAGAGATATTTGTAGAAATAGCGAATTCCACAGTTACAGAATCAGAAGCAAGATCTCTTGAAAGAATAGTGACTCAGGAAGGTTCCAGTGTTTTGGTGTCAGTTCTTCCAGAGAAACTGTTACCAGATGTGTTACAGAATGAGATTACAGGACAAGAAGATACTATTGTTAGCCCCACTGTTCCAGATTCCAATGCAGAAAAGATAGTACCTCTAATATCATGCCCTACAGAGAAGATGGGTGAGAAGACACCACAGGAAAAGCTCAGACAGAGCCATGGCAATGAACACTCTCCCTTCATGACTGTCCCTGGGGGAAAAGAAATTGAGGGTGTAAATGTGGAGCCCTTCAAAGCAACTAAGGTAAGTTTTAAGTGGTATGTTTGCATAATTTTTTTAGGTACAGCTAGTTGAAGGCTAAAATTCTTAACTGGGTACTGAGTTTACACATGTATTATTATATGCATAAATAATTTTAGGGCACTAGGTGATGCTCTGGTAGCATAGTGCCTAAGGCACTTGACTGCTAACCAGAAGGCTGGCGGTTCAAACCCACCAGCCATTCCTTGGAAGGAAGGTTGGGCAATCCTACTTCCATAGTGATACTGCCTCAGAAACCCAAGGAGGGGTCGCTATGAGTCAGGGCCGACTCGACGGCAAATAACAACAACAACAGGTGATTCTCTAAGTTATAACTTAGCTTCTTATCTGTCTATGTTATATCACTGTTTATTTCCATTGTTAAAAATTAGACAGTGGCTCTGATTATCTTTCTGAAATTTATAAGAGTTTTAAGTTGGAAACTAACATTGGAGCTACCTTGAAATACTGAGGTGATACTCCGGAAGTCAGACTGGCTTTTGGAAATGTTGGCTAAAATGCTGCTTATAGATTGTTAATTAGGAGCTTTTACTCATTGAGGAAGAGTTAACATAATCATTTTTTGTCTATCGATTTGGGAGAATTTAAACAAAGTAACATTTCTCCCTACCATACATATAATGCTTTTTATTTCTATCTAATAAGAAAACTTTGTCTTCTTTAAAAAGCAGATTTAAAGGAGAATGTCAGGTCTGAATGAGTTTTCTTTTTGGCTCCACAGAATGTATATAACCGGCGACTCTGTCTAGAACATGACGAGAAGTTGGTATCCTATCTGTCTCTGTTACGGGACATTGAAATGAGGACTAAACAGATTCAACCTCTGGAGCTAAACTTGACAGAGCGCCAGGATCTGCTGTGTCAGGCCAAGGTAGGTTCCCAGAGACTTCCACCAGGCCCATTGGCTTCAAAATAGCTGGTTCCAACTTCTAGATTCCAAGGCTTAAAAAGACCTGTTTGGCACTCTATTCCAGGCTAAACTATCTCAGACTCTTGTCTGATAATGATGGGATGGACTAGGTTGTAATAGAATGGACAAGATTTATAATAGACAGGCTTGAACAGACTTTGGATAAACTTGTCTATGAGTCTAATTATTACCTATGTAATCTTGGATAAATGAAGTAATTTGGCGGCAGAGTGATTGATTAGGAAACTATTTTAGTAATTCAAGCAAAAAATGTTGAGGGCATGACGTTGGGTTAAAAATAGTAGATTGAATGAATATGTTAATTAATCTCTATTATTTCCCAAAATTCCACTAACACATTAAGAAAACGTGTTTTCTAAATAAAATGCATAAACTCAAAATGAGAAAGAGAGCAAGAAAGGAGAAAACAGCAGTAAAGTTCTAGAAGTTAGAAAGCAGATGGATAGGGGATAATTGACTTGAAAAAACTGAATCTCAATCTTAGGAAGCTCAGGAATTACACTGTAGAATCCCCCAAAGGCTCCGAAAGTGGTAGTGCCAGAGAGCAGAGATGAAAATGAGTCTGCAAATAGAATAATTGGTTGAAAGTCTGTTTCAGAAGCAATTTGACCTTTAGATCTCCAACTTACTTCACATAGCCTGGAAATTACCCCTGCTTCACTGCACCAGAAGACTGAAGGATTATCCTCTGAGGGAAAGTGTAATACAGAGTATTTCTAGATATGAGGAGATTAGCTATTGAAGGAAGGGATTCCATACTGAAATAGTAGTATTAACTAAAAGTTCACATACTGGATCTTGAGTTTGACTACTCTAAGGGAAAAGACCTAATGGTACCGATAAGAGTGGTTTCCCAACTAAATGGTCCAACTCCAGCATCCTCACTAGACATTATAGTCAACAAATTCTGTAAGGCCAAGTTGGTGGATTGTATTGTTTAGCTCTTCTACATCTTTGTTGAGTTTCTTTCCAGTTCTATCTTTCAATGAAAGTGGTGTATTAAAGTCTCCCATTATGACTGTGGAGCCATCTATTTGGCTTTTCAACTCTTTTAAAGTCTGATTTATGTATTTTGGGGCTCTTTCATTGGGTCCATAGTTATTTACTATGCTTATATCTTCATGTTCAATTAATCCTTTAATCATTATGTAATGTCCTTCCTTGTCTCTTATGGTGGTTTTTGTCTTAAAGTCAATTTGATCAGAAATTAATTTTGCCACTCCTGCTCTTACAGTTGCCATTTGCTTGATATATCTTTTTCCAACCTTTGATTTTTAGTCTGTTTTTGCCTTTATCTCTAAGGTGTGTCTCTTGTAGGCAGCATAGTCAACAATTTCTCCCTCTGCACCTAGAGATTCTAGTCCTCTTTTTAGGACATTACTCACAAGCACAAGAATCCAGAAAGCTTCGAAACAAAAGACAGCCTGACACAAAGGACTAAATAAAAAAAAGAAACTTGGAGGAAATAGAGACTACTCTTGAAGGAAAATGTGCTTTAAAAAATACCATCATTTAAAGGACTAAAGGTAGAATGAAAAAGTGTAATTGTAGATCTTGGAAGAAAACTAGGCAAGAGTGGTCTCACAGAAACCAAAGAAGAGACTCAAGGGAAGAGTAGTCAACAGTGTTAAATCCTGCAAGGAGACTAAACACAATGAGGACTAAAAGGAGGATTTAGCACCTGGAAAATCTTTGTTGATTTTGATAGTTTCAGTGGAGTGAGTGGTGGGCACATAAATCAGGTTGCAATGGGTTGAGGGTAAATGGGAGATTAGAAGGTGCTGGCAATTAATATAGACCATTCTTTCCAGAAGCTTGATAGTGTAAGTAGGGAGAGAGATAAACAGGGGATAGCTTGGGAAGATGTACTGAGAGAGAAATGAAATTTTATTCAAGTGAGATAGTTCTTGAGTAGATTTCTGGGTTGAAGAGAAAGAACCAGTAAAGAGAATTTGAAGTTATAGAGCAGAGAAAGTGATAACTAATGGATTGGGATCCCTAAGGACATAGAAATTTATAGAATTAAATAGCCATGAAAGGGAAGAAGAATAGTTCTTTGACTGAAACAAGTTTAGGAGTTGTCACAGGATTGGAGTCACATTGAAGACAGAGATTTTAGAGGTTTACCAGTTCTAGGTGCTGTTAGAACCTACCATGTGGCATTGGGTAGGGTGGTTGAAAGAGAATTGAAGATGATGCTAGAAGAACCACAACACTTCTCTACAGCTTATTTCTGGCTTCTCTATTTAAGATCAGAATATTATAGACTAGCTGAGTTCAAAGGCTGGTTTGTGGGGATATTTTTAATGGTTTTTTTTTTTGTTTGTTTGGTCCCTTAGAATTTGAAGTGGAAGAGTCATCCTTTAGATTGATTTAATTTTCAGCTTATGAAGCAGGTCAATTCTGCATGACAGTCTCTTGAGGCAGCAAGGGATAGTGGAGGGAGCAATGAATGGAGTCAGAAAACTTGAATTCAAGTCCTGACTCTACTGCCTAGAGCAAGATTTTCTAGTCTAATTTTGCAAGTAACTCCACTCTATCCCCTTAGGTATTAGACAGGGAGCTAAAGGATTTGTCCACCTTGGTGAATCAGGAATTAGAGTGTGTTAATCAGATTATCATCAGCCAGCCTCAAGAAGTACCTGCTCAGTTGTTGAAGGCTCTAGAAAAAGATGCTAAGAATCTTCAAAAGTCTCTCAGCTCTGTGAGTGATACTTGGAGTTCCAGACTGCTCTACCTCCAGAATGTTGTGGAAGTGAAAAAGGTAATTTTCTCATTTTTATTTATAAAAGCTCACAAGGTCTAGACAGGCTTGGAGATTTTAGTAATCCGATTTACCATTGTTTCTTAGACTAAAATGTTAAATCAACAAGTACAGCTAGAAAGCAAACTTCAAGAACTGAAGGCCTGGGTTGGCAATACCAATCTTACTCTGAACAGCAAGGAATATAACAGTGAAACAGATGCTGACAGCCTGAATCACTATCTCCAACAGTATGAGGTAAACTCTTTACCCATTCTGAAACATGTTTTATTTATCCTTGTAGTTTTATCAATTTTATTTTTCTACTAGGCAAAGCAGCATCTTTACTTATCCTTCTTAGAAAGTATGATTTTCTGTTTCAGAATAAAGCCTGATCTTAAGTTTCTTTAAGTTATCATACCCCTGGTGCTTTTGTGATTATGATTGTTTCTCTTTTCAGCTATTCAAGAGAAAGTCTACATAATGGTCTATTACTATATACTTCAGGAGCTCTGATAGTGTAGTACCTAAGGCACTTGACTGCTAACCAGAAGGCTGGCGGTTCAAACCTATCAGCCACTCCTCGAAAGGAAGGTTGGGCAATCTACTTCCATAGTGATACCACCTTGGAAACGCAAGGAGAGGTCGCTATGAGTTGGGTCCAACTCAACAGCACATAACACAACAACAACAGTGTTTTGACAGTTTTTATTGCTTTCAAGAAACAAAGTAATAAGTCTAACTGTAATCTTTCACAGTTTTAATATGTATAAGCAACATTATTTACTCTAAAAATCAATTCTTAGTGAACCCTACCAGTAACTCACTGCTGGACAAATACAAAAAATATATTTAAACCAAAGAAAATAAAATTAGAAAGGTAACTCTCAGACCAGAAATTCATGTTATACTTTCCAAAATGTTTTTGTTTTTAATTTACAAATATTTAGGATTAGCAATAGTTTAGTTCTGTTAGCATAAATAATTAAAAGTCTACTGCATTTAGAAGTCAAATCAGTAAAGGAAATTAAATTGTAATTCATGAGGACTTTGGAGAGACCAGAAGTGGGTATTTCCAGTGCTAGGTAGGCCCTAGAAGTCATCAGTGTCAGTTATGAAAGTATAAGAAATTAACCTATCTCCTTAATTCTTTGATTAGAGCCAATAGCTCCCCTATGTGGATAGAGATACACAAAATTTATTTCTCTTTTTTTTCTTCTCCTACTTGCTTTAGGATTTGAAAGAGCTTATGGCTGAAAGGAAGTCTCAGCTGGATGATCTTGCTTTTGATACTCAGTTCTTTATCTCTGAGCACGCCCAGGACTTGTCCCCCCAGCAGAACCGGCAGATGCTCAGGCTTCTTAATGAGCTACAGAGGTCCTTTCAGGACCTTGTCGAACGGGCTGCAGCTCAGATGGATGCCTTACAGGGCCATCTTCAACAAATGGAGCAAGCAGCCTTGGTTAAGGTCAGACAGAACCAGAAGCTGTACTCAGTTTGTCTTTGGAAATGTCCTCTGTCTTTGGGTTTTCTGGCCGGTCTTCATCTATCACAGAACCTGGGTTTACCAATTTTGAAGTTTTATGTCATTCAGGCCAGTATGGTTCTGGTCCCAGAGGCAGCTGTTCTGGCTGTTTTTCTTGCCATGTTTTTGGTTTTGTGTGTGAGAGTACATGTGTGTTTATGTGTGAATGCATGTGCAGGTGTGTACTTTTTAGTGACTACTCTCACTGTGTCTCACTGTATCGGACTTACAAGTGAAAATCGTATACTTAGTCCTTTCGTCCTCTTCTTTCTCCCTTAGCATCCTTTTGGGGGTTGTTAGGAACATTTAGATACCCTGAATCTTGAGAAGGATAGTTCTAAAGTCAGTTTTATCCTGGGCCTTGTCAAAGGATTTACAGTATTTTTATCAGAATTCTATTAATTTTTTAGCACTTCTTTTTATTATTTCCTAGCCCTTCACACTATAGTGTCCAGTGCCTGTTCAATCATATGCAGTGTTTAGAAGCAGGGGTGATAGATTTTGAAAAAAGACTAACATCCTATCATCTTTCGTTACAACCCTTTTCTTGTAAAACTCAACATAATCATATTAATATTAACATCATTTCTGCTATTTGAACAACAAGTTGGTATACAACAAAACAATATGATAGCTATTTTCACCAATAAAAATGTTCTAGGGGCTTCTTTATTAAATACTGTGTAAAATAGAAAAATGATAGATAGATAGATGGATGTGGGTGGGAGGAGAAAGAGAGAATTGAGCTTTGGATCCAGGCTTAAAGGAAAGCAAGTTAGTCAGTGCCAAATATTCACTATTACTGCTTAATTATTTCAACTATATTGAAATTAAAATGCTTTAGTTACCTTCCACATCTGAAAACATGTAAGTCCCTCTCTCAGTGTGGTGTGGCCTATGGATAATTAATGAAATATCATATATTACTTTCAACTACAGTTATTTATATATTATTATGTAGTTTTATAGAGAGAGAGGGACTATATATATAGAAAGGGACTTGCATGTTTTCAGATATATGCATAGTTGCCTTCCATATCTGCAAATATGCAAGTCCCTTTCTTGGTATGGAATAGCCTATGAATAATTAATGAAGTAGCATTGGTCTGAGCACTTTAAGACACAGCCCAGATCCAAAGTAGGACTCTGAGCTGGAGCAGGTGATAGAACTGCATGTGAATATTCTCCCTGAGCACATAATTAATTCCACAATGTTTATTAACCTTGTTATTGTCAGAAATGCTCTACTTCTCTCTATATTTTCCCTGAATGTGTGTGTATGTCTGTGTTAACTTGTTTGCTTTGCTTTTTTCAGATTCAGTCTACACCCATCCTAACCCATGAAGATCCCGTTTTACAGCTGAAGAGCTCTTAGGAGTTATCTTCCAGAGCCCTTCTATTTGTCCCAAAGAGGGGGAGAGAGGGCCAATTTGACCACCTGTTTGTAAGTGCAGGTGACTAAAATGCCATCAGAAGGTAGACATTGATGAAAAATTGTTTTAGAAGGATGGTCAGGAGAACACATCATGCTCAATTGCTCGGTCCGGTGCTTCAGTGTCATGCAAGTGAGATGGGATCTAGAGAAAGGATCAGGCATAGAAACATCCTTCCTCCCTCCCCTTGGGCCTGGCTTTTCCCTTTGATATCACTGTAGTCACCTGAAGGAGTGAGCCAGTTGCTATTCCTGGGCAATTTCCTTCTTCTCAATATAGCCAGCTCAAGCCCCTGGTGCCTGGCATGTAATCATTCTATTTAATGGCTTTCTGCATTTGTGAGTCGTTTGATTTATAAAGTCAGTTCAATTATTAAAAAGCTAAATTAGCTTATGAATTATCCAGATCCTTGATTTTTCCTCCTACTGTAGTCCTTCTAATTTTCCATATTTTGACTTAATATGTAGCAAATCCCCTGGTTCTAGTGGAGGAAATGATCAGAACCATCAATTTATTATCATTATCATCTATGGATTTCAACCATCTGGGATCCCTGCTCTCCATTTCCAAGGATAATAATAGCAACCTGGCAGAAAAGCCCCAAACAAAAACCTAAAGTAGGAACATTGTTTCCTGAAATGATCTTGGGTTATAATCCAGATCATAGTCCTTACACAGCAGACTATCCAAACAAGGGGAGCTTTCTGAGTATGATTTCTGTGCCTTTTCCAGTCTCCCACGCACTTTTCCATCCTTAATATGTAACCTTCCTGGTTTGTATTTCAGGAGATTATCTTGTGCTTATGAAATGACAATTGTTGTCTCTTCACTCCTTTGCATTTTAATTAGACCCTGCAGAAACAACAGAATACATGTCACCAGAAACTGGAGGATCTTTGCAACTGGGTAGGACAGGCGGAAAGGACTTTGATGGGCCACCAAGGCAGAGCCACCCAACAGGACCTGTCTACCTTACAGAAAAACCAAAGTGACTTGAAGGTCAGTATGAGTTAATCTACTTTTTTTAAATTCCTTCAGCAAGTGCTCCTAAAGCCTTGCTATGTGCCACTTAGGAAGTATCCAAATGAGAAATGAAGAATATGTAGGAATTAATGCAAGAAGGGATGGGAGGAGGAAGAAAACATACCCAGCAGAGGCTTGTATGTTAGACTTGAGATAGGAATGGGATCAAGTACAACATATTCAAGTTAACTAAAGGAAAGTTTGGCTGGGTTTAAAGAGCAAGGGAAGATTGATTGGTAAAAGATGAAGCCAGAGAGGTAGTTGGGAACTAGATCATACTGATCCTTAAAGGCCATACTAAAGATGATGAGTATAAAGTAGAGAGAGTATAAAGTACCAGCCAGGTCTCAACTCTGCTAGAATCATGCTGCCAAATTTTCCTTTATAGGAGAATGATTTCTTTGAGGATGTCATCGCAAAATAAAAATCTCTGCTATTCAACATGTTTATGGGCAGTCTCCTTTTCACCTTAATTAAATATTTGCTTAGAAAATTAAATATGTTTACATTTCTTTGCATTGATTTAGGCCTCAGCTTTAAGCAAACTGTAGTCAGCAACGTAAGTCAGTGGCAGCAATGTCATCCTGGTCACTCCATCTTTGTACTGTTAGGGAAGCAAAGTTGAAGTTTCTCCCATCTCTCTTTTCATGTGTTAAGGATTTACAGGACGACATTCAGAATCATGCCACCTCATTTGCCAGTGTTGTCAAAGACATTGAAGGGTTCCTGGAAGAGAACCAGACCAAGCTGAGCCCCCATGAGCTGACAGATCTTCGGGAAAAACTTCAACAGGCTAAAGAGCAACATGAGGCTCTCCAGGGTCGAACACGGGTGGCCCAGAAGGAACTGGAGGAAGCAGTGACCTCAGCCTTACAGCAGGAGACTGAAAAGGTAACTATAACACTTGATATTTTTCAAAAAAGAAAATTTTAGTACCTACACAAAACAGAAGCACATAGAAAGCATGCTGTTGTTGTTAGCTGCTGACGAGTTGGTTCTGACTGATAGTGATTACAAAAGAATGAAAACTCTGCCCAGTCTCTGCTATTCATAAAGTTTTCAGTGGCCAGTTTTTTCAGAAGTGGACCACCAAGTCCTTCTTCCTGGTCTGTCTTAGTCTCGATGCTCTGCTGCAACCTGTCTTCCATGGGTTTCCCTGCTGGCATTTGAAATACTGGTGGCATAGCTTCCAGCATCACAGCAATACACAAACCACCACAGTACAACCAACTGACAGATAAATGGTGGCATAGAGAGGATAGGATCACAAAAAAGGACTACTTAAGGATCAGGTCAGCGAGTCCATCTTCATTTTTACATGAAACATCCAGAAGAACTTTTAAATCAGAAGTAATAATGGTAGGAACTGCATATTACTATGCACACACACACATACAGAATGAGATTAATATCTGTATACTCACTTCTCTGGCTAATTAGAAAATTACCACCTTGGTTAGGAAGGGTAGTACATAGCATTTAATTACAGTAGGAATCAGGGCATTGGGATAAACCAAAGAGAAGATAAAGTCTGATCTTCTGTACCCCATTTAGCACTGGCAGTTAAAATTGGAATCCTTTGTTTGGCTGTAGGCTCTGACTCTAGTGAGGAAGGTAGAGAACATCGAAAAGAAAAACAAATTACATGAAGATGAATTCTAAATTCACGATTTCAGATTATGTCAGAATACATGTTAGTAAATCAATAAATAAACAGACACAACCCATTTAATTAATTAAAATACTTGAATCACAAAATAGAATTTGAGAAACAAATGCAAGCACTCAGTATTCTGCTTGGCAGAGAAAAGGACGAGAGAAGTCTGCCTTTCCCTTAGAGACAAGCAGCCAGATAATTGAATGTGACTGTGCTCTTTCTTACCCTACTTGTGTGCCACTTCTGCACCTAGAAAGGATTCCCTGAAACCTTGCTGGGGTAGGAGGACTAAATGATCTGTTAGTAAAAGCCTTTTCAAGTCCTGGGATTAGCCCTTTCTTCTTGATATTAAGAAGAAATTAAGAAATTGTTTTAAATAATTATTTTTCAACAGATGTTAGATGTTAATTCTTTTTTGTGTGTCTAAAGACTGTCCAGTCTTCCTTTAGCATAAGATTTTCCCCCTCTTAACCTATGACTGTGTAACTTACTATCTAAGGCCTTCTCACTAAATTAACTGGCTTTCAGAGTAAAGCAGCAAAGGAACTGGCAGAGAACAGGAATAAGATTGATGCTCTCTTGGACTGGGTAACTTCGTTGGGATCATCTGGTGGACAGCTGTCGGCCAGTCTTCCAAGAATGGAGCAGATCTTGGGAGCTGGCCTGGGAAAAGGAACCTTGGATGCCACTGATGGTCACAAAGGGGTGAACAAAGCCCCAGAGAAGCTGGACGAGCAATATGAGAAGATAAAGGTGAGGATGTTAGCTTCCTCACTATCTGAGGAGAATCTCTTTGGCTCTGGACAAGTCACCATGATTTCCTTTCCCTAAATCCAGTGAACTCTTCTCAGCCCATATCTTCTTTGATGTCTAAATGGCTTTTGACACTGTGTTCTTTTTACTAGGACTGCCGTTATAAATTACCACAAATTTAAATAGGTTAAAACAACAGAAATTTATCCTTTCACAGTTCTGAAGGCTAGAAGTCATAAATTAAGGTATCGGCCAGCTCATGCTCCCTGTAAAGCCTCTTAGGAGGATCATACCTTGCCTCTTATAGCTTCTGGTAACCCTAGGTATCCCTTAGTTTGTGGCAGTATAATTCTAGTCTCTGTCTCTGTCTTCACATGCTCTGTATTCACATGGCCTTCTTCCCTTTGTGTGTATTTCTGTCTCTCTTCTCCTCTTCTTGTAAGGATACCAGGCATATTGGCTTAAGGCCCACCCTGATGACCTCATCTTAACTTGATTACATCTACAAAAATCCTGTTTCCAAATAAGGTCACATTTGCAGGTAGTAGGAGTTACGATTTCAATATTATCTTCCTGGGGGACACAATTCAACCCGTAACGGACACTGTTGGTTATTCCTCTTGAAATAACTTTCTCCTTTGATTTCCATAGCACTATTCTACCCTGGTAATCCTTCTTCCTGGCTAGCTTTAGAAATACTGACATGCTTCATTTGACATCGTGTCCTAGGTCCTCTTCTTATCTTTCAGGGTGGTCTAATCTACTCACAACACTTTAGTTATCATTTGTACTGATGAATTCCATCATATATTTATCTTCAGCCCAGATGCCTGTCCTAACCTTCAAATCTGGATATGAATCCATCTGTCTGCTTGGAACTTGGAACCTCAAGCACCTTAAACCAAAAAATGAAACTCCTATTTCCTATCTAACACTGTCACTCCGTATCAAACACGTTCTTCTTCCTGTGTTGTTGTTGTTGTTATGTGCCATCGAGTCGGACCCGACTCATAGCGACCCCTCCTTGGGTTGCCCAGGCAGTATCACTACAGAAGTAGATTGCCCAACCTTTCTTCTGAGGAGAAGTGGCTGGTATTGCCTTAACTAAACAGAATCCTAGATTACTTTCTTTCCCCTACTCTACCATAGCAAATCAGTCACAGGTTCCATGTATTTTGCTTCTTATGTCTCTCTCAAAGTCATTCACGCTTCTTCCTCTCCATTGAGATGTTAGTATAGTTGAGACCACTATCAGCTTTAGCTTGTATTATTATAGCAGCTCCTACTGGTCTCCTGCCTCTTGGCTTTTACCCCCAATTCATTTCCTGTACTACCTAGTGATCTTTCTAAAATGCTATATTCTTCCTTAAAACCTTTTAATGGTTCCCTATTGTCCTTAAAAGGGGCTTTGGTGGTGCAGTGGATAAGGCATTTGCTTACTACTCAGAAAGTTTGTGATTCAAGCTCACCAGCTGCTCCATGGGAGGAAGATGAGGCAATCTACTTCTGTAAGATTTACAGCCTTGGAAACACTTTGAGGGTCACTATGAGTCAGAATTGACTCAATGGCAGTGAGTTAGTAGTTAGTTAGTGGTTAGTTAGCTCTGAAGGTGAATTCTGAACTCTTTAACATGGTTTACAATGCCTCCCTCAGGAACTATTCCTACTTACTTGGCCTTATCTCTTACCACCCCTCACACTCAAGTCTTTAGCTATATTGATCCCACAGGTCAGAGTGATCTCTTACTTGCTTCTGGGCCTTTGCATGCTCGCAGAACATTCTTGCCTCTCTGATGAGGGAAGGACCCTGTTCAGGGTTAATTTTTACTAATTTTTCAGACCATGGTTTAGAGATGAAGCCCTTCTTTACCACTTCCCAAAGTTAGATTACATATTGCTCCAATATGCTCTATTATACCCTTCCCTACATTGTAACATTTTTCACTCTTTGTTGTTTTTTTGTCTGCATTGCTCTCTAGGCTGTAGACTTAAAGGCCTATAGACACTGTTTCTTGCTCATTTTTTATTTCTGCTCATTTATTTATTCTTTAAACAAATATTGTACACCTACTGTATTTCAGGCATTGGAGATAAACCAGTGACTCAATCAGATAACCTATCTCCTAGGATATTACCTGGCACATTCAGGCATATTATATTGAATGATTTTTAAAAAGATTATATATCAAATAGTAGGGAGCAGTATTCCAGCTTTGTACAACACTCACAGCCCCCATTCTCATCCTCTGATATTTCGGGTACTTATACACACATGGATCATGTATTTTAGTCATGATACCTTTGTATCACAGGATATTCGGCTAACTGGAATACTTCTGTTGAACAGCCTGTGTGGGCCATTGCCTTATTTTGTGTTAATAGAATCTCTGCCTCTTGCATGCCACTTCTGCACTTGGAAGATACATTGTAAGTGTGTCCTCCAGGCCTGGTAGTCTGACAGTTACACAAGGCAGAGATGGTTCACTGTCCGCAGGGAGCCTCCTGACATCTTCTGCTGACGGCAGTCAGCCTGACAGTGTAGCATCTTCATCCCAGGAAGGAAACTGCTTGCATGGGTTAGAGGATGAGGTAGGGGTATCTAGCTGTTGTATAGATAAAGCTGTAATACTGCCCCCTGCTCTTTGAACAGGGTATGTTTGTCAGCCCAGCTTTCCTGAGATGATATGAGAAGCTGAAGGCTGAAGAAAAGTAGGTTAGAGTCCTTTCCTAGGTCATTGCAAGACAATATAGATAGTCAGCTCTAAACTCTCACTGTCCTCTATTAGGCTGAGGAAGAACATGATTTAAAAAAAATGCATAACTGTCTTCAAAGAACTTGTATTCCATTGGAATAGGAAAAAAAAGTCCACATATATGCACATATACATAGCTTGTACCTAAAAAAAGGTGCAAATTAACTATACTATTCAGAAATACATTTCACTCTCACTGATCTACAAACTGTTCAATAAATTAATTTTCCATGGTCTTTCATAGTAGGAATATCTTTGTGGATATGTGAGTAACATAATTCACAGCCAAAGCATCTGCAATTTTTGTATTGTCATATGTATGGCTTATTCAGCATACTCTCCCCTTCCGTGAACATGGATAATTATTAGTTGACCATTTTTATATTAGCTTAGAGTTAGGTGGCTTAATGAAAAAATCAGGTTCTGGTCCTAGTTCTGTCTCTTAATTGTGTGGCCTTAGTTAAGACATAATGACATCTTTTTTGGTATTTATTTACCTCATCTTTAGTAAGAGTAATATATTGCCTACCCACGTTAAAGGGTTGTGCCTTGAATCAAATGAGATAGTATCTGTAAAATCACTTTGAAAGCTATGAAGTCTTGTATGTAGTATCAGTTCAGCTGGTGTTAGCATATGGAATAATGCTTAGAGAGTAGGAGATATTGGTGATTTCTGAACTACTGGAAAAGTGCTCTAGTAAGACCTCACTTTACCTCTTGCTATAGACATAGCCAAATCATTGTAGTTTCCTTACTATCTTTTGTTTTGGGAAATAATTATCCAGGCTCATCACCAAGAATTGCTATCCCAGCAACAAAATTTCATCCTGGCCACCCAGTCAGCTCAGGCCTTCTTGGACCAGCATGGTCACAATCTCACACCTGAGGAACGGCAGATGTTGCAGGAGAAACTGGGAGAGCTAAAGGTACAGTATGCAACTTCCCTGACCCAGTCAGAGGCAGAGCTGAAGGGAGTGCAGAGCCTTCGAGATGAGTTGCAGAAGTTTCTGCAGGATCATAGAGAGTTTGAAAACTGGCTGGAACGGTCTGAGAAAGAACTGGAGAACATGCATAAGGGAGACAGCAGCCCTGCAGCACTTCCCTCTCTGTTGAAGCGGCAGGGGAGCTTTTCAGAGGACGTGATTTCCCACAAAGGAGACTTGAGATTTGTGACTATATCTGGACAGAAGGTCTTGGACACAAAAAACAGTTTTGAGAAAGGCAGTGAACCATCAGCAACTGGAAACTTGGTGAAGGAGAAGCTGAGGGATGCAACAGAAAGATACACTGCTCTCCATTCAAAGGTAAGGGAGAGGGTCCTGGTTTCATGGCAATTCTCAGATGACCGTAGGTAGATTCTGGGGCTTAGAGTGAGACTCTCAGGACACAGATGGGTGTGTTCATCTGTATAGTGACCCCAGGCAGAGACTGTTCTGGAGCTCCTATAAAAATGCTAAATGTGTTGGGCCCCCAGCTAATGCTTGATCTTAGCAGTATTGGAGTTTGTCTCAAGCCTCTGATAAAGGTGCTGGTGACCTTCTCGTATCCTGACCAGAAGGCTTGGGTTCCAAAGAGAGATAGCATGGGAAATCTTAAACCAATTGCACAGTCTTTATTCCTATACAGACCATCTAGGATAAATCCTTATCTTTCTATCTTATGAACTCCCTCTAGATGCTAAGGTTTAGAGTCCTATCAATTCTTCTTACCTTTGTTGTACTTTCTACCAACATCCCAAAACTCCCTAAAAGACTTTTTGCACCTTTTCATCCCTACCTTTGCCTGCAACTTGATTTATATTTCTTTGTTGGCTTGCCATATAGTTTATTAAATCTTCCTGGGTATATAATAAGGTTGGATGAAGAGTATGGAGCAAACAATGACAATCCCTTTTGTAAAAAGTCGTTGGTAGTCATCTATTCATAGAGCTCAAGCAGTACTCTTAAATGGGTTATAGTGAGTTTTCGGTAGCAAATCCAGGCCTCTTTCCTTGGGCTGTGCCCAGAAAACTGCTGCCTTTGGCCTGACCTCGCTTAAGTATGGTTTCCTTTCTTTCTCCGGCACAGTGTACACGGCTGGGTTCTCACCTGAACATGTTGTTAGGCCAGTATCAGCAATTCCAGAGCAGTGTGAACAGCCTGCAGGCCTGGATGAAGACTTGTGAGGCCAATGTGGAGAGGCTCCTGTCAGAAACTGTTGCCTCTGACCCTGGTATCCTACAACAGCAGCTTTTAACAACAAAGGTAGGATGCTGGCTGTGTTGGACTATCAAATAGACGTTGTGTTGCATGACTTTGAGTACCCCAAACAATAGCAGATACTTGCATAGGTTAAAGACAACAGTTGGGATGGTTTGAATAAGAACTGATTCCTAAACACTTTGTGCTTATCTCTGACTCTGAATAAACTGAAGATGATTCTGTAAAGCTGCTTAGCTCTAGGTTCCTAGAACCAGCTTTGATTATTTACTCAAGATATTTTTCTTTTGTCCCCTTTCATGAACAAGCAGCAGTTGCAGGAGGAATTGGCTGAGCACCAAGTACCTGTAGAAAAGCTTCAAAAAGTAGCTCATGACCTCATGGAAATTGAAGGTGTGCCAGCTCCAGACCACAAATATGCTCAAGAAACTACAGGTATGAAATAGCGACACAGATAGTTCTCCCTTAATTCCTGTTCTGTAATAGATCACATTGTTCTGTACAGGTACCTGTGGTACAAGACAAGACTAGGGCTGATGAGACAAAGATGAATAGACAGACTTATCATCAAGTAGCTTCCCCTCTCATGAACTTTATTCTTGCACAATCTAACTTTAACCCTTTTCTCCCAGGAATTTTGCCCTCTATCTTCACCCCACTTCTCCCCTTTCACAAGAAGACCAGATGTTTCTTTGTTACTTTATCCCTGAAATTTTTCCTATTGCTTAGCTGCTACCATTTATTGGGTGCTTACCATGTATGATAAAATCTTGCTCATGCTTTAAGATGTAGCAAAAAAGTCAGTCACTTTGTCAAGTCCTGACCACCACTACTACTAACTCCCCACTAAAAAACAAAAGATAGAAAATAATCGTTCTTCCTTTTAGGCTTCTCTAATATATAACTCCTACTACCAATAGAGCATTTATAATTTTCTTTTTATAGTTAATTGTGATATGCCTTCCTCTGCCTAGGAAGTGAGACATTGGCCTAGCAATTATTTTATTAGAGGGTTAAGTTTGCAGAAGGCAGAAACCTTATCTTAATTACTTTTAGGCTTCAGCATCTAGCCTGATTTCTGACACTTAGTATGTGCTAACTAAATAATGGGAACTCTGGTGGCATAGTGCCTAAGACATTTGATTGCTAGCCAGAAGGCTGGCAGTTCAAACCTACCAGCCACTCCTTGGAGGGAAGGTTGGGCAATCTACTTCCATAGAGATACCACCTCGGAAACCCAAGGAGGGCTTGCTATAAGTCGGGACCAACTCCATAGCATTGAGTTTAGTTTTTTTTTTTTCGGTTTAAGTAAATAATGCTTATTGAATTTGGCTCAAACACTAAGGGACTTTAAGCTTCTTCTTTCTATTAGTTTGTCTTGATGTCCCTTTCTATTAGTTTGTCTTGATGTCCATCATTATTATTGGTGTGCAGTTTAGATACACGCCTTTTTAAAAGCACAATATAATAATCTCTACCCTTTTTTTCCCCTGGCCTTGATTTACCAGATTCCATACTCAGCCGTTTCCAGAGCCTTTCTTGTAATCTGGCTGAGCGCTCTGCTCTGCTGCAGAAGGCAATTGCCCACTCTCAGAGTGTTCAGGAAAGCCTAGAGAGCTTATTGCAGTCCATTGGGGAAGTGGAAAGAAACCTGGGAGGGGAACAGGTGACATCACTCTCATCAGGAATCATCCAAGAAGCCCTGGCCACTAATATGGTAAGACCTGTATGCCCCTCGGGTTAGTATAGAGGGAGTCTTTACCATGTGCCAAAGTTATATTATTTTTTTAAAATATCGGAAGAGTTCATTTCCCTGCATCTTCTAGTTTTAGAAGATTTAGAGAGAAGGACTGATCCATGTAAAGATGTTTATGCCCAATTTTCAAACCATGGTTGAGCTTGAGGAAAAGTGACAACAATGTCATTTGGTGGAATGGGGTGGAGAACTAAGGGATTGAGATATAGATGTACTATGAAAGCTCAGTTGTGATTCTCCAGCCCTCTTAGGAGGTGAGCTTATAGTTTATTAGCCATTTATTCATTTGTAGCTGAGATATCTTGGGGTAAGTGAGCCAGAGCTAACAGACATGTTCTTAATGGCAGAAATTGAAGCAGGACATTGCTCGGCAAAAGAGCAGTTTGGAGGCCACTCATGAGATGGTGACCCGATTCATGGAGACAGCAGACAGCACCACAGCATCAGTGCTGCAGGGCAAACTGGCGGAGGTGAGCCAACGCTTTGAACAGCTCTGTCTACAGCAACAAGAAAAGGAGAGCTCCCTAAAGAATCTTCTGCCCCAGGCAGAGATGTTTGAGCATCTTTCTGAAAAGCTGCAGCAGTTCATGGAAAACAAAACTCGGATGCTGGCCTCTGGAAATCAGCCAGATCAAGATATTGCACATTTTTTCCAACAGATCCAGGTGAGCATACATCTGCCATAAGAAAGGCAAGGAGAGAACCAACATTTACTGAGCAGCACATGCTATGTCAGGCAGTATACCGGAAACTTTACCTGTCTTACCTTACAGAATTATAACAGCCATCCTGTTAGATACTATTTGCCCATTTTTGAAAAACACAACCTAGATTTATTTTTCACTCATACTACATGTTCAACTGAGACCAGCAAAGGGACTCAGCACATTGGGTCACACTCAAGTCACTGAGCTCACAGGTTGTTGGTGGAATAGTATTTTCAAAATAAATTCCTGGAGTGAAATTGTTGCATCAAAGGTAAATGCATGTGTAATTTTCTTAGATACAGCCAAATTCTCCTCTGTGGGGATGTCTCCATTTGCACTCCCACCAGCAATGTATGAGAGTCCCTGTGTATCACCCATAGAATGTGCTGTCAAACTTTTGAATGTTTACCAGAGTGACAGGTAAAATAGGTATTTCAGTGTAGTTTTAATTTTTCTTCTCATGAGTGAAGTTGAATATATTTTATACATTTAAGGGTCATTTATTTGTGAACTGTTGATTTGTGTCTTTTCCTATTTCAATTTTTTGTTATTTTTTCCCTCTTAATTTTTAAGAGTTCTTACATATTAGGAATATTAGCTCTTTAACTGTGATACGTGGCAGATGTTTTCTCCCATTTTTGTCCTTTGTCTTTTGACTTTGTTTATGATGTTGTGGTTTTTTTTTTTGGTGGGGGGTTTAGGATTTTCATCACTTTATTTATACATAGATTTCATGGATTAGTTTATACACATACACACATGCCCTTATACATATACACACATAATTGGTAAAAAATTGACATCGTTGTGGATGTCTTTCCATTTGTTCACATCTGTTTTTGTGTCTTTCAGGAGTGTTTTGAAATTTTATTAAGGTTTTGTACATTTTGTATTATTTTATTTCTAAGATTGTACCTTTTGTGTTGCTTTTGTAAGTGGGGTATAAGGTTTTTGCTCTTGATGTTTATATGGAGATTTTATATCTTGCTGTCATACTGAATCATTTCATTGTTTAATTTAGTTGTATTGTTAATTCTCTTGAGTTTTACAAGTATACTTTTGCATGATCTGCAAATAAAGTTTTACCTCTTCTTTACCAGTTCTTAAATCACAAATTATTTTCTTTTACTTAATTGCACTGGCTAATATCTTCAAAGAGTTTTAATAATAACGAAGACAGCATTGACCCATGTCACTTTAGTTTTGTGTATTTTACTGCACATAAATTATACTTCAATGAAATGTATTTTAAAAAATAATATTAAATAATAATGAAGATACTGTGTTAGTCCTGTTTAACAGAAGAGGCTATGGAAGCATAGAAAAACTGAGTAACTTAAGACCAAGCCATGGCTGCACAACTATGTAAATATTCTAAAACCATTCATTATGCACTTAAGATGGATGGATTTATACAGTATAAATTATATCTCAGTAAAGCTGTTTAAAAAAGAACGAAGCCAGGATTGAATTTCAGGTCATTTTGATTACAAAAACCTCCTTTTATTTTTTTCATTTTCTTATGTTTGTTTTAAGGAGGTCAGTCTCTTGATGCTTCCTGGCTATTCCCCAGTGGCTTAGAGAGATCCTGTGTGTTGAATGGTTTGATCTATCAGTTGATCCCATGCATTCGCTTATTTTCTTTTTTCACTTATTTCTAATGAGCAGACAATTGAAAACGGTTCCTTCATTGCCTTGTAGGAGCTCAATTTGGAAATGCAAGACCAACAGGAGAACCTGGATACTCTTGAGCACCTGGTTACTGAACTTAGCTCCTGTGGTTTTGTACTGGACCTATCCCAGCACCAGGATAGGGTGCAGAATCTCAAAAAGGACTTCACAGAACTACAGAAAACAGTCAAAGAAAGGTGAGTTTTCATATATGTGCTGGTCAGTGGCAGGAGCTAACGTTTTCACACTATTGGGTGCAATGATATTTCTCTCTTCCTCTTTCCTCAGAAAGGATGGCATCAAGACTTTGCTACTAAGATATAGAAGATAGCAAAGTGCCTGTTTCAGCTGTAGTTACCCAATCTACTCAATACGTAGTGTTTTGTTTTGTTTTGTTTTTAATTATTAAATAATGAATTTCATGTCAGTAATGGGCTCAGTTTTCTCTCAATAGAATCAAAAGCCCAGGTTACCTGGGCCAAAGAGCATGAACAAATTAGGGTCATAAGTAGGATTATTTGAAATAAGGAGGAAAATTGGAGACTTCCCAGACATAATTAAGGATTTTGTTGACACTTTCTGTGCTTGTTTTGACCATGTACAAATTGCTGTTTTAGAGAATGTATAGATTCTTCCTTTGAGGCAAACAAGTGAATATGTGACAAAGAAGACTTATTTTAAACTGTCAGTTCACTGTTGAAAAGCCGTGATTCTTTAGTAGAAATTATGACATGGGTTTAAGAGCATTACCAAGACTTCTTAAACAAATCTTCCTTTAGCTATATATAATCTTGGTATTGCAGATGACTGCCTTAGTTACAAGAAGAAAGCAATTTCTCAAACAAGTACTCAATTACCCATTGCTGTAGAGTTAGTTGCTGTGGACTCATGGTGACTCCATCTGTTTCAGAGTAACACTGTTACATTGAGTTTTCTTGGCTAGTGGTGCAGCAGTTAAGCATTAGGCTGCTAACCTAATGGTTGGCAGTTCAGACTCACCCCATGGCTCTGCAGGCAAAAGACCTGGCAATCTGCTCCCATAAAGATTACATCCTAGAAAACCCTATAGCATAGTTTACTCTGTCACATGGGGTCACTATGAGTCAAAATCAACATCACAATATACAGCAACAACAGTCTTTACAGAAGCAGGTCACCAGGCCTTTCTTCCACAGAGCTTTATGTTGGCAAAACACCCAGAGGCCTTATAAGTACTAAGTTATTGTGTGTTGTCATATTGACCGTATAGGACCCTATAGAACTGCCCCATAGGGTTTCCTAGATTGTAAATCTTTACAACATCATATTATCTGGTCCTTTCTCCTGAAAATCTACTGGTGAGTTTGAACCACCAACCTCACTTTTCATTTAACAGACCAGTACTTAACCATTGCATAGTGGAAGGGATGGGGACAAACACCAAGAAGCTTTTGTTTTCCTTCCCGTACATTTGACGGCCTTTTAGCTGTGTGTGAAACCAGGATCTCTGGCCTGAGTGATACATGTGGCCATTTCCAAAACTGTGATTGAATTCTCTGTGATTTATTTTCTTCATTGGTGTGTTCCACCCAGGACTAATCACTTCTCTGAGCCAAGTTTAGCATCTTGCTTGCAAAAGAAATTAGCCTTTCAGCTGGGCCTTGAAAGAGTCAAATACCTAAAAAGTAGCAGCTGGAATTTAGATCCAAGGCCTGCATTCTTTCCATTGTATCATAGTGCCTATTTAAATAACAGGCTCCTTTTAGTTTTTCTCACTTTCACTTAAGCCTGAGTAAGATTGAAGGCTCCTTCCCTCAGGAATGTCTAAACAAGGGCAATAGCTTCCAGAGTTTGACACTCTCCTATATTATATGTGGTTGTTTAGTCAAACCTGCTGTGGAAAAGATCTGGAAAGGAAAGTCCCTGCTAGGAACTGGTGCTCAGAGTTCCAGCATGAAACCTAGTCTTAGCTCCGTTGACTTCTCTACAAAGTTTAGTCTGTCAAGTAACAAAACTTCTTCATTGACAGAGAGGAAGATGCGTCATCTTGCCAGGAGCAATTGGATGGATTCAGAAAGTTAGTTAGGACCTTCCAGAAATGGCTTAAGGAAACTGAAGAGAGTATTCCACCTACAGAGACTTTCAGGAGCACTAAAGAACTGGAAAAAGAGATTGAACACCTGAAGGTAGGTAAACAAAAGGGTCTCTAGGAGTCAGGCTATGCAGCTTATTTGGACTAATCTCCAAATGTGGTAGGGTAATAGTATGAGAAATCTAAGTTAACAGTCTGCAAGTTATCAGAATAGGAATTTTTCCATTCTTTTTATGTTGTTCCCACCTACCCAAGAACTGAGCTCCATAATATCTCCTGTTTTCAAAAACAGAAAAAAAGTCTTCTAGGAATAAAATACATAAAGTTCCAGCTGTTTCTTGGGTGTCTCTGGTGTGATGGTGGATTATATAATAGACAGTTGTCAAAGTCCAATCGTTAAGAAGCTGTCTCTCTTTTTTCACAACAGTCTTTACAGAAGCAGGTCACCAAGCCTTTCTTCCATAGAGCTTTATGTTGGCAAACCTTTAGGGTGGCAAAACACCCAGGGATATTTGAGAATTGTCAGATACTTACAAACAAGCATAATAGGGGAAAAGGAGTCCAGATTCAAACAGGTTCAGTAGAGACCCTGTTATTAAGCCTTAGATAGAACAAAGACAATCCAGGATGAGAGAACCATCAGCATGTACACAGTACGGAAAGCTGAATGGAGTCTGCTGAGTTACAGCCATGGGGCTAATTATATATGATTAAAAACAAAGGGAATCATCACAAAATCATGATTGGTGGCACATCAATTCATCATTGTCACAGGTGGGACTACAGAAAGGTCCATGATTAGGATATGTATGTAACTGAACATTAAAAAGGGTTACAAGATTGGTTCTGGGGCTTGACCATGTAGCTAGGTGGTGGTCTAGATATGACTCTTGACCATGACACTTAAGTCAAGCTACAATGCCAGGGCCCCAACCTTAATTTAAATTAGATAAGGATGCACCCAGGCCAGTTCTCTAGTTCTTTGTGTGAGCTCAATCAGCTTTCAACCCCAGTCTTCCTGAGGGCATACTGCCTCTCCCTAGGTTTGTCCTGGACGTCGTCTATGCATAGCCACAATTTTGGTTTAAGGGTCAGAAAGAACTCAAAAGGCATCTAAAACTTATGTCAAGCCTCAAAGTAGAGTTAGGGCTCCCACTGTAGACCACAGCTTTTCACAAACCAAGTGCTTTAGAGTTTAAGCTCTAATGCACAAGTAACCAGAACATGATAAGGAAATTGAGAAGGAAAGAGCTAGCAGTAAGTACTCCAGCGAATAAAGGAAAAGTTAAAATCAGATGGTTAGAAGGGTACCCTCAAGGATAGACCAAGCTTCCTCCTATCCCCTGAAGAATCCCTCTGTACCATCTTTTTTTTTTTTTTTAATTTTTATTGTGATTTGGGTGAAAGTTCATAAAGTAGATTTGTTTTACAGTTCATATGTACTTTGTTGTTTACATAAATGACTGTTTTAATCTTTTCATTTTAATTTTTATTGTGATTTGGGTGAAAGTTTACAGAGCAAATTCATTTTCCATATAGCAGCTCACATACACTTTGTCTCATGACATTGACTGTAATTTCCCACAATGCAACAGCTCCCCTCCCACTTCCTTTCCATGGTTACCTCTTCCCTGTGTCCTTCCCTCCCATGCACTCCTGCCCCACGAGCTGTCTCCTTGCGTGTACACAGTGTTTCTATTCTCCCATGAGTGATCCCTCCGAGGAGTGTATCTACCAATGTTCAGCTCATATGCTTGTCTTATGTTTCGCTGGAAGCCACAGGAGTGGGTTCAATTCCAGATCATATACATTTTGTTTTGTGATGCTATACCATTTTTGATTCATAGTCGGACATCCAGCCTCTGCCCACACTGGTAACATATCTCTTGTTTTTGTTGGAATCTGCCAAATCTGCCTATAACTGACATGTGTACATTTGTCCTTATTTTCTCGGTTAAGCAGGCTTTATCTTGAGCAGAAAAAAGAGAAGCGTTTAATTGCTTGCAGAGAGCATTTGCTATGGGGAATTCCCTAGGGCAGAAGTTCCCAAACTTTCTTGTTTCCCAAGTTAATGTTCCTGTAAATTTTTCTCAAACACCTCTAGGCCAAAAACTACCTGTCAGTTCCACTCTAAGTAATTTGGTCCAAACAACTTAATAGTAGTTGTTCATGTGGTGGCCAAAAGATGTCACTGTATTTCCCTCAAAACATTTAAAATATCTTGTTAGTCAATGAAATTTGAGGGCTGTGGCCCTGTGGAATCAAAAGTGATCAATAAGAGAAATGATAAGCAATGATTGAGGATCAGTGTGAAGTTAGGCAGCACGAGTTTGCTAGATGTAAAGGTTCTGTCTTTCTCTGCTACTGCTCTGCAGCTTAAAGTCAAAAACCAAGTTAATTGCCAGGGAAATTCAGTGTGGAAGAAGGGAATAAAGACTAAGATAGCGGCCTGCTTTGAAAGGAATAAAATTCTGCTCTGGCATATAATCCACATCTTGGAGATTTAGCACCAAGTGGTACTTTTGGCCTTAACCAAACGCGGTTGTTTGCTATCATCTATCACAGTAATTAGAACTCTGGCTTCCAACCCAACCTAAGTTCCCTTGATAAATGCAAAGTGTAGCCTGTTGTTGTTGTTGTTGTT
>NW_006921779.1:178744-179590 GCF_000298275.1 Orycteropus afer afer | reverse complement strand
CCTATAGTAAATGCTTGATAAATATCTGATGAATAAATGAATGAATCAGAAGGTTCTGAGTATTCAGTGGTATCTTTCTCCCATACCTTGGCTGGTTAAACCGGAACCTTGAGAGGGGTTAATGTATGAGTATGGTCTCTTAATGCTTGTCAAACCTTTAGAGATTATATGTAGAAGAGCAAGTGATCTGATTTATTATGAGGAGAAGGCCTCAGATGTTACATTAGCCATTTCATTCTTTAAACAGAGTCTCCTAGATGACTGGGCAAGTAAGGGAACCCTGGTGGAAGAAATTAATTGCAAAAGCACTTCTTTAGAAAATCTCATCATGGAGATCACAGCACCTGATTCCCAAGCCAAGACAGGTAAGAGCAGTCTCTCTTTCTTTGATTGGTCAAAATCAAGGCTGGCTATGAGGACAAATGGATCTATAAAGCAGCACCCCCCAGCCCCCCCCCCCATACAACCTAATCTGTTTTTTCCCCTTTGTTATGCAACATTGCTCATTTTTGCAAAATTCTTTCCCATAATGAGAAACATCAATGAACTAGTTGGCCTACTTACCAAAACTCAAAAACCAAACTCACTGCCATCAAGTCAATTCCTACTCATAGCGACGCCCATTGACCCCCATTGGGTTTCTGAGATGGTAAATCTTTACAGAAACAGATTGCCCCATCTTCCTTCCACAGAGCAGCTGGTGGGTTTGAACCACCAACCTCCTGGTTAGCAGTCAAATGCCTTATGCAGTACGCCACCAGAGCTCCTTTGTTGGCCTACTTAAAATTGTCAAATAAACATGAAAGCATCAAAATAATGATTGTTCTTTTTTTATTTTTTATTATT
>NW_006921779.1:173856-178276 GCF_000298275.1 Orycteropus afer afer | reverse complement strand
TCCCTCTCTATGCAGGATCTCCTACATCCCTTCCAAGTAAAATAATGGTTTTTCATTCAAGAAATTCGTTCAAGAATTTCTTTTAAACATGTGAATGGGTTGAATATACATCGTCTTAAACTGAATCAGCCCTGGCTCTGTAGAGTGCGATGTACAGGGAGAAAGCTAGGTACTTTAGAGTCAGTATCAGTATACCAGGCAGGGATTGGCATACTTCTTGGAAGGGGTCATAAAGACTGTGCTCAGAGGTAAGAATACCCTGTAGCTAGAAACTCAAGTCTTTCAAATACAAGCCAATATAAGTTCACAATTAGTTGCTGATTGTTAATTGGAGTCTCATAGGTTTTATTACCAGACTGTATTGGTTCACTCCTATAGTCACTTAAATTGGTTAAAAAAAAAAAATGGTTTTTCCCTTCTGAGAATGGATGCTATTCTGTAGTATCCTAAAGTATATCTTGGGACTATCCAGAAGTGACAACATTTTAGGGGATTGATAATTCTTATAGTCCAAGCCTGTGAAGTCAGTGAATTAGTGTGTGACTAGATCATGAGTTGGCAAACTTTCCATAAAGGGCCAGACAGCAAACATTTTAGGTCGTCAGGCCATATGGTCTTGGCTACTACTACATAACTCTGCCATTGTGGCACAAAAGCAACTGTAAACAATATAGAGTAAGTGGGTTTGGTTGTGTTCTAATAAAACAGAAACAGAGGGCTAAATTTGGCCAGTAGGCTGTAGTTAGCTGGCTCTTGGACTTGCTCAGTGGTTTTGCAAACTTTCAAAAGCAGATTCTAGAACTTTTTTGTTTGTTATTTAAACTAAATCTCAAAGAACAAAAAAATATTTTTTGCATAAATTTCTCTTATAAGTGTATTATAGTATTTCTGTATTATGTGAGTATAAAACTTTGGGAAGGGAGATTATTGGATGACAGCTTCACCATCTGATTTATTTCTGAGTTTTACTTGGTTTCATTGCATCTGTAAAATATGGCTCATACAGCTAAGTAGTTGTAAATTATATGTTTTTAAAAGTTGATTTTACAATCTTGGAATACTCTGATTAAACTGAGCCAGAAGCTTGAAAGTACTTTAATAAATTATTGTTTCAAAGTTAGATCACTAAGAATATCTAATAAGGACTCATATTCTTTTCTTAAATATAAAAACACTTTAAACAGGCATTGAGGATAAAAGCTGTCATTATCATGACTTGAATGTTAGAATTCTATTAGTATACTTTGCTGCTTTGATGAGAGCTTGCTCTGAGTAGGTGTACCGCAGCCTTTTTTTTGTCATTTAATTTATACATAAGTGTACATGTATGGATTTGAATGTTGTCAAGTGCCAGCCACAACCATTCTAGTCAGTGACACTCAAAAAGAATTTTAAATACATGCAGAGATGGCAGAAGCCACTTTATTCTTCCCCAAAAGACAGCATAAACTAGTTGTATCTAGTTGGTTAAAATGTAGTTAACATAAGTGAATGTGCATGTTTATTGCCATTTCTAAGTAGTTGGAAATATATTCTCAATATTACATTTAAACAAATATGTACAGAATCCCTAACACCCACTTCTGAATGCTTTGAAAATCCCTAGCTAGCCTAGGTACTGTGGATATTCCCATCAAATTGTAAAAAACTGTAAGTATTCTTGCTACTTACATTTTTGTAGCTCTTTTTGTTTCCTAAAGTGCTTTTACGTACATTATCTCATTACCTCTCTCTATTAGCCCCATGAGAGTTGACAGGTTGGGAATTACTATCTTCATATCCTGGAGAAGAAAATGAGGTCTGTCCATAGATGAAGGCTCGGCTTTTGAGCTAGTGACAGTCTTGGGTAGGACCTTCTTCTCCTAATTACCAGTCTACTTTCTTTTTGCCATCACCACACTTCAGTGGAATATGATTTTTCTGTTTGGCTTCCTAATTCCATAGTGATACCACCTCGGAAACTCAAGGAGGGGTCGCTATGAGTCGGGTCCAACTCGACGGCACATAACAACAACAACAACAATAATTAAAAATATAAAATGTTTATTTTATCATCACCATTCTAATAACTGTGCTTTAAATATAGCCCTGCCACATGACTTTTTCCACAGTGAAATTAATGGACATGAGAATTTTATTCTATCATTTTAATGTAACATTATAGCCTGGGTAGTTTTCTGATTTATGTATAATCTTTATAATTATATGATGTAGTTTTTGTTTGTTTTGTTTTTACTTATTGGGAAACTGCTGAAATACAAAGAATCGATGCAGGGAAAATATAAGTGAAATTATGGTAATTAGAGACAGAAAAGTCCCAAAGCAGAATTCTGAGAATGTTTGTGTGCATGTTTATTGGCACTTTGAATTTCTATTTTTGGTGGAGGGAGGGGAACAGGGAGAGGTCGTGAGAGGAAAGGCAGAGATCCTTCTTTCAAGAACAAGCTTATTTTATGTCTTTATTAAAAGAATGCTGCTTTTATGTCCTTAATTGTACTTACTGTTCATTTTTATTATGTTGAAGGACTTTAATATTAAAGGTGAACCTTCTTGTCTTTCTTTTAATTCTCATTTCAATATGTGGTAGATATCATTCTAACAGCTCAATTATGTTACCCATACTTGCTTCAAAAAAATTAGGGCAGGGTCAAAAGAATTCAAGTTGTAAATTTAAGAAGAGAATTTGGATTTATTCTAGAAAGGATTAATAGTCACCGCTCCTAAGGAGCTGTCTCTCGACTTGAATGACACTTTGTTGTCTGGCAGCTGAAATGATCTGTCTCTTTCCATGAGTATGTTGTCTTGTGCTGTCTTAACTTCTTGATACCCAAGCTTAAAGTGAGTGCCAAAGAACAAATTCAGTGCCTCTTTGTATTCCTAACACGTTTGTCTTGCCCTGTTTGTCTCCCTGTCCTTCTGCTCAGGTTCCATACTGCCCTCTGTAGGAAGCTCTGTAGGCAGTGTAAACGGATACCACACCTGCAAAGGTGAGAACGCCATTTCAACAGTGCGGTGTGTTAGGACAGTGTTCCTGTGTGGATCTGTGTATGTTGCTATATGTGTGAAGAACTGTTGCCAGGATGGGTGTGAGGGTAAAAACCTGGGAGAAGCAACTGTGATGCCTCTTTGTTTGCTGGTTATAGGCTAAACAGATTGTCAGCTGGTGAAACTAAAAGTACTGAGGAAATAGAGTGGACTGCTAGAAAAGACCAGTAAAGAAAGACCTTGAAGAAAATATACACAAATCTTAGAGTTTAAAGTGGCCTATACTAGAGGTAATCTGGTCTAGCCCTCAGCCTCTCTGAGGTGACTTCTCTGTAGTTTGGAGAAAAGGGAACAGATTAAGAAGAGGAAGGAAATGCCCAAATCCATTGCTCCCAACACTGTGCTAAAGTTGAATTCCTTCTCACTCCCCTCACTTTTGCTCTGCCACGTTTATTTAGCATTTTAAAGTGAACATCTGAGTATATAATGCCAAAATCAGGAAGCAGATTAATGTAAGCATTTTTGCTTTGTATATATATATACATGAAATTTTATGTTACTTACTAGGAAAATAATTTCTAGTTCCCTAGAAGGAATAGGAGAAATGCCTAATCCTGACAAGTAATTTAGGAGTGAGGCACCAAAGGAGGTGCTTCAAGAGCTAGTCCCAGTCTGATTTCTGTTTGTGCAATACTAGATCTGACGGAAATCCAGTGTGACATGTCAGATGTAAACTTGAAGTATGAAAAATTGGGCGGAGTACTTCGGGAACGCCAGGAGAGCCTTCAGGCTGTGCTCGGCAGAATGCAGGAAGTTCAGAAGGAGGCAAGCTCGGTGCTACAATGGCTGGAATCAAAAGAGGAAGTCCTGAAAGCCATGGATGCCTCTTCTTCTCCAACCAAAACAGAAACAGTGAGAGCCCAAGCTGAATCTAATAAGGTACTGTGTTTACATTAGCTGCATCCCACACACTAAGAAGAAGAGAGTGACCTGAGGAACATTTACTGTACTCAGGTTTCTGCTGAGTCCAGGGACCTGAGAGAGAATAGACAACCACCCAGGCTGTGATGAACAATATGGTTGACTTTCAAATGATTACTGTGCCTTAACTCTCCTAGAAAATTTTCCTACTTGTGAAATTAGAAATTGTTATAAATCAGATTCAGAAACAAAACCAGATCTGTCTGTAGAAAGAGAATAGCCCTCTTCAGAAGCATCAGCTCATTGAGAATGGGACCTCCTTTTCTGTATGATACTGGAAAGAGAGCAAAGCCGTTCTTCATCAAAGCACCTTTCCAACCCTTTTTTTTTTTAATTTTTATTTTGATTTGGGTGAAGATTTACAGAGTAAATTCACTTTTGATACAACAGTTCACATATACTTTGTCTCATGTCTTTGACCAAAATTTACAGTGCAACAGCTCCCCTCCCACTT
>NW_006921779.1:170358-171469 GCF_000298275.1 Orycteropus afer afer | reverse complement strand
TTCCTATCCACGAGCATGGGATGTTTTTCCATTTATGTAGGTCTCTTATGGTTTCTTGAAGTAGCTTTTTATAGTTTTCTTTGTAGAGGTCTTTTGTATCTCTGGTAAGGTTTATTCCCAAGTATTTTATTTTTTTGGTAGCTATTGAGAACGGTATTGATTTCCTACTTTTCCAACCCTTGAAGTGATGTAAGTGCCTGTGATTATAGTTTATTCTTAAGGTAGACATATAGGACTAGGAAAAATACCAAAAGAAAAGACCACCTTAAAAAAAACTGTAAGAAATTTTCACCAAAATTTTTAATATTCCAATTGAGCATAGTATGACAACATCTTCTCCAACCACAAAAACATCATCATCATCATATCATGATGGTTTTAGTTTATAAGGATTAATAACTTCTTATGGGACCATACTGTTACATTCTATATGAAAGAAACTTGGATCCTGTTATCCAAATTTTCATTTTAAAGTAAAACTTGAGGCAGAAAGGTTAAATATCTTAAAATCTCAAGGCAAGTCATGGATAGAATCAGAAGTAGAGCATATAATTGCTGCCCAGTCTTCCAGTTATTTCTACTACATGCAGCTGTGTTTCCTGTCTGGAATTTCATGACATACATGATGTTCTTTCTCCTAGGCCTTCCTGGCAGAGTTGGAACAGAACTCTCCAAAGATCCAAAAAGTAAAAGAAGCCCTGGCTGGATTACTAATGACATATCCCAGCTCACAAGAAGCAGAAAATTGGAAGAAAGTGCAAGAGGAGCTCAGTAAGTTATCATAGGGATATTGTAAATTCATTAAGTTACTTGTCCTCAAAGCAAGTACAGAATTTCAGCACATCTTATAAAGCAAGAATTATTTATAGTTAATTTTTATAAGTAAGTAAAAGGCCCACACAGGTTCAGAGACTGATTAGGCGAAAAATTGAGAGATTCTACTCAAAGTGTCAAAAGTTGGGCTTTCTTAGGCATGTGACTGACAGTCTGCTGTGATCACGAACTAAAGAGAACATTGATGATAAAAGTGATGATGCAGTGAGGATGAAGATGAAAAATGAGTAATAATTTAAATTATGATATATTCATAATATTGAAAGATGCAGGTGAA
>NW_006921779.1:167049-169935 GCF_000298275.1 Orycteropus afer afer | reverse complement strand
GACAGTTCTACTGTGTCCTAGAGGGTCAGTGTAAATTGGAATCAACTCAGTGGCAGTGGGTTTTGTTTTGCTTTGTATTCTATTATCTCTGAGTGGTAGGATTATGGGTATTTTTAAGTTATTCTTTTGGTGTGTTACTATTCTAATTTTTCTACAGTGACCATGTATTGCTGTTGCTGCTGCTTCTTGTTCTTCCCCTTTGCTTTTTTTGTTTTGTATTTGAAATAATTATGTATTCACAAGAAGTTGCAAAATAGTTTTACAGCCATTCACTCAGCCATTCCCAGTGATAACATCTTGTATAACTGTAACACAGTTATCAAAACCAGGAAATTGACATTCATGTAATCCACAGAGTTTATTCACATTTCACCAGTTTTACATGCACTCACACATGTGGGTAATTCTATGCAGTGTTATCATATGTGTAGCTTCTTGTAACTTCCCACCACAATCAAAATACATTATCTGTTTCTGTTGCTGTTTTAGTATTTTTAAAAGTTATTTTTAATTAAAAAAATTTTAAGTAATGCTCCAGGGGTCATTTCCTGTATTATATTAGGAACATAATTTAGGGAGCAGGCTAGTTGCTGATGAGAATAAAGAGCTACATTCTCTCATTTCCTCTCCACAGATTCCCGATGGGAAAGGGCCACTGAGGTGACTGTGGCTCGGCAAAGGCAGCTAGAGGAATCCGCAAGCCATCTGGCCTGCTTCCAGGCCGCAGAATCCCAGCTCCGGCCCTGGCTGATGGAGAAAGAACTGATGATGGGAGTGCTAGGACCCCTGTCTATTGACCCCAATATGCTGAATGCACAAAAGCAGCAGGTCCAGGTGAGCAATGTAGCTTAATGCTGTAGAGCAAAGAAATTGAACTGACGTGAGCCTGGGTTCAAATGCTGCTCCCTGCAAATAGATCTCATGACCTTGGACAAATCATTTAACCTCTCAAGACTCTCATACTTCTCCCTTTAAATGAGATGTTTATAGCATGCTTACCACAGTGCTTGTCAATAGTAAACAGTCAATAACTGCATTATTAATGTCATTAACAGAGATAATAAGAGGAGTGGATATGACAATGGGAAACTCTTTCTGATTATTCAATTTTCACTTTTAATCTCCAATGGTAATGATCTGTATTACTTAATACCTGATATCTCCTGCCTTTACCTAAAGATTTTCTGCTGATCAGACCTCAACAAAATTGATTGAGGTGCCCAACATCATAGAAATGTAGGATGGTGAAAATTGTCACAGTAGCCTAACATTACTCATTAGTTTATTTCCAATGAAATCCTACCTGGAACTTTTTCCTTAAGTATATTTAAAAGCTGTTATGTTGGGTATTGTTCCATGAAACTGATGTACATGTAATTTTTGCCAAAAAATCTGAGGAAAAATTGGCAGAGACACAAATGAGTAAAAGCTGTAATACAGGCAAGATAATACTTTATTATTAATTTTGTATATATGTACACAACAGATTAGTTAAAAGCAAAGGGTGTGTAGGACCTGCATCTTCCCCAAAACCTGTTCCATTTCTTAACCATCCTCCAGTTTTCCAACTCATAATATCCCTTAATTACTTTCAGTTAAGACCTGAGGGTAATTTTTGGAAACCTTCCTTTTCAGTCCTCAAACCAGATAACTCATAAGTTCTATTTAGTCTACTTTTCAAAATATTTTTCTAGGGGCTTCCAAATTTTTGGTCTAAAAACCCATTTATGTTCTTAACTATTGAGGGACTTCCAAAGACCTTGTGTTTATCTGTGGATATTGACCATATTAAAACATTGAGCTACTTTTAAAATATGTATTCATTAATTCAGGGAGCTCTGGTGGTGCAGTGTGTAAGGCATTTGACTGCTAACCAGAAGGTTGGTGGTTCAAACCCACCAACAGCTCTGCAGAAGGAAGATGGACCAATTACCTTCTGTAAAAGTTTACTACCTCAGAAACCCAATGGGGGGGGGGTCACTGTGAATCAGAATCAACTTGATATCAGTGAATTTGGTTTTTTATTTTTTCATTAATTCATGTAAAAATAGCAGCAGTAAAACCATCATGTTTAACCTAACATTTTTTATGAAAAAAGAAATCATAAAATTTTCTAAAACATGAAATATTTAATAAGAGTAGCATTGTTTTATATCTTTGCAAGTCTCTTTAATGTCTGGCATGATAGAAGATTCTCACGTCTGCTTCTGCATTCATTCTGTTGTGATACCAGGCATTGTGTAGCCTCTGGAAAACCTCATTGTGGACTCATGACAGAACAAGAATTTTAAAAGGCAAATAATATCTTAGTATTATTATGAAAATAGTTTTGACCTCCTGGACTCCCTGAAAGGATCTGGAAGTCCCAGAAGTCCCTGAACCATGCTTTGAGAATCACAATTCTAATTCTTTGCTCTTCCCCATTCTCTCTGCTACTTCCTTTTTGAGGCTTGATCCCTATCCTAGACCATTGCAACAGGCTTCTAACATTTCTTTTTGTCTACCTGCCACACAATTATCAAGTTATCTTATTGAATCACATATCTGAATATATTTAAATGTTTCAGTGGTTCTTGGCTGTCTATTAAATAAAGTCCAAATACCTGCTCAATGTAGTATATAAGACCTTTCATAATCAATGTGGTATACACAAGACCCAGTTGGTCTTACCAACATCATTCCATCTATTCCCCCATATACCCAGGTTTGTACACATACCAGATAATTTGTTCTTTCCTAAAACATAAGATGCTTGTATATCTCTGTTCCTTTGCTAATATGGCTCCTCCTAGAATGCTCCTCAGGAGCTCTGGTAGCATAGTGCCTAAGGCACTTGACTGCTAAACAGAAGGCTGGCGGTTCAAACCCACCAGCCACTCCTCAGAA
>NW_006921779.1:158834-166611 GCF_000298275.1 Orycteropus afer afer | reverse complement strand
TTGTTGTCACCTATGTAAAGCCTTTCCTGATTTTCCTCTTCTACCCTTTGTCATTCCCAGCAGAAATAATCACCCTTATTCCTTGCTTTCATAATATCATGTTTGCATCAGTGTTTCATCCTTTTTAATTTTTGTCACATTATATTATAATTTATTATTTACATTGTCCCTTTTTCCTTGAGGTCATGTCTTATGTGTTTGTGTACAGTATGATTGCTGAGCACTTTCAATAACTTAATCCTTACAACAGCCAAATTAAGTACTGTTAACTATCCTCGTTTTGTAAATGAGGAAGCTGTGATTGGAGAACTTTAAAAAAGTTGTCTAAGGTTACACAGCTAGTGAGTGATGGAGCCAGAATTTGGGCCTAGTCAGTCTGACTCCAGAGCCTATAATCCTAACGTCTTTGATGAATACTGCAGAGAATACAAAAGAAATAAAAGACAAAGTCTTTGCTTTACAGATGCTCATTATCTAATTGTGCTATATGATAATATACAGTTAAGTGCTTTTAGGATTCTGAGAAAGAAACTTTAAAAAAAAAAAAAAAAATCAGAGGTATTGAGAGGTAAAAATGACAAGCCTAACCTACTCCAAACTCCCAATTCAGAGGCCTGGGTGTTACATGAGTACCAATCCATAGAACCAACTTTAGTTTCCCAGCCTCTAAAACCAAAGCCAAATCCATTGCCATCGAGTCAATTCCAACACTTAATGACCCTATAGGACAAAGTAGAACTGCCCTATTGGGGATATTATGCTGAGTTAAATTAGTCACAGAAGAGCAAATATTGTATGAAACCATTATTAGGAAAAGTCAAGCAATGGTTCCATGAAGAAAGATACATTCTTTGATGATTACCAAGGATGGGTAGGGAAGGGAGAGTAAACCACTAACTATAGGGTTGTTGTTGTTGTTATTTGCCATCGAGTCGGCCCCAGCTCAGGAAAAAGAAAAAGAAGGTGTTCATGGGTGAAATGTACTAAGGTCTGCATAAAATGTTTGTTGTCAGTTGCCATAGAGTCAATTCCAACTCATGCTATCCCCATGTGCACTGACTGCATAAAAATTATACAGGTATGTGTCAACAAAACAAAACAAAAAAAGAAAAGAAACTATCTCAGTAGGTTTCCAAAGCTGTAAATCCTTTTTTTTTTTTTTTTTAATTGTGATTTGGGTGAAAGTTTACAGAGCAAATTCATCTTCCATACGGCAGTTCACATACACTTTGTCTTATGACATTGTAATCTCCCACAGTGCAACAACTCTCCTCCCACTTCCCCATAGCCACCTCTTCTCTTGTGTCCTTCCTTCCCATGCACTCTTGCCCTGCAAGCTGTCCTCATGGGTATACACAGCCCTTCTATTCTCCCATGATTGATCTCTCCAAGGACTGTATCTACTTAATGTAAATGTTCAGCTCATACACCTGGTTTTGTTTGGTTGGACGCCACAGGAATGGGTTCAATTCCAGACCTGAAGGGTAGCTGGGAGCCATAGTCTCAGGGGTTCCACCAGGCTCTATCAGACCAGCAAACCTGGTCCCTTTTTTTTTTTAATGATTTTGAGTTTTGTTCCACATTGTTCTCCCTCTCTAGCCAGAATCTCCTACACAGATCCCCTTCCTAGTGGTTGACAGTGGTAGCTAGGCTCCATCTAGTTCTTGTGGTCTCATAGTTGTCTAGGCTAAAGATTGCATGGTATACCAGACCCTTGGACTAATTGTTTCCATGTGTCTTTGGTTTTCTTCATTATTTGTGCTGGACAAGGCAAGACCCATTGTTGCATCTAGATAGCCACTTGTACGCTTTTAAGATCCCAGTCACTACTCTCCAAAATAGCATGTTGAACAATGTTCTTGTGTAGTATGCATATGTTATGCCAATTGAGCTTGATGTCCCCTGCAACCATGATCCTGAGCCCACAGGTCCAACTACTTGCTCCCTCTGGGTAGCTGGCTATGTCCAAGAAGTGACTACAGCCTTGTTCCTTATCAAGGCTATAAATCATCATGGAAGCAGACTGCTTCATCCTTCTCCTATGGAGTGACTAGTGGGTTTGAACCACTGACCTTTCAGTTAGCAGCCGAATACTTTATCCACAGCATCAGCAGTAGCCGAATACTTTATCCATGGCATCATCAGAGGTCCTTTTACCAACGTACACCACCCTTAATAACTGATACTAGAACAGAGTAGGGCAAATAAGGAAAAGAAATAAAATAGGCACAATCAGTGATCCATTCAAAACTGGTTTGTATTAAGCATTTGTTAAGTGATACTGTCTTGGCCTATAGCTTGGTTCCTTGAGTTTTCTGGTTTATTTTCAAAATGGTTTGGCAATATTTAGTGTAATCCACAATCAATTTTTGTTTTGACACTGTATTTAGGTTTGCTTTTCTTTCTAAACATCTTGCTGTTGCTTCTGTTTCAGTTTATGCTGAAGGAATTTGAAGCACGCAGGCAACAGCATGAGCAGCTGAATGAGGCAGCTCAGGGCATCATAACAGGCCCTGGAGATGTGTCTCCATCCACGAGCCAAGTACAGCAGGAACTCCAGAGCATCAATCAGAAGTGGGTTGAGCTGACAGACAAGCTTAATTCCCGTTCCAGCCAAATTGACCAAGCTATTGTCAAAAGCACTCAGTACCAGGAATTGCTCCAGGACTTATCAGAGAAGGTGAAGGCAGTTGGACAGCGGCTGAGTGGCCAGTCAACCATCAGCACCCAACCTGAGGCTGTAAAACAGCAGTTGGAGGAGACCAGTGAGATTAGATCTAACTTGGAGCAATTAGACGATGAGATTAAGGAAGCCCAGACACTGTGCAATGAACTCTCAATGCTCATTGGTGAGCAGTACCTCAAGGATGAGCTGAAGAAGCGTTTGGAAACTGTTGCTCTGCCTCTCCAAGGTTTAGAAGATCTTGCAGGTGAGCTGGGGTGAGGAATACATTTCTGCCATTATTGATGGCAAGCAGAAAGAAGGAGTGGGTTAGTGGCAGTTTCAAAAATCTAGGGTGAATTACTAAACATTTTGATAAAAGATTGTATAGAAGAATCCTGATCAAAAGGGGAAAATGCAGAACAGAATTTCAAATTCTTGTGGACTTTCTGGAGCCATGAAGGGTTGATGAACTCATGAAACTCTTGAGCTGAGTTAATCTTTAAACCTTTAACAAAAGATTTCCCTTGAAGTCTTCTTAAAACCAAACAATAGTCTGGCTTAACTGTTAAAAATTGTCTGTCTTGAGCATTATGCTCTTAAGAACTATGTAGGATCAAAGTGACAACAGCAACTCAGAAGATCTGATAGGAAACTAAGGGGGCAGTGAGCTTATATTAATGGGGAAGAAAAGACTCAGAAAAGGAAAGTGAAAATGGTTGCACAGCTTGAAGAATGTTATCAGATGTCACTGAAATGTATATATAGAAATGGTTAAATTGCTGCATGCTTTGCTGTGTATATTCTTAACAACAACAACAAAAAGAATCTAGGGTGATTCTTTTGTAGCTTTTGGGCTCAGAATAGTGCTAACATAACCCTTTTTCCACTACAGTGGGAGCTGTGGTGGTTATTACACATTGATTGAGCACCAGCAAGATGTGAAACTTTACACAGCATAATCCTAGCATTAGGAGCTCAAATATGAATTCAGCCAGCAGTTAGAGAGTCATGCTTATAAATGTACTTAAAAGTAGAATTACATACCTATTTTCACTGATGCCTACTTACTTTCTTTATATTCATACATATATGCCCACATACACAAACATCCACACACACTATCTATCCAAAGTTAGAACATGTTCTGGACTTCTTATGATGGCCTTGTACAAGAGCAAAAATTTTTTATCATTAATTCATTGCCTGTTTCTCTGGAAACATTTATGACTTCTTAACTGTTTACCAGTTTAGAAGTAAAAGTTTACTCTGTTTCTCAAACTACCTTATGAGGTTGCTGTGAGTATTAAATTAAGTAAGATACCATACATGAAGGAACCTAGCTATGTGCCACTTTTCTAATAGGCCTGCAATTAATGTTAGTTTTCTTCCCCTAAGATAAGACCTTATGCTGTGTTCAGGCTTGGCTGATTTAAATTTCATTTTCTCATTTCAGCCGATCGCATGAACAGACTCCAGGCAGCTCTTGCCAGCACTCAGCAGTTCCAGCAAATGTTTGATGAGCTAAAGACCTGGTTGGATGACAAACAAAGCCAGCAAGCAAAACACTGCCCAGTTTCTGCAAAATTGGAACAGTTACAGTCTCAGCTTCAGGAGAATGAAGAGTTTCAAAAGAGCCTTAACCAGCACAGTGGTTCCTATGAGGTGATTGTTGCTGAAGGAGAATCTCTGCTTCTTTCTGTGCCTCCTGGAGAAGAGAAAAGGACTTTACAAAACCAGTTGATTGAGCTCAAAAACCATTGGGAAGAGCTTAGTAAAAAAACTGCAGACAGACAATCCAGGCTCAAGGATTGTTTGCAGAAAGCTCAGAAATATCAGTGGCATGTGGAAAACATCGTGCCATGGATAGAGGACTGTAAAGCCAAGATGTCTGACCTGCGGGTCACTCTGGATCCAGTGCAGCTAGAGTCCAGTCTGCTAAGATCAAAGGCTATGCTGAATGAGGTGGAAAAGCGCCGCTCCCTGCTGGAAATACTGAATAGTGCTGCTGACATCCTTATCAATTCTTCTGAAACAGATGAGGATGATATCCGGGATGAGAAAGCTAGAATTAACCAGAACATGGATACTATTACAGAAGAACTACAGGCCAAAACAGGGTTGCTTGAAGAAATGACTCAGAGGCTGAAGGAGTTCCAAGAAAGCTTTAAGAATATTGAAAAGAAGGTTGAAGGGGCCAAACACCAACTTGAGATCTTTGATGCTTTAGGCTCTCAAGCCTGTAGCAACAAGAATCTGGAAAAGCTAAGAGCTCAACAGGAAGTGCTACAGGCCCTGGAGCCTCAGGTGGACTATCTGAGGAACTTCACTCAGGGCCTGGTAGAAGATGCTCCAGATGGATCTGATGCTTCCCAACTTCTACATCAAGCCGAGGTCACTCAGCAAGAGTTCCTAGAAGTGAAGCAAAGAGTGAACATTGGTTGCATGATGATGGAGAATAAGTTGGAGGGGATTGGCCAGTTTCACTGCCGAGTCCGAGAGATGTTTTCTCAGTTGGCAGACCTGGACGATGAGCTTGATGGCATGGGTGCTATCGGGAGAGACACTGATAGCCTCCAATCCCAAATTGAGGATGTTCGGCTGTTCCTTAACAAAATCCAAGTTCTCAAGTTAGATATAGAGGCCTCTGAAGCTGAGTGCCGACAAATGCTGGAAGAAGAGGGAACTCTGGACTTGTTAGGTCTCAAGAGGGAGCTAGAAGCCCTGAGCAAACAGTGTGGTAAACTGACAGAGAGGGGAAAAGCTCGTCAGGAACAGCTCGAGCTGACCTTGGGTCGAGTAGAGGACTTCTATAGAAAATTGAAAGTACTCAATGACATGACCACAGCAGCTGAGGAGGGAGAGGCCCTCCAGTGGATAGTAGGGACAGAAGTGGATGTCATCAACCAGCAATTAGCAGATTTTAAAGTAAGTCTCATGCTTGTTTTTTAATCTTTTTCTCTCTAAACTGTATACTTCTTTTCTTGAAACTTGGAAACCAATTGCGTATACATCTTAACCTCTGTCCCTGGTTTCACTATTCTCACTTCCATCACCATCACAGCACACTGTTTGGAGACTAAACAATCTCTTGGACTTCTGAGCAAACTGGCTTGAACATTTTCTATTATAGTTTATGTCAGTTTTTATAACCAATTTAGGATATAGCAAGAAATGCCCAAGCCTTATCTCTTATGATTTCTTGAGATTTCAGATTAACTGATTTTGTAACATTTCTTTAGGTCCCTATTTTTCAAATTGAAGTATGATGCCATAAGATAAACGTGGGTTCATCTTTCTGAAATACTGATTTTATCCAGATATGGACAGGGGTTGTGGTGGTAATTGGATTATTGGTGTACTTAGGAACCCTGGTGGTATAGCATCTCCATGAGTTGGAATCAACTCAGTGACAGTGGGTTTGGTTGTTTTGGTTGGCAGTGCAGTGACTAAAGCACTCAGCTGCTAACCAAAAGGTTGACAGTTTGAGCCTACTAGCCACTCCACGGGAGAAAAAGGAGGCAGTCTGCTTCTGTAAAGATTTTCAGCCTTGGAAACCCTATGGGGCAATTGTACTCTGTCCTGCAGGGTTCTTGTAAGTTGGAATAGACTCAACAGCAGCGGTTTTTGTTGATGTATTACTGGTATATTATGGAATAAAATACAAATGTCTCAAGAATTATTCAGATAAAACATGATGCTCTAAAGAAATTTCCTATTTACAGCAAACAATTTAAGGATACATTCCAAACTCCTTGTGGGTATAAGTTCTCTTCTAATAGGAGAGTTTGAGAAATACTGCCTTAATTGCAAAGCTGTTACGGTGCTCTGCCCAAGTCATAATTTCCAGTCCTGAGATTTTGTGAGTCTTTATTAAAACAGCAGGAAGATTAGAGGACTTGCCCCAAAAGTGCTCCTTTGCTGGGTCAGGGGCTTGGAACTCTTAGGGCTGTCTGATCAGGCTTGCTCTCACTGAGTGAGCCTTTTGTACAGAGTCTCCCTTGTTGTAAATACTTAAAAGGGGTTTGCTGTGCTGCTGGAGGCCACTCTGCTGCTGTTTTCCTTCTTGGTGCATGGAATAGATTTGGAAAGGATACTTCTAGCACTTGATTTCCATCACTAGCATTAATTACTCCCACCTACATAGTTAACCATCCGAGGCAATTTGTTCTCTCAGAGCTCCTGCTTTTCAGAATTGTTTCTATTAAAAATATGAATGGAGAGGTGGTCTTGACACTGGATCAGACACATGGTCCCTAGAAAGGTCCCAACTTTGTAGACAACCTCCAAGTGCAGAAAGGTGGCTGTTTCAGAAAGGCCTATGTAGGTGCTTATGAATATTTAGCACTAAGGCGGGACTTTGGCTGAAGGCCCCATTACCATGTTTGGAGACTATACAGTTTGGAGCATCAGAAGTCTTTGCATTTGAGTTTTTTTAGGCATCCAGGTAAGGAGAGGGTGGGTAGAAAAAATTCAAACCAACAAGCTGATGTGTGTTCCTCTTAGAAACTTTCGTATCTGTCATCGTACAGAGATCACATCGCAGTGGCTTTCTTTGCTTCCTCATGTCTGCTTTTCTTTCCTTGAAAGCAGAGGCAATCTCTTCTACTGGCATACTTCATCTATCCAATTTACTTGAATCTCGGTTGCTTAAGATAAACAATATAACCAACTAAATTAATTTCTTAGAATACTGAAGCTTATCCCTATAAGCCCCAAAATAATTTCATCTAACCAGATTCTGGTTTATGTGGGGGATTGTATGGTTATGTTGTTTCTAAACACTGTATCATGAGTGAGTTTTTCTTAATGAGTCCAGGTTAACATTAGAAAAAAGATTATACTATTTTCAAATATAGCGATATCCTCAAGGATGTTAGAGCTATTCGGAGCTGCTTGTCTTTGTAGTAAATGTTCATAAATTACTGTATAGTTTTAGCTCTGAATTAGAGTTCTTTTTCTGAGCCTTTACATTGTAGTATTGGTTGAATTGGCTGTGTGTGATCTGTGTAAGGGGAAGATGGTAGGGCAAGATGGCGGACTAGGCAGAAGGATTGCACAGACCCTCTTCAACAAAGAAAAGGGAAACCAATTAACACAGACACAGAAGATAAT
>NW_006921779.1:151566-152911 GCF_000298275.1 Orycteropus afer afer | reverse complement strand
AGTTCTTCTGGTCTCATAGTTGTATAGGTTGCAGATCAGATGGTGTACCAGTTGTGAGGACTGATTGTTTCCATTAATTTTGGTTTTCTTTCTTCTTTGCTCTTGACGAGAAGAGACCCATCGTTACTCTTCACATGTTTGTTGGCCATCTGAATATCCTTCTTGGTGAAATGTCTATTCATGTCATCTGCCCATTTTTTAATTGGATTATTTATTTTTGTTGTTAAGTTGTTGGAGTTTTCTATAAATTCCAGAGGTAAGTCCCTTGTCAGATACGTCATTGCCAAGTATTTTTTCCCAATCTATAGGTTCTCTTTTGACTCTTTTGAAGAAGTCTTTGGAAGCACATAAAAATTTAATTTTTAGAAGGTCCTGTTCATCTAGTTTCTCTTCTGCTGTTTGTCCATTTTGGGTTATGCTTGATAGTCTATTTATGCCATACATTAGGGCCCCTAAATTTGGCCCTAGTTTTTCCTTGAGGAACTTTAGTTTAAGGTTTCACATTTAAGTCTTTAATCCATCTGGAGTTAGTTTTTGTGCGTGGTGTGAGGTAAGGATCTTGTTTCATTTTTCTGCAAATGCAAAAGTTTTGCCAGCAGCATTTATTAAACTAGACAGTCTTCCCCATTTAATGGATTTTGGCCCTTTGTCAAAGATCATATTGCCCTCACTTTTCACTGTGGTCCCTGAGTCTACCTTTAGCGTTCTACCCCTTCCTTCTAATCTTCATGAGCCAGAAAATGAAGTAACCAACTCTGTTAAAATTGTGTGTTAAAAAAGAACTAGAATATATGAAACAAACAAATTCAAAAAAGAAAAAATAAATAACCTGTTGCTGTCAGGTCAATTCTGACTCATGGCAACTCTATGTTTGCCGAGTAGGACTGCACTCCATAGAGTTTTTGAGGCTGTGATCTTTTGGAAGCAGATTGCCAGGCCTTTCTTCCAAAGCACCTCTAGGTGGGTTGAATCACCAACCTTTCAATTAGTAGTTGAGCGCCTAATCATTTGTGCTGCCTAGGGACTACTGGGTGTTTGGATTAGAGGACCAGTAATCTTTTCCTTTTCTCTTTATCCTTGGTTTCTCGGCATATTCTTAATATTGATGTTGCTAAAAGATTTTAAGAAATTACTGAACATTACTATATTTCATTTATATCCTAGTATTTATCTTACCTAGTAATACTTAGGGAGCTCTGGTAGCATAGTGGCTAAGGCACTTGACTGCTCACCAGATGGCTGGCGGTTCAAACCCATCAGCCACTCCTTGGAAGGAAGGTTGGGCAATCCTACTTCCGTAGTGATACTGCCTCGGAAACCCAAGGAGGGGTCGCTATGAGTCAGG
>NW_006921779.1:105940-151466 GCF_000298275.1 Orycteropus afer afer | reverse complement strand
GGGCAATCCTACTTCCGTAGTGATACTGCCTCGGAAACCCAAGGAGGGGTCGCTATGAGTCAGGGCTGACTCGACGGCACATAACAACAACAAGTAATACTCAAAGCTCAGTAGCTGCTTAGCTGCTTGTTATAACAGACTTGTTTCACTGATTTCTAAGAATAAGCCTCTACCACAAATACTATGGATATGAAGGCTGGGACTGAACACTGATCAGCAGGTCACCTACACAGTCTGTTTATCTGCAGTGCAGAAGGTAGGAAAGGGTAGTGAAGTGCCTTGTAGAGAAACACTACCCTTGTGACCCATCTGTGAGTCAGTAAATAGTTATTATAAAATGGTCAATATCCCTGGAGTTGGGGGATGCCAATCAGAAGCCCAGTTCTATCCTTCCACCTTATAGGGAAGTCAAAGCCTATGAAAAGAATTGTAACCTCCTTCCAGCAAGTCTTTGGCCAGGAGGGGAGGAGCACACACTTGGCTTAATTCATGGGAAGTGAAAACAATGAGAGGAGAAAAGCTGTGTGTCAGTTCCATAGTTCCTTAGAGGCAAAGTGAAGGGAAGGTCTTTCTGGACCCATCCTGAGGACTGAGTCATTTTATTTTTCGAATATTGAGTTTCTGGGGTAATGTGCTATAGTTCAGCAATAGATTAATCTTCTCTTACAGATCAGATTCATAAAGCATGACTCTGCTTTCAGATTAAAATGAACGGTTTTTAATAATAATTAAAAAAAAGCATTAGCTTTAAGTTTTCAGCTCTTTTCCTTTATTTTAATGGGATCACACTCTCTGTGCAGAATATCCTTAAGAGGATATGAATCTATGAGACAGGATAATAGTAATGGACGAGTCATGTCTGTGGAGGACCCCAGGGCCTCTACTTTCCACTATTTTCCGTAGTGCTGCACGATAAATCCTTGGAGAGACCACTAGTCTCTAGGAAAAATTATTTCCTCCTTAAGATGAACATGAAAAACTGAAAGTGACTATTCCTGGGAAAGGCTTTTCCCTCAATTGCTTCTGAGTAATCAATAGAAAATCTGGCCATCCAGTGAGAACCTGTCGGATGAGGATGGAAGAGAGTCCTTTTCCACTTAAAATAGGCAAAGACCTCACACTTTCCTGAGATAGGACTTTTACTTCATTCTGAAGTAGGAAGGAAGAAACCATTACAGAAATCACAAATCAGAGTATTCAGCATGTTTTCAGAAGACTGGAAGGAAAAGACTTGACTTTGGCTAATCTCTTCAGGAAATTACATTTTCCTGAACCAGAAAGTCTCTGATTATTGAGGAAAAGGAAGTATGTGGCAAACAGGATACTAACAAGAAAGGAAGGACCTTTATTTCATTGCACCTTGAGAAGAAGAATCCACCCAAAGTGACTTTCCTGGGATGGGTAGGGAGAGATACGAAATTTGGAGAACAAATATATCAAGTCCGATGATAACAAGAAGCTTTCCTCATTTTTAAATTCTATATGTGGGTTTTAGTAGTCAAGAATTGGTATGATTCAGAGCCTTAAGCCAATCCCTTCCTTCTACTCCCCATCAACTTCTCAAGAACCGTACAGCCTCCCAGTCAGAAAGTATGTGGTGGTTTTGGCATCATACAAATGAGCAATATCGAGAAGCCTGACTGATTCACTTTGAAGTTCATATGTGTTTATATGTAGTATGTGGTTAAAAAGTGCCCTAGTGGTGTAGTGGTTAAGAGCTCAACTGCTAACTGAAAGGTCAGAGGTTTGAATCCTCTAGCCACTATGAGAGAGAAGAGATGAGGCAATCTGCTTCCGTAAAAATTTATGGCCTTGGAAACCCTAGGGAGCAGTTCTACTCTGTGCTATAGGGTCACTATGAGTCGGAATCACCTTGACAGCAGTAGGATATGTATTCAGGCCAGGCTTCAGACTTGGCACTGTACCTCTCGGTGACAAGATAGAACTAGTGGGAAAATGGAAACTTTTTAGGGTCCGTGGGTTTCTCAGAAAAGTTCACTTTATCTAATGGTACATTGGAAGCACCCAAGCTAGTCAGTCTTTTCCTTCCTTGTTTCTGAGGCTGGGACGGTGGGATGTAGGTTGGGCCGCAGGCTTCCCTAATTCAAAGTAAGCAAAGCGCAGGATCAGGGACTGCATATATTTTCAGGATTTATCTGAGAGACCTAGATAGTTTATGAAACCAGAACAGAAATTCCTGTAAATACCTTTATTTTTATTTTTTTGCCTCATGAAAAGCAAGCTTAGTGTTCTTTATGAGCGATGTAAAAACCCTTGGGAGACAGGACCCAACATAGAGCTGAAAGACTGCCAATTAGCACAGAGATACTTACTCTTTTTCAAATAATTACAAAGACAACAGTATCAGCCTATCTACAGTTTTGCCAGTTGGTGTACTTGCCTGAGGAAGATTCATTAGAGAACAAAGCAAATGAAGTCAACATTATCTATCTACCCTTGGAGAGAAGTAAAATCAAACTTGGTTTGACTTGTCTGTCAGCTGGAGGTTTAGATATCCCCAGCTTTACAGTAGCCAAGATAAGTTGATAGCCTCCCCGCTGACTTCCTGTCTTGTGCTGACCCTTGATGTATCTTGTTTTTTTCTGTTTGTGTGTTTGTTTTTATTCCCTTTCTTCTTTAACAAGGCTATTAAAAGAAATAAAGAAAATATAACCTCTACCTACTAGATGCCAGTAGTAAACCCCCAGTTGTGACAACCAAAAATGTCTCCCCTAAGAGGCAAAATTACCCTCTATTTGGACCTCTGCCTTAGAAGAAAATCGCCACCTACATGGGGGAAATTTTGGATTCAGTTGGAATAGGTGCTAGTTGATTAAATATTTACATAGCTTTACATAGCAAACAGCCTGCTGATTGTGCATTATTACATAGCAAACCAATCTGATTATGGTGTGTATAGTAGCACCAACCCCCTCTTAGTTGCCTCCCTTTAGACCAGGCCCTGGATTATTTTTGCTGGTGCTAATCTGTCTGCCTAAAATCTCCTAGTCACTTTCCCTGGCATTTAGAGCTTTGTTTGTGTATAGTTGATGCAGGTGTTTGGTTGATGATGCATTTCTAAAGAGAAGAGGAACTTCCTTTGTGGAAATACTTCAGGGAGCTTCCTTGTTCTGTGTCTTTAATGAGAGACTACAGTCTGTCAGTTGTTCTCAGCCAAGGAGCTCACAGTTCAGCTGCTGATATTTATAACCCTTATGTGACACCCCCCTTTTACCCCCCTTCAAAGAATTCCAATGCTCTGTAATAATCCTCTGCCCTCCCACCATAGCAACTGGGTGGGGAAAAGGTAAAGTGGCCTTTAAGGTTTTAAGTTTGCTACATTGAACTTCTAGCTCCCTTTCAAAGTACCAGTATTTTAAACATCAACATCACAAGCAAAATTCCAAGCTTTCTGCCGTTAAATCATCTTAAAGGAGACTCACACCTCATTGAAGGTTGTAAAACCAAATGGAAGGTTGTCAAAAAAGCACTGATGGATTTCACAAAGATCTGTCTGGAAATTTTGATGGCAAGGGGAAATTTTAAAGAGACAAACGAACATTTTCCTTTGGAAAAGACTGAACAGTTTGAGTCTACTGAAATGTTTCATGTACAGTGTCAGCATACAGCATTTGCAACTAAGATTCATCTTCTGATTTTGTACAAGAGGAAGAAAAATCTGTTTCCAGAAAACCTAGAATTTGGCGTCTGGGGAATTTCTGTTTATTGTTGTGTGTTTGGTTAGTACATGGTTGAGATAAGCATAGACAAGTTGAGAAACAGGACTGTTTCTCACTATGTAGAAATGAATGAAAAGTGGTCTCAGCCTTAGCCCACTACCGGGCATTTTTAAGCTAGACAGTTGGCATATGAGGTAGAAACAGTGAGCCTCTAGGAAGTGTGTTGAGTCGCTGTGAAGGGCACCTGATTATTAGAGTTGCTTGATTTAACAAGGATAAAATGAGTCCCACAGGGAGGCGTGTCAGGTCACTGCACCAAAACATTACTGCACTAGAGGGCTACCTCCCTGCTGAATGGATTCTTCTCAAGTCTTAGCTATCCCAGTTGGAAAAGCCTTGCTATGGGGAAAATGTGTTCCCTCCTCACCTTCCTTAATACTTTGCCAGTACGGAGTCCTTTTCACATATGGGTCACTGGTATTGGCTACAGAAGAGTAATGGGGTACACTTATTCCCTAGACCTTCACAAGCTATTTTCCTACTACCAGTACTATAATTTGAAATGTAGACATTCTTTAGTGTGACTTTGAGAACTTTAGTAACCCAGGAATTAGAGTAAGTATTACCTGGTGATGGTCTGTGGATCCCTTTGTGGGATATTCCTTTCAGTCCATCCTTACTGAGCACTGTGCCAGTCCTTGTAGTGGGTGCTGGAGTTTAGGTCACCCCTATCTAGTTAACAACATAGTATGGGAAATGGATGCAAAGAATTACCATGGAGTGATGCGGTGGTAAGTGCTTAAGACAGACCTTAATCTACAGATATGTAATCCTAGCATCGCCCCTGTAAATCTGACATTCAAAATCCCTGTTTGCCTATAAGGAAAACTGAGACTTGAAGAGGTTAAAGTAACTTGCTCAAGCTACATAGCAAGTAAATGTTTGATCTGAGAATGGAAAGATCTATTTGGTACCACGGTTGTGCTGCACCAGTGATTTTTCAAACTAGGCAGTTTTGCCCCCTGGTAGACATTTGGTCCCCAGGCATTTTTTATTATTGTGACTGAGGAGGCTGCTCCCGAGGAGGCATCTAGTGTGGGTGAGGCCAGGGATGCTGCTAAACATCCTATGGTGCACAGAACAGCCCCTCACAACAAAGCAATCAATCCACCTACTTCTAGAACAATAGGAGGTTTGCTTTCTGCCCTCTTCATATTCCAGTACAAGTAAGAGTTAACTGATAAAATAGCTTCACTGCTAGGGAAAGCTCCACGGTTTCCTCCCTTTTTTTGTTGGGGGGGGGGGTAGTTAAGAATAGTGTTGTTTCCAACAGTGACTTATACAGGTCTTGGATAAAGTCAGGATCTTGGTGAACTAATTTGAGTCAGTGGCTAAAGAATTCTCTCCATGCTTGACCAGTCCCCTCCCTACCCTGCCACAAGGCTCCTGCTGTGGAAATCAATCAGCTGTGCATCTCAAGCTGCTTCCTGTAGGGTGTGTTAGGGAATGGCATCAGCTCCTGCACCAGCTGGGAGTACTGATCTCTGTGTGATTTTATCAGGCTCTGTCTCTTTTGAGCCTTGCTGTTTGGAACAAAGAACCCTCTGTTAGAAGTGCAGAGAGCTAGAATGATTGGACAGCCAGTGTGTATGCACATGGTTCCCACGGCAAAAATAGACATAAATTATGCTGTAGCCTTCAAAAAGTTGGGCCTCCAAGGTTAGTTTCCATATTCACCCTTTCTATGAGCACTCATCTTTCCCCCAAATCAGTGCAGGAGCTACCTAACTGATGAATTAAATGGTGGCATCCCTCAGACCTGGTCTATTTCTGAGTCTTGTCATCTTCCAGTCTCTTACCCTGCAGTTAGAATCATCTTCCTAAAGCATTGCATTGTTCAAATCATACCTGTGTTGAAAATCCTTCCTTTGCTTTCCTGAATTGATATTCAAGGTACTATATATATGAGCTTTACTATCTTTCCAGTCTTATATCCTATATAGATCTTCTGCTTCACCCACTTACCCCAAACACTCTTTATACATTCCTGCCTATTTGATTTCTGCCCATACCAGAAGGTATAGATCAAGTCTTAACTTTCCATAAAGCCTTCCTCTATCTCCCCAGTTCACTATTTCATCCGGTCTCCTGAATCACGTTATCTGCAACTCGTTTTTCCCATATCATATGCTGCCTAATTTTGACATTTTCTGATTATATGCATTTATCTCATCTGTCATCTCAATGAATTCATTTTTGTGTCACTAGAAGTAGTAAGCATATTGGTGCATGGATAGTTGGAGGTTTGTGAATATTGGATTAGATGAGTGCCTTTTATTTCTCCTAAGGTTGGGTGAGCTCTAGGATTTAGGATGTTGTCTACTCTGCATGACTTTAGGTACATCATTGTGTGCCCCCAGAAACATTCTCATCCTAGCCTGGCTTCCCACTTTCCATCTCACCTCTGGGCTCCCTTCCTTCTCCACTGGTTAACAGATGTTAAGGGCATATAACCTCATTTCAATTATTATGCCAAACAAAGCAAAACTAAGAAATAAATTTGCTGCTTCACATGTACTTGAAGAAAGCCAGATTTTGTCGTTGGCCATCATTTTACAGTCCTTGTGGTTTACTCAATTAATTGATAGCTAAGAAGAGTCTTCAAAACTTCATTCAGCTTGGTGAGTGAAAATACTGAATGCAAGTTTGAGTCAGAAACACCCAGCTTTGAATCCCGGTTCTATCGTTTACTAGCCAAGTGACCCTAGGGAAATTCCTTAGCCTCTCTGAATCTTAGTTACTTGAGTTACAAAGTAATTTAACCAATTATAAAGTGTTTAACCATCTAAATAATGACTAAATTGTACCTTTAGAGTTTTTGTGAAAATGATGTGAGGTGTTAGATAAAAGTACTAGGCATATGATAGATGCTTAATAGATAATAAAGTACTTTCTTTTAAAAAATGCTTATCCAGACATGCAAACTAGAATATTGTGAAACTTTTTGAATGAGAAGTTATCCCCTTTGTGCCTAGGGATGATCATCCCCAGAAGATTTGATCTAAGGTCCAGCATCACATTATATTCGCTCTTTTTCTTCTTGGAAACATGGAAATTATGAGGATAAAGTAAAATAATTTTGATGGCAGCAGTGAAACAAGTAGATAGACAATTGAGCAGCTTCCTGGGCAGCTTTTGTGGGCTTGACTCTAACCTCAGAGTGGCAATGCATAGGCAGGTTTAGGTCATGACTTCTTAACACAGCTTTAAATATATTTTATGTATATGCATATATGTATATATATGTGTGTGTGGTAGTTAAATTTTCATGTCACCTTGGCTGGGCCTGGTTGAGTGACAGGCAGCTGGTGGTAGTTATTCCCCATGATGAGACTGGCAGTCAACTCCATGGTGGGATCTACCACAAGCAGCTGAGTAGCTGCCTTTGGGATGTGGTCTGCTTCCTGTATACAAGGAGAAGTCTTGGGGATAGTCTCTAGTTTATGGCACGCTTGGGCCCTGCATGTAGCCGTGTCGTTGTTCAGCAGCCTGCCATGCTCTGCTGACCTTGGGACTTAAAATGGACTTGGATTAATGGCCTGCCATGTGATTTGGTAACATTGGGACTATGCCATTTTATTTGTCAACCTTAGCCTCAGCAGCCAGTAGCTGCCTGAGTGAAGAGATGCCTCTAGCTTCAGTGGGCCAGAAGCAGGAGGCAGAGCTGAAGCCCAAGACTGAGGGGCTTTCACACAGCCCCTAGAGCCTGGCACTTTGAGCTCAGACTTTTAGCCTCCTGAACTGTAAGAGAATAAACTCCTGCTTGTTAAGGCCATCACATTTGTGTTATATTCTTGTGAGGGTGGCACTAGGTAACCAGAACAGAATATGGTACCAGGAATGGGGTGCCACTCTGAAAGATACCGATAATGTGGCAACAGGAGTGGAGTGCATCCTTGGCCTGAGACCCTGGCAGAGAGACCCCAGCATGTGCATGAGAGACGACAGGAGCAGAGCCAAGAGACTGGCAGAGAGATTCCGGCAGAGAGACCAGCATGAAAGATGGTGATATCAGAGCCCAGAGACCAGCATTAAACAGCAACGGGCTTACCAGCCCACAGGGGAGAAAGCTGGATGCCATTGGGTAGGCGGCTTCCTGGTGGAGTGGGTTGCCTTCGGGCTTTAATTGGTGAAGAGACCAGCATAAAATGGAGTAGCAGGTTGGCCGGCCTACGGAGCAAGAAAGCTAAGTGTCTTTTGGGCAGAAAGATTTCTGGTGGCGTAGGTTGCCCTCGGGCATTAATCGGCAGAACCAGAGAGACTAAGGAAACGGAAAGCAGAGCTGCCTCAGCCTCAAAGGATAGGATCATGGCCTCTGGGGGTGGAACCACCATAGCCCCCTAGGTTTCAAAGAGTTAGACCTTCCCCAACTCAGTTCTGGAGTGTGGGGCTGCTTGTTCATGTGAGCCAGTGGAATGGAGTCATAGCCACTGCCCAAGAGTGAGGGGGCAGGGCTGCCATGCCCAAGAGGGAGAGGAATGGGGCCTGCCAGGCCAAGAGGGTGAGGTCGCCATTTAGAGGAACTAGGGGCCTAGAGCCACCTAGTGAGAGAGAGCTGTACAGATGCCACCCAATGAAGATCTGTACAGTGCCAAGTTGACAAGGGGTGGAATTGTGGTAAATTACATGTGTGTGTTAGTTAAATTTGTATGTCAACTTGGCTGGGCCTGGTTGAGTGGCTGGGGCAGCTGGTGGTAGTTATTCCCCATGATGAGACTGGCAGTCAACTTTGTGGTGGGATCTACCACAAGCAGCTGAGTAGCTGCCTTTGGGATGTGGTCTGCTTCCTGTATATAAGGAGAAGCCTTGAGGATAGTCTCTAGCTTATGGCATGCTTGGACCCTACATGTAGCCATGTCGTTGTTCAGCAAACTGCCATGCTCTGCCAACCTTGGGATTTACAATGGACTTGGATTAATGGCCTGTCGTGTTGTTTGGTAACATCAAGATTGTGCCATTTTATTTGTCAATTTTGGGCTTATTAGCCTCAGCAGCCAGTAACTGCCTGAGTGAAGAGATGCCTCTAGCTTCAGTGGGCCAGGAGCAGGAGGCAGAGCCGAAGCCCAAGGTTAAGGGGCTTTCACACAACCCCTAGAGCCTGGCACTTTGAACTTAGACTTTTAGCCTCCTGAACTGTAAGAGAATAAACTCCTGTTTGTTAAGGCCATCCCTTTTGTGATATATTCTTATCAGAATGGCATAGTAACCACCAGCCACCCTCCAGAAGGAAGGTTGGGCAATCTACTTCCACGGAGATAGTGCCTCAGAAACCCAAGGAGGGGTAGGAGTCGGATCTGACTCGACAGCAGTGCTTTTTTTTTTTTTTTGAGTATGTGTGTGTGTATACAATATACATACACGCCTCCTTCTAAGGAGTGGCTGGTGGGTTTGAACCGCCAGCTTTCAATGCAAGCAGTCAAATGCCTTAGGCACTATGCCACCAGAGCTCCCATATATGTGTGTGTGTATTCACTTAGTCATTCCTATCAGAACACCATAGCTAGCAAGTTTCTCTGAGACCATTTTGGCCTTGGTTTATGTGCTCTACAAATCAATATTATTTTCATATCATTAACCAGAAGTCATCACTAGCTCAGTGACTTCCCTAGCTACTTGAGTTACCCATCAAAGATCAGCTTTAATTATCTCAGGGGTCCTTGGCCTAATTGGCTCTTATCACAGGTCATATTATCTTCCTCTGTTTCCATATAATATCAGCTACCAAGTCAGCATCTTCAGGAGAAACAACTTTTAGTATTAATCAATCTTTAATTAAAACATTGAAGTGTGTGTGTGGGGGGGGTGGGAATCAGTTTAGTTTCAGAGGCAAGCAACTTAAAAACACAGATATAATTCATCTCTCTGCCATACATACATACCAGATCATGAAGTTTTAGTGAAAGATTTTAATTCTTTGCCATTTCAGCAAATATAAGTTTCTAATATTTGATTTTGTATGTATATGAGTCAAAGGAAGAAGATAGAAGTAATTGAACTTACTTTAGGTCTTCTTTAGCTTGAATTCATTGTGTCCATTCAAGCAAACCATTTAATGTCTCTCTTCATCTTGCAGTTCTTTCCCAAAGAAAAGGCATGGATTTTGGTCTAATTCTTTAACCAGGAAACCTAAGTTGTTTGTCTGGTGTTTGTAATCAATGATAAGAGTTGCTATAGTAACAAAATGATATTGTTTTCAGAAGTCTCTTTTCTCTGTATTATTTATTCTACCTCTTTTCTCAAATTGGAGAGGGGACACCTGCAAAAAGATTCCTTGGAGAGTCAGCTCAGAGAGTTGGTTTCATGGAACTAACCCAGCAACTTTGTGAAGGTTCCATTCTGAAACTGGAACAACTACTCTTAGGCAGACCTAGGGAAAGTCTACATCCTCACTTGCTCAGGAAAGCTTCCCCTGAACCTCTAGGCCAGATTGGACCACCTTGGCCCATGCTCTCCTAATACTGCTTGCTTCTCTTTCAGAGTTACCTACCGCAGTTGAATTGATGGATTGTCTCCTTTACTGGAATGTAGGCTTCTGACCATGTAGTGCTCATGGTCAGTTCCTGGCATAATTCAGGGCACATAGTAGATATCAATAAATATTTGTTGAATGAGTGAAGAGAATCAAGGAGAAAACCTTATGAAATTAATTACCTTAAAATGACAGGAAGAGGAGTCCTGGGAGGCAAAGAAGGTTAAAAAGGTAGCATTAGGATAGCACAGTGTCATAGAAGCTAAAAGAACAAAGTCTCAAAAAGAAGGGAGAACCAATACTTTCTCACTTTTTTTTTCCCTCAATTTTTATTGTGATTCAGGTGAAAGTTTACAGACCAAATTTATTTTCCATACAGCAGTTCTCCACAATGTTACAGCTCTTTTTCCACTTCCTTCCCTGTGTCCTTCTTTCCTACGCATTCCCGCCCCCCTCAAGCTATCTCCCTGTGCAAACACTGCCCTTCTGTTTTCCCACAATTCGCTGTAAGGAATGTATCTACCTGATGTAAATCTTCACCCTATATGCCTGTCTGTTGTTTAGCTAGAAGCCACAGGAGTGAGTTGAGTTTCACTGTTGTTACTGTTGTTAGGTGCCTTTGAGTCAATTCCAACTCACAGGGACTATATGTACAGCAGAACAAAACACTGCCCTGTCTTGTGGCATCCTTAAACCCCTGTAATGTGATGCAGCTCCCATCCCTCTGCTGAAACTGTTCCCTTGGAAGTAGTCACTAACTTCCTAACTGCCAAGTCTAGGGGTCTTCTAACTCATTATCCTCTTCAGTCTTGATGCAGCATTTAATAGCATAATCTTCCTTCTTAAAAACCCTCTTGTCTGCCTATTTTCCTGACACTGCACTCTCCTCATTCTCTTCTCTGGCTGCTTTTCTACTTTCTTTTTTCAGTTTATCTTCCTGCCTCCTAAATATAAGTGGTTCCTGCAGTTCTGTTATCTGTTATCTGTATACTCAACCCCTGGGATGTATGTCTGGCCTCTCACTGTTCTGTGGGTAGCCCTTCCAAAGCTGTATCTCTAGCCCCAAACTTGAATCTATGTGAGAGATCCATGTGGACATCTCCCCGTGAATGTGTTCTCTTCTTTTTCCCTGCTATTGTTTTATAATAAAAACCAAACTCACTGCTGTCGAGTCTGATCTAACTCATAGAGACCCCTCCTTGGGTTTCTGAGACGGTTATCACTACGGAAGTAGATTGCCCAGCCTTCCTTCCGAGGAGCGGCTGGTGGGTTTGAACCACCAGCCTTCTGGTTAGCAGGCAAATGCCTTAGGCACTACAACTACACCACCAGAGCTCCCTATAATACTACTACCAAACCAAAAACAAAACAAAAAAAAACCCACTGTCATTAAGTTGATTCCAACTTATAGCAACCCCCATCGGGTTTCCAAGGCTGAAAATGTTTACAGTAGATTGCCTTATTTTCCTCCCATGGAGAGGCTGGTAGGTTTGAACAGGTGACCTTTTGGTTAGCAGCCCAATGCCTTTACCACAGCATGACCAGAGCTCCTCCTACTGCTCTACTACTATCCTCTCAGTAACCCAAGAGTAATGCTGTAGTATTATTTTTAATTTATTTTTTTCCCTCACCTCTACCTTCTATCTAGTCAGTTGAAAGTCTGAAGATCATGCCTCTGCAATTTCTTTCATAACCCCGTTCTTCATTTTCATTAGCTCAGGTTTTTTTGTTTTTGTTTTTGTCTTTTATGTCTTGCCTAAAGTGTGTAGTTCTCCTAACTGATGGCTCCACCTTCAATCTTCCCCGTTGACCATCCATTATATACGTATTAACACAAATGCAGAATCAGCAGACCTGTGCTTCAATCTCGGTAGTGTAATAACTTGTATAATAACTGTATTACTCTGGACAAATGAGTTTATCATCCTGAGCTTCATTTATTAATTAAAGATTTGAATTTTAAAATGAGATACTATATATTAGATGGCAGTTGAATGAGCACCCAGTCACAAATTTTCAGGAAATCTTCCACACACAATTCAATAACTCTCATAACCCTTTGATAAGTTTAAGAACAAATCCTGATGTAATAATGGTTTTCTGAATAAAGCATAAATTTTTTGTTTTGGCATTCCAGAGCCTTGGTGACCTGGCCTTGATATACTTATCATCCTGAGCTATCATTTTCCCCTTTAGTACATCCTGCACTTAATCCATACTGAGCCAGAATTTGCTCCTTTGTTGTGGTTGTTGCTGTTATGTGCCATCATGTCTGCCTGACTCATAGCGACCCCTCCTTGGGTTTCTGAGGCAGTATCACTACGGAAGTAGATTGCCCATCCTTCCTTCCGAGGAGTGGCTGGTGGATTTGAACTGCCGGCCTTCTGGTTGTGGTGTTGTTATGTGCCGTCGAGTCGGACCTGACTCATAGCGACCCCTCCTTGGGTTTCTGAGGCAGTATCACTACGGAAGTAGATTGCCCAACCTTCCTTCCGAGGAGTGGCTGGTGGATTTGAACTGCCGGCCTTCTGGTTGTGGTGTTGTTATGTGCCGTCGAGTCGGACCTGACTCATAGCGACCCCTCCTTGGGTTTCCGAGGCAGTATCACTACAGAAGTAGATTGCCCAACCTTCCCTCCCAGGAGTGGCTGGTGGGTTTGAACCGCCAGCCTTCTGGTTAGCAGTCAAGTGCCCCATAATTTTCTGCCTCTGGCCCTTCACTTAAAAGTGCCTATCTTCATCATCTCTGTATATGCAAATCCTAATGAGTGAATGTGATTCCCTCCCCTGACTCCCCTGCCTGCTTTCCTCCCATCCTTCTGTCAGTTCTTTCCTAACTTGCAAAGCTTCGTGCTTTTGTCATCACTACTGTCTTGGTGACCATTTGTGTCTAAAAGGGATCAATACACTGTCTTTTGGAAAGTATGCTACTAGGAAAGGGTTCACGGGGGTCATGAGAGGTTCTACAGAGTATGTGGAAAGTTTTCTCATGGGTTTGGGGATACATGGGAACTCAAATAGCATCAAAATGCCATTTAAAACAAGCTTCACATCATGTTGTATTGCTTTATGAGCGACTCTGTAGCCATAGCCATCTTTATATAAAACCACTAAAGGATGTTAGTGACTGATACCCAACAGGTACAGACTAATACTGTGGAGTTTCCACTTGCCACTAAATAATGCTTGTAAAGCCTAGAGATCTTTAGATGAAAGATATTTTGTAGATTTAAAATGTGCAAGATCCAACCAGTTCTCTGTATCCTCTACTTAGAATTAATCATCTAAGAGAGAGAACACCCATTAAGTATACTGGAGAAGTTCTGCCCTTGTATGAGAAGGCAATATAGAATCTAAGGCATTGTGGCTATGGGGTCTTCCAGTTGTCCTAGAGGGCTAATGGTTTAGGTCTGGAGCAGATGAGGGCAAAGTTCCAGGTCCAATACTTGGAAAGGGAGCTATTAGGCTGTGAGGAGACTCTACCCGGCTGTCTTTAATTAGGAAGACCACAGGAAGGAGCAGGAAAGGCCAGGATTATTCTCTCTTCTGAGTTAAGGGAAGGCTAATCAGCACCCAATTCTGTTCTTAGGAATTTTGAAATGGGTAGAGAATTCTTTGAACTCTGTAACCAAGTAACTAATTTGAAAAGTAATTTGAAATTTGGCTTCAGCACATATATTTGTGGTTGCAGAGGTGGGGGAAGCATCTAAAGAGGTTCTCTGGAGCTCCCGTATTTCTCTTTCAAAAAGTTTACACCCAGCATGTGAAATGAACAGATGCTTTTGTTGTTGTTGTTTTGTTGTTGTTGTTGTTGTAGCTATCAGAGTAACAAGAGGCTGAAAGCTGTATCAGGTATTTATTTCAGTCCCTGAGATGGCTATTGGCAAAGTTCCACATACCAGATATAAGGGACTCATGAACAGATTTAAAAAAAAAGTAAGACATGGGGGAAAGAGACCTTGTGCTTCCCTCTTAATTTCTTTCCAAACACATACTGATTATGAAAAAGGAGAAAAGCACTGAGTATTCTGGCTTATTTATTTATTTTTGGGGGGTGGGACAAAATTGGTCTGCTTTATGTAATCTGTAGGCTGTGTTTGAACTTTTGGGAGGTGCGGTTCTGTTTTCCTAACAGGGTTGGGGTTTAATTAAGAAAAGAGAGAAGTGATTGCCACTTGACTTGGTGAGGAAACAAGAAAAGAATTCTGGCCATGAAGTTTATGATTCCTCATCAAGATTATTCTAGAATAACCACCCACCCATAGTTTAGAGCCAGAATTCCTCACATTCTTCCAGCCAACAGGGGCCCTGGCAGGCTAGCCAGTCTGTTATGATATCTCAACATTTAAGTGAGTGTATTTGGCTGAGGAGGTTTGCTAGTGAAATTGGTCTTGCCTTCCCTAGGTTTTTCAAATTGTATTGAGTAATAATAAGAAAATTAAAATCCAGATTCCCTGAACTATTAAGTATTAGGTCTATAAACAGGTCAAGCCTTAGGATCACAGTGTGTCAGAGTTAGAAGGAATCTTAAAACTCATCCTGAACAAACTGAGAATTTGTAAATGTTTCCCCAAATCCCTGCCAAATGATTGCTTGAATTTCTGCTCAAATACCTCCAGAGTCAGGAAAGTCACCACTTTAGGGGACACCCTTTCTTTAAATAATGGTGAGAAAGTTATTTGTTGAGTTGAAATCTGCCCTGGATCTTCATGTGCCAGCTAAAGAAGACACCCAAAACAAGTTTCCATCCTCCCTCCCACACCCCAGCCCTTCGGATACTCTGTGTTCATCACATTGCCTGGAACCTTCTCTAGGTCAAGTATTCTCTGTTCTTTCTTCTGCTTGTTCCTCACAAGACAGGATTTCTAGTCCTCTCTCCCCTCTCTCTGTCTTTCTCAGTGTCTTACAGTATAGCACCAGGAGAACACAAGATTCTGAAGCAAACCAAAAAACCCATTGCCATGAAGTCAAATCTGACTCACAGTGACCCTATAAGACAGAGTAGAACTGCCCCATAGGGTTTACAAGGCTGAAATCTTTACAGTAGAAGATCTTTCTCCCACAGGGCAGCTGGTGAGTTCAAACTGCTGTCCTTTTGGTTAGCAGCTGAGCACTTTAACCACTGTACCACCAGGGCTCTGATTCTGGAACTGAAGAGTATTTAAACTAGAAAGGCTGTCAAGACACAACCTAGTTGGCCCTCTTTTCAGTTTACTGATGGCCGAAGAGTCTTTTGGATTTGAGTGGGCAGTTGATCAGCAGCCTCTTTTGAAGGAGGAAATGAAGTGTAAAACGTTTTGCCCAGTGAAAGTTGCTTAATTCTGATTACAGGCTTCAGCCCACACCTCATGCCAAAGACCTTTCTGGCTTCTTCAGAAAGCCTGAGGCTCAGCTCAGGGTTTCACTGTTAGGTCTCCTTACACCAACTATTGGCTTCACTTTGTGTGTAAAGAACAGAAACAACTTTTCCATAAGTTTTATCTGTATTGACGACATGGTCCAACAAGGATTCAGGAATTTTAACAGACTTTCTTTTTTTCCTTCTTAAAAATCAGAGAATGGCTTTCAGAGAGGGGCAGAAGAGAGTATTGCTTCCCTTCAGAATATGCAGCTGCTGTGGTGGACAGCTTCCTGGGTTGCCCTTTGTACTTTTTTGTTGACTGTCACCAAGTGACTAGATGGCTTTTCTGAAAGTTGGAAAGCAGTGAACGAGGTTATGGGCCACTTTTCAATTTTCCGTTTTTAGACTTAAACCACAGGTATCTGGCGTAGAAGCGCACTGCTTTTCAAAAGGCCCCAAGGTTTAGGTTTCTTTGGATGGGCACAGCAATAAAGGAGCCCAGGTGCTTGGGTGTGGGCCACTGCTGCCGGCATCTCCACCCCCCCCACCCCCACCCCCCTTTCCTTGGTCACTGACACCAATCTCTGGTCTGTGTGTGGAGAACTCCTGCTGGGAAAATGTACCAAGACTTGATGATGTACCCGAGGGGGAGGAAGAGGTAGAGTGTGCCTAGAGTTTATCCAATAACTTGGGTGTCTGAGCGTGGCCAAATTCCTTCGGACACCAGGAAAGGGCTGTTTTTAAGGCTGGAGTGTTTCTTGGTAGGGAAAAAAAAAAGGCAGGGGCTTGCTAAAGGTGACATTGGAGGGCTAGGGAAAGCCTTTGGAGGCATAGCGAGAGCCGAGGGCGATGCAGACGCCCCTTCCCAAACACCCCTATCCCCAGCCAACACGGTCCTGCCGGCAGATGGGGCCCCGAATGGCCCTTGCCAGAGCCTGCTGGCTTGGGGGAGGCGGGGGCGCCCCTTCTGGGTTCTCTCGCCCTTGGGCTGGGCTGGGCTTGGAGCCCGGGCGGGTTGGAGAGAGGCGGGGGCGGCAGGGGGCTGGGCCAACGGTAGGGGGCGGGGCTTTCCTTTGTCAGGGGATTTGCACCGCGCGGTGGAGTCTCGCGCTGGTGCAGTTCCCCTCCTCTCGCCCTGTTGGGGGCGGGGCTCTCCCTTCCGGCCCCGGAGCCCAGTGGGCGTGGGCTTCGTGAGCCAAGGCGCTCTGGGTTCCTCGATCCGAATCCCGCTAAAGCTCCTCCTCCGGTGCCTCAGCTTCCAATCCTTTCCGTCGGCCCCCGCCCTCGTCTCTCCGGTCGCTCCTTTTTTCTCCCCCTACACAGGCTCCGCCTCCCACCCTCCTCCCCTGGGCTCTCCGCGACGCGCGCTCTTCGGCTTCCAGGGGGGCTGCCCGGGCGGGGCGGCGCGGCGCGGCAGCGCGGGTAAGGAGGAGGAGAGGCGCCCACCAGCCAAGCACTTCCAGCCAGCGCCGGGCGAGCGAGCGGGCCGACGAGCGGCCGGCGCGAAGGAGGAGGGCTCGCCCCCCGCCCGGCCCGAGCAGAGCCTTTTGTTCCCAGCCAGAAGTTTGCATGCCGGGACCGTGACAGCTGCGGGCGGGAGGACGGCGGGGGCGCAGGGCCGGCGGCGACGGTGGAGAATAGAGGCGGCTGCTTGACATGCAGCCCACGGCACGGCGGCTGCGGGCCAGGGGGAGGCGGCGCCCACAGCACACAGGACTCAGCTGCCGAAAGGACAAACTAACTTCCTGAGCACAGGACCTGAGGCCGGGAGCCACCTGCCAGCCTACGGTGAGGCGACCCTGGCCCCCTGGGCGCGCGGCATGGCACGGGAAAGAGGGCCGCGCTGAGTGAGTCCTTCCAACAGACTCTCGGCCGCTGCTGCAGCCTGCCCGCCTACTGGAAGGCCCCGCACGGGCTTCATTCCCTTTCTTTTGCTACCACAGCGCAGGGCTGGCCTGGGAGCCACAACAATGCCATGATGTTTTGGAGACAGGAAGCCCCAAGCTGGCCCCGAATGAAGGACTTCCTGTGTTTAAAGTTACAGGAATATCCGCCGACCAGCCCAGTTCAAATGCAAACACCCGAACTAGGGAGGACGAATGGCTAATTCAGACCAGCTGGACTCTCCAGGGCTGGAACTGAGGATAAAATGAAAGGAATTCTTAGGAGCTTGGGCCATACGTGAAGACTAGAGACTGTGCCATTGTTACTAAAGGACACACTCGGTGTTAATTCACTGCTTCCAACTCTGCTTCAGTGAGAAGTGAGTGGAACTGGATATTGAATAAGACTTGTCAATATCAGATAATTCTTGCTGACTGAATTAGAAAGAACAGTGCTCTTTAAAAAAAAAAATTAAAAAGCCATACAAGGAATTATTTTGTTTGTTGATTGAATCATATTGTCTGCCTACAACTATGAGTCTGCGAACCTGTTTGAGAAAAGCTGATTGGCTTAGAGCTTCTCTCAAAATGGTTTCAAAGTGGGACTTCCATGACTTTCTGGAGTGCAGGTGCAATTGGTGGTTTGGATTATGAACATGCAAAAGGATTTTTAACTTATGCAGAATGTATTTTTGGGCAACCTGTGAAAAAACTTTTAAAAGGTTGGTGGTTCCTCTTGATTGAAAAAATATGGGTAAACCACTCAGCAGGCCAGACTGTTTAAGGCAGAACCCCACCTGCCTGGGGAAAGGCGAAGAGGAGGATGGCTATATAGAAGATTGCTATGTCCCTCAGCGGTCAATATATGATACAATGAGAATAAATGAACAAATTGACCAAGGGTCAAAGCTTAATCAGACTTCAAAAAGCACCATGGAAAAGATGGAAGGAAGTACTATATCCAGCAATGGTACGTTAGGAGCAGCATCTAATGTATTTGAATCTCGAGCACCAGAAGGCAAAAAGCTGGATGAGAGAATAATATTTGATGCACTGAAGCTAAGCAGTGATGTGCAGAAATCAGCACCTGTGCCATCCAGAAGGCGGCCAAATACAGAACGCAAAGATAATATTAATAGGAGATCTTGGAAGTCCTTCATGCCACCCAACTTCCCAGAATTTGCAGAAAGAATGGAGGCTTCTCTCAGTGAGGTTTCAGAAGCTGGAGCTTCAAATCCTTCCTTGCAAGAGAAGAGAAAATCCAGTTCTGTATTAACAGAAAGTTCTGGTCATTTGGACCACAGGGAACCTCAGTCAGAGTCAGTCACTCTGGAACATGTGACCAAATCTGTAGGTATTCCAGAAGTGCAGGATGTGAAAAACTTAAGTGGAGATTGCCAGGACTTCAGACTTCAGCAGCACAGTGAGAGCTCTCCTCATGAATTCCAGCCTCTGGAATCAGAGGCTGCAGCAGCAAGTGGTAACACAGATATGATGCAGGAACACAGATTCTCGAGTGCAACCTGGCCCAGGGCCATGAAAAGTTTGGCTAAGGGAGGCTTCAGTGAGAGGCAGCACCCCCTTGGGGACACAGCCTGCGCTGTGGAAATGCCACCCCTCTCTCCTTGTCTGAGTGAAGAGCTCTTGGATCCAGAATTGCATGTTCTGATAACTCCCAGCCTGAGAGAGAAAACAGAGTCTGAGCTAAAGTTTGAGGAGGATGAGCGCTGGGTCATGATGGAGGCTGAGGAAGAGTGGGAGGGAGAGAAACTGTCAGAGAAAGGAAAGACTTTTCTAATGGCAGATGAGAAAAAGAACAGCCTGGCAGAGATTTTTGAAGAAAGGGAACAAGCAAACTCTGAAGCTTTGGTGGAGGATGGAGCCTGTTGCTCAGCTCCTGTCTTGGAGACTTTTGACCACTCTGGTCAGATTTGTTGCTCTGATGACCCACAGCCAGCTAAGGACCATTTGGCTTCTGTTCCCAAGGATTTACCCTTTGATTGCAGTTACGTTCTCTCAGGTGAGGGTGCTGTACATGAGACTGAAAACAGAACTGCTCAGGGCCTAGAGGGTCTTGTTTCAGATTCAGAGTGGATGGTTGATCCTATGCATGCAGAGCAACTATCTGATACAGATTCGGTGCAAATGTTTCTTGAACTTGAAAAGGAGTGTTTATGTGAAGAAGGAGTAATGCCTCTAGTTGAGCTGGAGAATCAAGCCTCTTCTGAAGGGCTGGCCCCATTCCAGGATATAGAAAATTCACTTGTAGTTAGTCATTTTCCAGGGGCTGCCATAGAAAGAGAACCACACATAGGCTTTTTAAGCTTAAGGGTAAAGGACTGTAATACTGGATTGTATTGTGAACATTTTAATGCCCTGGATTCTTCTCAGGTGCCTAATACTGTAGAACTTATTAATCATCCTGATACCACTTCCACTGTTAGCAAGGAGGAGTGTGAAAAAGTGCCTTTTAGCCCCAAGACTGCAGGGGAATTTGAGTTCAGACACCCAGCTGATCTAGAGTCACTAAGAGAGTTGGACCTAGAAAGATTTCCAAACTCTGATCACAGGGCTTCTCTTGAAGAAAATTTATCAAGCTCTATTGTTTCTGAGCTGGCCAAAGAAAATGGCAGTTTGTCCCAGGTAGACTGCAGTCAGATTGAGGGGAATGAAGAGCATATTGAGAGGGTCTCCCTCAGTTCTGCTTTTACCTATGAACTAACAGATGTTGCCTCAGAACCTGAAGTAGAGGTGTTATCATATGATTCGTGTTTACTAACAGATAAGATTCATTTGGAAAGTAAGCAAGGAGCTATTAATCAAGAAAATAATAGCCTGATTTCCTCAGGAAATGTGGACCCTTACAAATTGTTGTCCATGAAGAAGGATTTTGATGAGAATGGCGAGGCTTTGAAAGAGCTAGATTATGGAGCCAAGCTTTTGAAGGATCGAGTTCTAACACATTTTCAAAGAGACTTCCCAGAACAAGCTTCCCAGAGTCTCCAGAGGAAGTGCTCCAAGTCAGTGATCCTGAGTCTGCACCCACTGGTTGGAGGACTGAGACATAGCAGAGATGGAATGGAAACTATGAATGATAACAGGCTGAAGCCAAATGTGGCATCATCAGAGGGAGATGAGATGGTAATCAGACACTCAGATTCATTGCTAGATATCTTTCAGGAGGAACAAGTTACCAAGGCTAATAATATTGTACCAGTTTTAGAGGAGTGGATACCTGTCCTCCAGCAGCCTGCCCCAGCTGCTGTAGTGCCTACCGCAGAGGTCAACGTCCCGGTTGTTGTAGTAGTCCCTGCTCCAGAGGGAACTGCTGCAGCTGCTGCTGTAGTGCCCACCCCAGAGGAGGCTGCTGCGGCGGCTGTGGTACCTGCTTCAGAGGGGGATGTTCCAGCTGCTGCCGTGGTCACAGAGGAGGACATCCCAGATGCTTCAGTGGTTGTCGGAGAGAAGGATGACCCAACTGCTGCAGTACCTGCCTCAAAAGGGACTGCTACAGTGCTTGCCCCCGAGGAGGGTATCCCAGCTTCTGTGATGGCCACCATAGAGGAAGGTGTTCCAGCTGCTGCAGTATTAGCTCCAGAGGGGGCTGCTGCCCCAGTTGTTGTGGTGCCTGCTCTAGAGGGGACTGTTCCAGTTGCTGTAGTGTTCTCCCTAGAAGGCATTGTTCCAGCTGCTGCAGTGGCTGTTGTAGCACCCACCCCAGAGAGTACTGCTGTAGTGCCCACCACAGAGGAGGATGACACCCCAGAGAAGGCTTTTAACCCAGCTGTTGCAGTGCCTGTTCCCAAAAGGCCTGCTGCGCCAGCTATTGGAGTGCCTGCCCCAGAGAAGGAAGCTGACAACCCACAGGAGCCTGCTGCCGCACAGGATGACACCCCAGAGGAGCTTGTTGTCCCGCAGGAGGATGATACCCTAGAGGAGCCTGCCACCACAGAGGAAGAGGGTAACACCCCAGAGGGGCCTGCTGTGCCAAAGGAGCCTGCCTCCCCAGAGGAGGATCATACCCCAGAGGACACTGCCACCTCAGATACTGGAATCCCCACTCCAGAGCAGCCTGCTGCCCCAGCTGCTGCAGTGCCTGCCCCAGAGGGTCCTCCTACTCCAGATGTTGGAGTGCCCCCTCCAGAGCAGGCTGCTGCCCCAGCTGCTGCAGTGCCTGCCCCAGAGGGTCCTCCTAACCCAGATGTTGGAGTGCCCCCTCCAGAGCAGGCTGCTGCTGCAGTGCCTGCCCCAGAGGAAGATAACATCCCTGAGGAGCCTGCTGCCCCAGAGAAGGATGACACTCCAGAGGAGCCTGTCACCCCAGAGGGGCCTGCTGCCCCAGCTGCTACAGTACCTTCTGTGGAAAAAGTTTTCCCTACTGGAGTCCCCTCTGTGCAAGATACCAGCCACACTGATTCAGTGCCTATATCGGAAAAAGGAATTCCTGTTCAGGTGGAGGCCTCCTCTGCTGGAATATGGATCAAGGAGGACCTTGATTCCCCAGCATTTGGGATACATGGGCAAGTGCCTCCGACTACAACTGATGGATTAAATTCAAATGAGGTAATTGTTGCTCATTTTGTTAAGGGGAAGGATATGGGGTTTAAAGTGAGATTTGCAAGTTCTCTTGACTTGGTAGTGATTAGAAATGGCAGTTTGTCCTCTTTAATTCTTTTTAGGTTTTTTGGACTGACATTTTCTGATTTTTCAGTTTATGGGTAGCTGTTAGAAATGAAAATTGATCTTAACATTGGTCAGGTGAAAAAGTTCATAATTGGTACTCTAGTTTTTTTATTCAGATAAGCCAAGCCTAAGGAGAATTAGAATGTAAAGAGTTGTTGATTTACATTTGGAAAAAAATTTATTAGCAGGACAGGGGGATTCTGCTTTTGAAATACACAGCAAGCCTGTTCTTTACAAACTATTGATCTATGATGTCTACAGTTAGGTATGTGCCACATTGTGGTCTTTGGAGTGAGACCTAGGATACTTAATAACCACACTGGGGAAATTATTTACATATTCCAAGTCTCCATTTCTTTGTTAAGGCAGGACTCTGTGAGGATTAAATAAGATAACATGTTTAAAGCACCAAGCATATTAAGATTTCAATCACTGCCACTTTCCTTCCCCTCTTTCTTCAAATGGATATGTTGGTTAGTTGAAAGAATTTGCCAAAATAGGTCGGGTGAAGACAATACATAGATATCTGCATAACAGCTATTTAATTCCAATGTGTATTTCTTAAATCCACTGAAAAATAGAGGTATTTTAAAGTCATCTTGTCAAACTGCCACTGTCCTTAAGTCACTTTTCTTTTGTGGACTTTTTGCTTCCTAATCTGTAAAATAAAGGAATTGGGCTAAGTGTTCTCCTGGGTCTCTTCTAGCTCTAAGATTCTTAATGTTAGAGAACAGAATGTGTTTGGAAACTGTTCAGCTCCCTGAGGAATTTGAGATTTGCAGCTTTCTGCAGTTAGCTGTCCAGGTGTCAGTTGGTCAGCAGTCAGTGGTAAGGCGTGAAGAAGTTAGAACTCACACAGTCACACAGTGAGGAGGTGGTTTTGATTTTACACTTTCCTCAGGACCCAAAACAGTGCCTTCTTTAGAGTAAGCATTGACTGTTAACCAACTGAATGGGGGAATATCAGCCTCCTGAATATCCAGAGATGCTACAGGAAAGATGAGTGTTCTTATCTACCCCGCTAGACTAAGGCTTTCAGGGCACCCTTAGTCTCTAGAACACCAATTAGACATGTACCTATCAACTAAAAATCACTTTGAATGTGTGCCACAAGGGGTCAACTTTGCCACAGATTCTCAGGCTTAGCTGAGTTGTGGTTTCATCTTGCGTATCACCGTTTATTTTGTAATGCAGCACAAAATTAGAATGTATCACCTTTCAACTGAGATTGATGAATTTGATTCAATTTTTTTTTTTGAGTTTTACGAAGTTTGGGATTGACACAAAGATCTCAGTAACCTGCCGAAAGTCAAAACAGTAAGTCACATGACAGTAAATTTCTTCCACTTACATTCTTGTTTGCACAGAATATTTCTGGAATAAAGCCTACGTACTGCAGTAATCAATGAAGTACAGGGATTAACTTTATAAGGAGCCAATCAAATCTGCATAAAGCCAATCAGATCCAGAGAAACCATTAGTATTTGTCTCTGGGATCTGTTTCCCCGTCTACAAAATCAGTGGATGAGGCTAATAGTCTTAAGTCATTTTATGAAATGTTGCCAGGTATAAGAGCAGTGGTGTTTAGTGGTAGAATTCTCACCTTCCACGCGGGAGACTTGGCCTCAGTTCCCAGCCAGTGCACCTCATACACAGCCCCTGGCTGTCCTTCACTGGAGTCGTGCATGTTGCTATGATGCTGAACAGGTTCCAGTGGAGTTTACAGACTAGGAAAAAAAAACCTGGTGATATCAAACCAAACCCACCGCTGTCAAGTTGATTTTGACTCACAGTGACCCTATAGGACAGAGTACAACTGCCTGAGGAGTGGTTCGTTCTGTTGTACATAGGGTCGCCATGAGTTGGAGCCAATTCGAAGGCACCTAACTACAACAGAACTGCCCCATAGGGTTTCCAAGGCTATAAATCTTTATGGAAGCAGACTGCCTCAACTTCTACAAAGTGGCTGGTGGTTCAAGCTGCTGACTTTTTGGTTAGAAGCTGAGCACTTAACCATTACATCACCAGTGTCCCTCTCTGGAACGCTACTTCTGAAAAAATGAGCCACTGAAAACCATTGGGATCACAACGGTCTGGTCTGATCCCATTGTGCGTGTGGGTTTGTCATGAGTCAGGCCAACTTGATAACAGCTAACAACAAACACCTAAGTGATAGGAGAAGGAAATAGCCCAGCTGGGAGGTCGTCCATTATCTTTGAAGTGTAGTTATTTTGAATATCTGGAAGCAAACATGCCTACATCTTTATGAAAAGGAAAATAAGATCTAAGCCATAGTCTCAGCCAGGACTGTTAACCAGTAAGAATATAGAGAGGCTGTTTTGAAAATATTTATTGAAATACACCATTATAGAGTTACATGAGTACACCGATTTTACTAACTTGGTGAAATATTTTTGAGAAAAATTTCTGAGAGCCGTATTGTACAGATTTCATTTCTACCATTTTAAGAGGGTTTCTAGAGACATCTGAATCTGTCATATATATATATTTTTTAATTGTGATTTGGGTGAAAATTTACAGAGCAAATTCACTTTCCATATAGCAGTTCACATACACTTTGTCTCTTGATGTTGACTCCAGTTTACCACAATGCAGCAGCTCCCCTCCCACTTCCTCCCCATAGTTACCTCTTCCTTGTGTCCATTCCTCCATATACTCTTGCCCCGTGAGCTGTCTCTCTGTGCATAAAGAGCCCTTCTTTCTCCCATGATTGTTCTCTCCAAGGAGTGTATCTACCTAATGTTCACTTCATGTGCCTGTCTTTTGTTTGGCTGGAAGCCACAGGTGTGGGTTCAGTTCCAGACCTGAAGGGCAGCTAGGTACCATAGTCTCAGTGATTCCACCAGGTGGGTTCAGTTCCAGACCTTGAAGGGCAGCTAGGGACCATAGTCTCAGTGATTCCACCAGGCTCTATCAGACCAGCAAACCCTGCCCCATCCCCCCTTTTATCTTTTCCCCAAATGGTTTTGAGTTTTGTTCCACATTGTTCTCCCACTCTATCCAGCATCTCCTACATAGGTCCCCCTCTGAGTGGTTGACAGTGGTAGCCAGGCACCATCTAGTTCTTCCGGTCTCGTAGTCGTATAGGCTACGGATCGCATGGTGTACGAGTCGCTAGGACTAATTATTTCCGTGCGTCTTTGGTTTTCTTTATTCTTTGCTCTGGATGAGGAGAGACCCATCATTGCATCTAGATGGCTGCTTGCAAGCTTTTAAGATCCCATTTGCTACCTAACAAAGTAGGATGTGGAACAATGTTTTGTGTGGTATGTTATGCCAATTGAGCTTGATATCCCCTGTGACTGTGGTCCCGAGCCCACAAGTTCAACTACTTGGTCCCTCTGGGTAGCTGGCTGTGTGACTCTGTCATTTTTATACATAAACACATACTTAGAACTTGACAGATGATCATACTCAGAGTGTAATTCGGAATGAACTACTTTATTTTAGATCCTGTGTATGTGTACATACATAGGTCCAGATGTACGTGTGTATACATGGTTTAAATAGATACAGACTTTCTGATAGACAATAACAAAAGAGTATGGTAGAAGAAGCAGAATGCCAGAACTTCTATCGTACGATCCTAGGCCCATTGAGAGCAGTCTGTGGTTATTTAAATTCCCTACTCAGTTTTAAACTTTGTCAGTCTTATTCCCAGTTACTGACTCAAGGGGGAAAAAAAAAGTTTTGTATAAAATAGTGTTTCTATAAAATTTAAATTTGCCAAGTTGAGACTTTTTAAGACAAAATTTGGGGAGCCCATAATGCCAGTTGAATGAATACTCAGCTCATCGGAGAACCTTCACGGGTTTGATTGCTTTCCCTGGCACTGTCTTTATGCAAGGATTTATTCGCTCCCTTAGTAAATATTGATTGGGTACCTACTCTGTGCCAGGTACTGGAACTCTTATAGTTAACAACTGACAAGTCATTGCCCTTGTGGGACTTAACACTATAGTGGGTAAGACAGACAGACATTAAGCAAAGAAAAACACACAAATATATACAGTAATTATAAATTATGGCAAATGCTTTGAATGGAAAGTAGAAGTTATGACGAGAAATTATAAGAGATTGGTTTGCTTTCAGTTGGAGTGCCAGGGAAAGGATTTGAAAACTAAAAGCTTAAGGATAAATAGAAGTTATTTAGGCAGAGAGTCAAAGAGAAAGAGAATGCCAGACAAAGGAAATGAAAGCTGGGAAGAGCTTGTTAGAACTACAAGACAGCCAGGTGGCCAAAACACAGTGAGAAGAGGGAAGAGTGCCTTGAAGTTAAAGCTGAAGAAAGAGGGTCAGGTGATGCACAGACTAAGAAGTTTAGATTTTACTTTTAAAGACATAAGAGCTATTGAAAGATTTTAAGTAGAGGAAAAGAATGAATTGGTTTACATTTTTAAAGATTACGCTCAGCTTAAAGGTGGTGAAAACTGTTTCACACTCTGATAGTGCACGTTCTCAACATTGTTTGGGGTTTCTAAGTCTCAGGTTTCTTTTATTAGCTTGTATTGCAATAATTAGGGCGCTCTGGTGGCATAGTGCCTAAGGCATCTGACTGCTAACCAGAAGACTGGCGGTTCAAACCCACCAGCCACTCCTCGGAAAGAAGATGGGGCAATCTACTTCCGTAGAAATAGCACCTCGGTCGCTATGAATCCAGTCGACTCAATGCGGTGAGGTTTTTTTGTTTTTGTTTTTGTTTTTCAATTGCAATAGTTGCCATAGAATACAGAAAACACTTAACTGATTTGCAAATGGAAAAACAGTCACACTGGCTACTGTCTATAGAATGGATTGTAGGGAGTCAGGGACAGAGTGGGCAGTCCTGCTGAGTTACTGCAGTTGTCCAGGTGGCTTGGACTATGGAAGTGTCAGTGGATTTGAAGACAGCTGAATAGATTCAGAGTGTATTTTGCAGATACAGTCAATAAGACCTGATAATGGTTTATGTGTTGAGGGTGAGAGAGGATACAATAATAAACCAAGGATGACTTTTAATTTCTGGTTTGAAATTACATGGATGGGAAGTCATACTTACATCAGTATAGGGAAGGAACAGATTTTGGGGGAGGAAAAAGTAGGAGATACTATTTGGTCTTACAACTGTTTGGTTTAAGAAGCCTGTAATTAATTTGTATAGGGATATTAGGAAAGTAGTTGGATATGTAGATTTGAAATGCACCAAAAAAACAAAGCATTGTCATCTAGTTAGTTCTGAGTAGTGACCCTATAGGACAGGATAGAACTGTCCCATAAGGTTTCCAAGGCTGTAATCTTTCCAGAAGCAGTCAAACACTTTAACCACTGTGCCATCAGGGTTCCTTTTGAAACTCAGAAGAGAGGTACAAATTTCAGTCACAGAATTTATTGTGATTAAATATTTAAAGCCATGGGGATAGATGGAATTGCCTGGGAAGAGAGCACAGAACAAGAAGAAGGCCCAGGACCAATATTCTCTTCTAAGGCCTCCAAAGAAGTTTGAAGGTCTATATGAGACCAGAAGAACTACATGGTACCCAGCTACCACTGTCACCTACTCAGAAAGAGATCAGTACAGTAGATCCTGGATACAGTGGGAAACCAATGTAGAACAAAACTCAAAATCATAAAAAAAAAAAGAGGTTTACTGGTCTGTTAGAGCCTGGTGAGACCCCTGAGAATATGGCCCCTAATTACCCTTTGGTGTTGTGGTGGTGGTGGTGGTGGTGGTATGTACCGTCAAGTCGTACCCAACTCATAGCAACCCCTCCTTGGGTTTCCGAGGCAGTATCACTACGGAAGTAGATTGCCCTATCTTCCTTTTGAGGATTGGCTGGTGAGTTTGAACCACCAGCCTTCTGATTAGCAGTCAAGTGCCTTAGGCACTATGCTACCAGAGCTCCCTGTTACTCTTTAGGTTTGGAATTGAACCCACTCTTGTAGCTTCCAGCCAAACAATAAACAGGCATATCTGTTGCATCTTACAGTCTTGAAATAATTTTTATTGGTGTACTGATCTGTAAATTAGCCAGTGCTAGTTAGCTAATAACATGGCACAACCCCATTTCAGTAACAGTATGTGAAATACCAAGGAGTAGGAATTTTATCTGAAAGCACTGCACTGGTTTTGCAAAACAGCTTTATTTGGGACTTGGGAGAAGGGAACAAGTGTGCTCAAATTTACTTTCTTTACCATTCTGTTCAGTTGTGTTCAAAACAAATATCTACATAGTATTTATTTAGAGGTAATTTTGTATATTTTTCAAATGTCTGAAAAATACAGGACAAATAACCCATTGTCCCTGTCAGCTAATCCATGGAGTATAGATGGGAAACAAAGAAAGAAATCCCTGATGCTTCTAATAGGAAATGTTCATAAATAAAGAAATTGAGATATTTTTCAAGAATTGGCTCTAGTATATGAAAGATTTTTAAGCTATTTAAATATTTAAATATGTTTTACTCTTCTGTATCGTTTATAGCACACTCGGAGAGAACTTCCTGCCACGATGGAGATGTTCTGTACCTGTGCTAACTAGGATAATAGGCATTAGCCACCTGTGGCTGTTGACCACATAAAATTGACTTGGGTGACTGAGGGACTGCATTTTTAATATTTCAAATATTTAATTAATTTAAATTTAAATAGCCATGTGTAGTAGTAGCTACTGTATTGGACAGCATAGAAAGAAATTTAAATATCAGTTTTAGTGCCACACAGATTTTTATTATTGGATAAAAAAGAGCACTACATGGTGTGGACTTGACATTTTTCCTCTGGCTTTCTGCCTTCTTTGCCTTTCCAACCCCTGACTCCTTACCATTTTATTGAATCAAGCCAACTTAAAACATACTTGTTTGTCTTTTTCCCACTGCTCTGGTTTTTCTACAGTGAAAACATCTTTAATGTTTGAAAATAGATTATATTACTTGCTTTTTCTCAAAATTACATTGTTGGGAAAACAGCCATTTTTAACTGAATACCTTGTGTTGCCTAACAAAATACGGTATAACCAAATTGTAGTATGAAATGAAGTGCACTGGCAGTTTACCTTTGCAGCCTTTCTTTCGCATTGTTCCGGGGGTGTCCTTTCCTGGTGACTCACTTATCCAGCCATAGACCATTCTGTCTAGAATCACTTTTCTAATCCTAGCATATTCTGTGGTCTCATATAAAAAACCGAAACCACTTGCAATCAAGTTAATTCCAACTCATGAAGACCCCATGTGTGTCAGCTAGATCTGTGCTCCATAAGGTTTTAAGTAGCTGCTGTTTCATGAATAGGTCACCAGGCTTTTCTTGTGAGGTGTCTTTGGGTAGACTTGAACTCTAACCTTGCTGTGTTGTCTCATGGAGATCGTATGTAAAGTTATTTTACATTTATTTTCTTTCACATTGTACATTTATTTTTCCTTTTCTATTTTCTGTCATCCTCTGGTCATAATTGACTCACCTGTCTCAAAACTGAAGAAACGTTTTATGGAAGAAAAAAGTAGAAATAACTGCAGGCTAGTATAATATTGTTGATTTTATCCTCTGGTAATTGAGAGAAATCTGATTTAGGGACGTATTTATTTCATTTCTTAATATGTTTCATGTAGCAGGGATACCATTCTTCTAACCCTTTTTATTTCCTTTTAGAAATTTTGGAAATTCATGTCTACAGTAGAATTTAGGTATAGTTAAGTGTGCAAATTGTTCGTTACATTTATTCACATTATTTTAATACTCCATTGTTTCATAGTGGACCTGGATATAGAGTATCATTTTTATAAAGTATTTTTTATATATCTATAGTTTAGAGTATGTGCTTGAAATTGTTAAGGAACTGTCTTAATATTGGCCATTTCCTTTTGTAACCAGAGGAATACAGTTTCAAGATTACTGGCTGTGTATAGTCTGGTCCTGGAACAGAATGAAGTTAAATGGCCACAGGGGAATAAAGCTATGAGGTTGGCGTTTTTCACGCCATTAATATGTTCTGACTAATTGAGTTATTAGTTCTAGTCAAAGAAGAACAGTGCATATATCAGTGGTCAGTTAAGGCTATTCCCCAAGGTATTTTTAATCTTAAATACTAGTGATTTGATATCATTTTTCCCTCTTAGTATTAATACATATCACACTTACCGTTAAGATATTTAGAGGACAATACTTCTCTATTCCCTTCAGTTTTTTGCATTAAAAATTAAACAGGAAGATTTTAAAACACACAAAAGCACAGGAGTCATTGGGTTAAAGACCTAAGTAGTGCCATAACTCTAATTACATATCCACAAATTTTGTTGTTGTTGTTATGTGCCGTCAAGTCAGACCCGACTCATAGTGACCCCTCCTTGGGTTTCCGAGGCAGCATCACTACGGAAGTAGATTGCCCCATCTTCCTTCCAAGGAGTGGCTGGTGGGTTTGAACCACCAGCCTTCTGGTTAGTAGTCAAGTGCCTTAGGTGCTACGCTACCAGAGCTCCTATATCCACAGAAGGTTTACTGAAATATGAAACCACATGTCATCCTTGATACTACCCTGCACAAATTACTTGTTTCCTCCTTTTTATTCTTTGCTCTTCTTCATTGAATCGTAAATCTCCCAATAATAGCCAGACACTGTGGTGTAGAGTGTCTAATAGCCGTCAGGTTAAGTCTTTGACTTGCTGTTATCCAGACATTTCAGAAAGAACAAGTGGATCCCCTGCAGATGAAATTGCAGCAGGTGAATGGACTTGGCCAGGGATTGATTCAGAGTGCGGGGAAAAACTGTGACGTGCAGGGTTTGGAGCATGACATGGAAGAGATCAATGCTCGCTGGAATACACTGAATAAAAAGGTGAGTAGCAAGGATGTAACAAGGTACTGGGAACAGAAGCATAGAAAAAGAGGCGGCTTTTAAATCTAAGGTTTCATTAGGACCTGAATGCAAATAAAAATTTAGCAGTTGCAATCAGTAGTTGCTAAAAGGGTCAGTAGCAATTTAAAAACTGCTTTCTTTTCTCCTTTCTCATAATGAATCTATGTGTCTGATGTAGGTTGCACAAAGAATTGCACAACTGCAGGAGGCTTTGTTGCATTGTGGGAAGTTTCAAGATGCCTTGGAGCCATTGCTCAGCTGGTTGGCAGACACAGAGGAGCTCATAGCCAATCAGAAACCTCCATCTGCTGAGTATAAAGTGGTGAAAGCACAGATCCAAGAACAGAAGGTAAGTGAGAATGTTGAGACAGTGAACTGTAACAGCCTTAGGGAGTGGCAGACAACACATTTGCTTATAATTTCAGGACCATATTCAGGAGTTTTAGTAGAATCCTAACCTGTTGTGAGTGATTCTGTAAAAGAATGGTGTGGAAACTTATTTCATCATCTTACTTTAAACCTGTAACATGGAAGCAGCAGTCAGGAAATCAGATGACATAATTGCATTGTCAAATCTGCTGCAAAAGACTTTAAAGAATTAAAAAGCAAAGATGTCATTTGAGGGCTGAGGTATGCCTGACCCAGCCATGGGATTTTTAATCACCACATCTGCATGTGAAAGCTGGATAATGCAAAAGGAAGACTGGAGAAGAATTGATGCACTTGAATTGTGCTAGTGAAGAATATTGAACATACCGTGTACTACCAGAAGAATGAACCAGTCTGTCTTGGAAGAAATATAGCCAAATGCTCTTAAAAGCAAGGATAGTAAGACTTTGTTTCCCTTACTTTGAACATATTATCAGGAGGGACCAATTCTCAGAGAAGGACATCGTATTTGGTAGAGGGTCAGCAAAAAAGAGGAAAACCCTCAATGAGATGGATTGATACAGTGTCTGTAATAATGGGCTCAGACAGCAAAGATTGTGAGGATGGTGTAGGACCAGGCAGCATTTGTTTCTGTTTTACATGAATTGGAATGTTCCCATGAGTTGGAGCCAACTCTACATCACCTGATGACAACAACAACTTTAATCTACTAGTTTACTGTGGCACATGTTGAGCTGAATAATTTTATTTGTTCATGTATCTTATTTTGCTGTTTCACCTCCAGGTTGATTTCAAGAAGTTTTTGGTTTATCAGGTTAGCAGAATTACAAATGATGTTGTGTATTATATACAAATTTCTATCTATAATATTTAATTTCCATTTCAGTGCATTTTTATCTTGTTCAAAGGAAGTCCCCTATCATCACTCCATTTAAAAACTTAATTTTTTGAAAAGTTTATGTAAATGATGGGAATTATGCTCTACCTCATGTTTTTGCCTCAAGAATGAAAAAAACTCTTACTCAGTTCAGCTTAAGATTCAGTGAGTTTTCTCCCTTCCTTATTTCAGACTGAAAAATGACTCTACATTATCCCTTTTTTTATTCTCTTTAAACGTGTATACAATAGTTGCTCCAGCGGCTTCTAGATGATCGAAAGGCCACAGTAGACATGCTTCAAGCAGAAGGAGGCAGAATAGCCCAATCAGCTGAGCTGGCTGATAGAGAGAAAATTACTGGACAATTGGAGAGTCTAGAAAATAGATGGACTGAACTACTCAGCAAGGCAGCAGCCAGGTAAGGCCAGAGGGGTTTTGAGGAATGGGTCAGAGACTTGTTTCTGTTTTATCTTACTTTTGACCTGCTATTGTAGCATAGTGCCTAAGGCACTTGACTACTAACCAGAAGAGTGGCGGTTCAAACCCACCAGCCACTCTTCAGAAGGAAGGTTGGGTAATCTAACTTCCATAGTGATACTGCCTTGCAAACCCAAGGAGGGGTCGCTATGAGTTAGAAGCAACTCCAAGCAGTGGATTTTGGTTTATCATTGAGATAAGGAGCTTTGGTGGCGTAGGGGTAGGGCATTTGGTTGCTAACCAGAAGATTGGCAGTTTAAACCCACCAGCTGTTCTGTGGGAAGAAGATGAAGCGATCTACTTTTGTAAAGATTCACAGCCTTGGAAACCCAGTGGGGGGTCACTATGAGTTGGAATTGACTTGGTGGCTTTGGGCTGGGTTTGGTTTTATCATTGAGATGCTCTAAGAGCTCCTGCAGTGATTTATCCAGTGCTTGAGAAGGTGTTTAATGACTTTTATCTTGAAGAGGGTTAGGTGTTCAGAGATGAACCTCATAACCAGAATCACAGACAGGAAATGAGCTTTACTACTCCATAAATTTCAGAGAACTAGAAGGCTCCGTCTTCTGTTCCTGTTCTGCTGCAGTGTAATCATAGTTGGAAATGACAGATGCTTACTCCTACAGTCCAGCTAAGTTACTTTCTAAGTTGAGAGAAACACTTTTTTCCTCTCGTATTTATGTTTTTGATACTTGGAATTGGCATTTATTATATTTCTAGTCTATTAGTTTATCCTGGTATTTGCATTGGATGTTTTTGTATCTAGGCACTAGTCTGCAGTCCTCTTGAATACATAGACATTAAAGAGAATTGTGATTTGGGTGAAAGTTTATTTTCCATTCAACAGTTTTCACACATTTTATTTCGTGACATTGATCACAATCCCCACAATGTAACAGCTCTCTTCCTGCTTTCTGCCAGTGGTTACCTTTTCCCTTATCTTTCTTTTCCTATCAATTGCTGCTCTCAGAGCTATCACCTCGTGCAAATGCTGCTTTCTGATCACCTATGGTTGATTGTTCTAACGAATGTACCTACCTGATTCAATTGTTCATCTTGTAGGCCTAGCTATATTGCTTGACTGAAAGTTAAGCCACAGAGTAAGTTCAGTTCCAGGCCCGAAAAGTGACTACAGGCAATAGTCTTGAGGGGTTCAGCAGTCTCTATCAGACCAGTAAGCCTTGTCTTTTTTATGATTTTTTAGTTTGGTTTCATATTTTGTTCCCATTTTAGTCAAAATATCCAATTTCGATCCATTTCTGAGTGGAAGGCACCATCTAGTTCTTCTGGTCTCTCAGGGTCATATAGGCTGAGGTTCTATGGTCCACTAGTCCCTTGGACTAATTGTTTCCATGCATCTTTGATTTTCTTCACTCTTTATTGCTCCAGACAGAGAGACAAATTGTTGCATCTTAGATGGCTACTTGCAAGCTTTTAAGACCCCAGTCGCTACTTACCAAAATAGGATGTAGATCAATGTTTTTGTGTAGTATATTATTCCAGTTGAACTTGATGTCCCCTGTGACCAGAGCTGCATGAACTTTTGTCAATAAATGGCCAAAAGATAGGCAGTAGCTTCTTTTCCTTCTAAGAAGTGCCTTCTCTTTTCACAGCTCTGACTCAAAATCACTTGGACTTAATATGTCACATGGATATCTTTACTTGTAGCTTATACTGTCCCTAATTTTACAAATGTCAGCTAATCAGAAATCAGTATGAGAGTTTTAGAAATGATAATTTATTATTGTATCCTTTAAGTTTTCTAGGTAGCCATAGTATGGTTTGCCCATATTAGTGAGAGAGACAAAAATGAAAGAATTTCGTTCATTTTTATTTGCAAATCTACTTTGCAGATTTCTGCTCTTACTTTCCCCTCTCTGTTCATTTCCGTTAGTGGTACCATCAGCCTTCCAGTTACCTAGGCTTAAAACCTCACCTTCTTTTTTTTTTTTTCCTCCTTTGTTCCCCACATCTGTCAGGATGCTGAATTCTACTCATTTTACTTCTCCAGTGTCTCTCATAGTAGCTAAAGCACTTGACTGCTAACCAGAAGGCTGGCGGTTCAAACCCACCAGCCACTCCTCGGAAGGAAGGTTGGGCAATCCTACTTCCGTAGTGACACTGCCTCGGAAACCCAAGGAGGGGTCGCTATGGGTCTGGGCTGACTCGATGGCACATAACAACAACAACAGTGTCTCTCCTACCCATCCATTTCTCTAAATCCCATTCTCCTACTTCAGTTTATTACTTAGGAGCTCTCCCTCAGGCTATTCAGGCAACCCTAACTAATCACTCTCCTAACACACCTTTCTTACTACCCTCAGGCCTTCCCTCTTTCATCCCCACCCACCCCATTCTTCGGCAGTGGGTGAACCTTTTTGAAATATACCTCTGATCATATCTTTCTATGCTCAAAAACATTTAATGGGCTCCCTGTTGCTTATAAAGTAGAACCTAAACTCTTCAATCCAACATTCTAAGCTCTTTACTATTTGACCTCAACTTATTCTTAAGGAGCTCTGGTGGTGCAGTGGTTAAGGCATTTGACTGCTAACCAAAAGGTCAGTGGATGGAACTCACCAGCCACTCTGTGGGAGAAAGATGAGGCAGTCTGTTTCATTAAGATTTACAGCCCTAGAAACCCAATGGGGATTGCTGTTAATTGGAATTGACTTGATGGTAATGAGTTTGGTTTGGTTTTGGTTTTTATCTTTCTTAGTTCCCACTATTCTCACTCCTTAGGTAAAATGAACTATTATGTTTTTCAAAATCTTCTGTATATTTATTAATGGTGTTGCATCTTCCCTGAAATGCCTTTCTCCCTTCACCCCAGCTCCTTCCCTGCTTCTTCTGTGAAGGTTCATTATTCTCCAGTGTTCTGGTTACCTAGTGCCACTCTGACAGGAATATACCACAAATGAAATGGATTTAACAAATAGGAGTTTGTTCTCTTACAGTTTTGGAGGCTAGAAGTCTCCGTTCAAAGTGCCAAGCCCTAGGGGCTGGGTTAAAGTCCTTCAACCTTGGGCTTCAGCTCTGCCTCTTGCTCCCAGGCCACTGAAGCTAGAGGCTTTTCTTCACTCATGCAGCTGCTGACTGCTGAGGCTGTCAAGCCCAAAGTTGGCAAATAAAATAGCACAGTCGTGATAGTACCAAACCACACAGCAGGCTATTATTTATTGATTCAAGTCCTGAAAAAGTCCCAAGATCGGCAAGGCAGCCTGGCAGGCTCCTGAACAGTGACTTGGCTATATGCAGGATTCAAGCATGCCATCAGCCAGAGACCTTCTTCAAAGCTGCTGCTTAAATACTGGAAGCAGACCACATCTCTAAAGCAGCTACTCAGCTGCTCCAGTAGATTCCATCATGAAGTTAATTACCAATCTCACCATGGGGAATAACTACATCCAGCTGCCCAGCCACTCAACCAGGCCCAGCCAAGTTGACACACAACCTTAACTACCATACCCAGCATAAGATAACTTATTCTTCTTAATTGCTGTATCTCTTTATCTGCACCATGTATGATGGTCATTACTTTGTGTACTTATCTCTGTGGTTCATGAACTCCTTAAAATCATGATTTCTTTATATCTTTTTTTTTTAAAAAAAAAAAAAAAAAAAAACTATTTCTACTCTCCCTACTTCCATCTTCCCAACATAAGGACAGCTTCATTTGTTACAGACATTGTAAAGATTTTGATTCAGATCCTTTAGCATTGGATTCTTTGTGCTTCTAAATTATTTTAACTCTTTTTTCTCTCTGCTACTGCAAATCCTATTACATTCAGTCCTTCAGACTTTCAGATTCCAAGATCTGAGATGATACAGAAATATTTGAAAATTAGAGGAAATTTTTAAAAAAGAGATTCCAATTTAATTATACTCTTTAGTTAGTATGTTTTAGTTTTGTTAAGTTTTGTTTAGTTTTCTTAATAAAAGATGTATTTTGAAGACTGGCATAAACTAGGAAAGGAAATTCTGTACTTATATTGACAAAATTGGCAACATCTGGAAATAGGTTTTCTTTATATTGAAACAATTAAATTTTCATATAATTAAAATTTTTTTATTTAAATAATTTCTTATTAAAATAAATTTGCCAATGGTAGCCACCATAGGGTGAGCCTTGTGCAAAGTATATGTTCAGTAAAGGTTTGCTGAACTAAGGCGCATCATATACTTGCGGACTTGTCAAATGACATATCATTTAGTCTATTCATAGTCATCATCATGACCTTTAGTTACTAATCTATGTGCTAATGTAGTTCTATGGTCATTTTTTAGTTTTTCTGTCTCTTTTTAGGCTGCCTCCAACATCTAGGCTTCCTCTCCCCATTGTAATTTGCTACTTTTAATGTACAGAATACTTGAAATCCATGCTTAATATACACGTTATATTAAATAAGAGTTAAGATCCCAAGTAAATTTCCAGGATATATATAATGTACTAATGTGTGATCTGTTGACTGTTGATATTTAAACTATACCTGATAAAGACTGGTCTTTATATTACAAGTCTTTGTATGACTTTTTGTCTGAGCATCTTGTTCTATATATTTGTGTAGGCAAAAACAGCTGGAAGATATCCTGGTTCTGGCCAAACAATTCCATGAGACAGCTGAGCCTATTTCTGACTTCTTATCTGTCACAGAGAAAAAACTTGCTAACTCGGAACCTGTTGGCACTCAGACTGCCAAAATTCAACAACAGATTGTTCGGCACAAGGTAGGAATGTAGTTATGGTAATTGAAAACATAGAACTAGAACACAAAATCCTGGAAATAAGAAAACTGACTACAGCATTCTAGAAGATGTATTTTCTGGAGTTTTTAAAGTTTAATTTCAAATATAGTTAGAATTTTAATTTTAATTTTAATTGCAAAAGTCACATTCTTGAAATAAAAATAGAAACTGACAAGCTGTCATCAGGGAAAAGCATCTCATTTCCAATGTTGATATTATTTTTGCCCTTCAGTAGGTGAATTTTTATGTTATTATTTAATTTGTTACATCATTTGTTACTCATTGTTTTCATGTTGACTTTTCATTTATTTTGTTTCTGTTATTCATTTTTTCCACTCTGGATTTCCAGGCTCTGGAGGAAGAAATAGAAAGCCATGCAACAGATGTGCACCAGGCAGTCAAAATTGGGCAGTCCCTCTCCTCCCTGACGTGTTCTGCAGAACAGGGTGTGCTTTCAGAAAAGCTAGACTCGTTGCAGGCCCAATACAGTGAGATTCAAGACCGGTGCTGCCGGAAAGCAGCCCTGCTTGAACAAGCACTATCTAATGCTAGACTGTTTGGTGAGGATGAGGTGGAGGTGCTCAACTGGCTGGCTGAGGTTGAGGACAAGCTCAGTTCAGTGTTCGTAAAGGATTACAGACAGGATGTCCTGCAGAAACAGCATGCTGACCACTTGGTATTCATGTTTTCCATTCTTATTGGTTACGTTACTGGTTATTTTGTAGTTTTGACTCATGTTTCTCTCTCTCTCTCTCTCTCTTTTATTTTTCCATTCCAAACTGAGTTTATTTTATACACAAGTGCACAGTTCATCTTGGTGTTACTTATTTTGATAAGTCAATGGAAATAGTTGTGTTCAGCAAACTCAATCATTAATCCTAGAAAATGGTACAGAGTAGAGTCAGGGACTGTCTCAGTTCTACCTCGTGCTTCACATCATTAATGGTATCTCCAGGTTTCCATTTAAGCTGTTTTATGAAAGAGAATGTACTTTAACAGAACCAGGTCTACCCAAATTGTGCCCAGAATTTGATCAAATTACTATAACTTTTAGAATATTTCTGGAATTTGTATACTCAGATTCCAGGGATTCTGTGCATTTTAATAGAAAGAGCAGTTTACCTTTTCCATTTCATTTTAATGACATTTCTTTTCAGAGGTTATAAATATAGGCAAAGTTGTTTGTTGTTTCTTTTTTTTTTTTTAACAGGCTAAGATTCTTCTGCTTCGTTGACTTGAAATACTGAGTTTTCAGCTAGGCTCCTGATTTAAGGCATCCTGTGCTTCCTAATTTTTTTCTCTTGAACTTTCTTATTCTTTGCTTTGGGTATAATATAGATGTTTTTGCTAAGCTTCACTTATGGCTCTCTTGTGCTCAGGCTTGGTGCCAGTAAATTGGTAAAGCTGATGAATCCTGAATCCTTCTTATCCAGTAGAAAGGAGAACTTGCTGTTAACTGTTTGATTTAATAATTTTGGGTAATTAATAAAGGTGACCAAAGAGATAATGAGGGAGTCAAATATCTGATGTTTTTTTGGGGGCGGGAAAAAAAAACTAAACTGATACTCATCTAAAAAGATCATTTCTTTATTTGAAATTTGATCTTTTAAAGATCTTAAATTTTTTTTGCTTTATTTTGCCATGGTTTTGGGATTAATGGTATTCTTTCCTTTCAGGCTTTAAATGAGGAGATTGTTAATAGAAAGAAGAATGTAGATCAAGCTATTAAAAACGGTCAGGCTCTTCTAAAACAAACCACAGGTACTTTGAAAAATGCACCTCTATAGTCATAGAGACAATGACATATCCAGGGACATAGCGCCATGCGTTAGCCACTCCTCTTTCATTTGTATTATCATGTGCTTCCGGGAGGCTGGTGAGCCTGTGTTCCCATTTCCTGCTAAGTCCTTGAAAACTTTTATAAAAGATTTTGTTGTCTTCCATCTGGTTATAGAAGATGTCTTCCCCCTTAATCCACTTTCCCCTGATAATTGATAATGTTGAAATCTAGCCTTCAATGAAAGATGCAGGGAACATCTTGGAAACAACCTACAGTTAAACTTAGGTCTTAGTAATCTTAGAAGTGGCTTCTTTTACCAAGTAGCAGTTTCTTTTATTTCCAATGAAGGATGTTAAGTGAAATCACTACCATAGGATGAGAGTATCTGTGAAAGTAAAGGTCTGATTTGAAAACAGGGGATTAAAGGGATTCCCTCATCTCCAGATTTCTTAAATATGAATAATTGTATACTGTCTTTCACAGGAGAAGAGGTATTGCTTATCCAGGAGAAACTGGACGGTATAAAGACTCGCTACACGGACATCACAGTCACTAGCTCCAAGGCCCTCAGAACTTTAGAGCAAGCCCGGCAGCTGGCCACCAAGTTCCAGTCTACTTACGAGGAACTGACTGGGTGGCTGAGGGAGGTGGAGCAAGAGCTGGCAACCAGTGGAGGACAGTCTCCCACAGGGGAGCAGATACCCCAGTTTCAGCAAAGACAGAAGGTAAGCTGCCATGCACAGACTGGAGAAGACAAAAGAGAATTAGAATCCTTAACTTCAAATCCTTACATTTCATTACCAACTATCTCTACCTTCAATCTAAACCTAACATTTCTAACTGCTGCTTTTCATAATTACTCATAGACACAAAATTTTGGCATAACAAAAGATAGAAACAAAAACACATAAGAAAGAATAGTTAATGCTAAATCACTAGGAAGTTTGTTTAGTATGAGTGTATGACAATTTACTGTCATCATTCATTGTTTAGAGAGCACTTCATGGTTCTATTTGATTCTCATGCAGGATACAGTACAGTACTAGATACACAGAAATACTGTGTAGGTACTTGTTAACTTAAAGCATTAGTTATCATTCTGTTAAAATAAGGAGAAAATAATAAAAGAACACTGTTTCACCCAGAGACAATCTGACCCAAGAAGTCTTTATAGATAGTTCTAAATAAACAGTAGCTAAGCCTAACGTCAGGCTGCAGAATGAGTGAAAAATTTGAGACAAGAAAAAAATAACTGAAGGAACGAGGTCAGTGCCCTGCTGGGATGTGTGGTAGAGATAGCACTTTGCACCAGCACAGCTGCTAATGTGCTTTATTTAGCAAAGTATGGCCTGAAAACTCTCTTCCCTCCTTAGGAATTGAAGAAGGAGGTCATGGAGCACAGGCTAGTGTTGGACACAGTAAATGAGGTGAGCCGTGCTCTATTAGAGCTCGTGCCTTGGAGAGCCAGAGAAGGGCTGGATAAACTTGTGTCTGATGCCAATGAGCAGTACAAGCTGGTCAGTGACACTGTTGGACAAAGGGTGGATGAAATTGATGCCGCTATTCAGAGATCACAACAGGTAATGTTTCTAACACCTCTGCATCAATGTCTTAGGCAGTGGGGATCTGTGTATGAAGTACTATCATGGCTTGTGTACTGACAAGGTACTATTACAGGCTCAAGAACAGAAATAATGAGATCAAGTTAAATATGATGGAATAAACATATTTCAGTGATGGTAAGTGATTGTTCAGAAGTTTGTGAGGATAGATGCAGGTTTGATCCAATAATTTCAACAGACTTGACCCCATTAGTTAGAGAAGAATTTGGAGAGGAGAAGGCTTCTGCCTGAGGCCTTTTCTTAGCTGGTTCCTGCTAAGCAGGTGCTTGTGATTAGAGTAGATAATATCTAGACTCAAAAGTTCCAAATGCATCACACTGTGAGTTTAACTTAATCAACTGCCTTAGCATTAAATGGAAGAGGGGAAGGAACCAAGAACTATAATTACTATCAAACATGCTAACCGAAATAGCAGAGCCATCCAAAATAGAGCCCTGTCAGTAAACACAGGTGACATATTTCCCTCAGTCTCTTTCCTTCCTGCTTTCTGGAAAGAAGTTACTTGCTTTTCTTTGGAGCTGGATACAAACCTATTAATGTGCCATAGCACAAAAAGTAAATTAACATAGCACGACTTCTTGGGTTCATAGTGATAAGCAAATGCTTTCTCAGCCACACCAAGGTTTGTATATACCCTGGTATATACTCCTGGTATATACCCAAATCTATTTTCATTGATACCCGTAATCTTAGCCAGATATTTAAATATGAAATTTAGGAGTAAGCTTAAGAGAAGCTTACTCTTTTCTAAATATTTGCATAGGTTGACAGAATTGAAGAGAAAGAGAGAAAAGATTGGAAAACATTCATGAAAAAGCAGTTGTCCTTAGGTTTTCTTTGTGACTACGTAAAGGTCTAGCTGTTATAACTATTTAAAGGTTTAGAGTCCTTCTGGGGTCTTAATCCTTCTTCAGCTGAACAAGTTCTTAGTTAACTTGATTCAGCTGTCTGTTGCCATGTTAAGTAAGTTTATATTTAAACATATGAGTAAAACTACTACTGTTTGGTGCCTGGCTAAGAACGAGGATTGGCAGAAAGATTGCAGCCTTATAAAAATGCTCTGATTAGAAGTATACTTCTATTGAAGGGTGTAAATTTCTGCTGTTGTTTCTAGCTGTAGGACTAGTAATTAGATTCTGTAACTTCTTTCTAATGAAGTTGAAATGTGATTAACACATTTGTCTGCACCTTGATTTGTCATTTTATGAAGTTTTCCCCTTACTTTTGGGACTGCAAAATAAAGGCTTTTCTGTGTTAAATAAATTTGTTATAAGAAGTAGGACTGTGGCTATGTGTAACTTTCTTTTCCCCCAACACTTGTATTAGTATGAGCAAGCTGCTGATGCAGAGCTAGCATGGGTTGCTGAAACAAAACGGAAACTGATGGCCCTTGGTCCAATCCGCCTGGAGCAAGACCAAACCACAGCTCAGCTGCAGGTACAGAAGGTAAGTGTCCACTGAGTCCTGAGCTAGTAGAATAATCAAGAGCTTAGTGTGACTGGTGGTACAGTAGATAAGGCTTTTGGCTGCTAACCAGAAGGTTGGATGTTCAAACCCACCAGCTGCTCTGTGGAAGGAAGATGAGGCAATCTACTTCTGTAAAGATTTATAGCCTTGGAAATCCAGTGGGAGTCATTATGAGTTGGTACTGACTCGATGGCAGTGGGTTTGGTGACTAAGAAGAGTTTCCTCACTAACTCAGATCAGGTAGAATAAGTCAATGTCATGATGATGGATAAAACCAAAACCAAACTCACTGTCATCAAGGCACATCCAACTTATAGTGACCCCTTGGTTTCCAAGGCAGGTATCAGTACAGAAGTAGATCACCCAATCTTCCTTCTGAGGAGTGGCTGGTGGGTTTGAACCGCTAGCCTTCTGGTTAGCAGTCAAATGACTTAGATACTACGCCACCAGATGTCCCATGATGATGGGTAGAAATTAATTTTATGAATATTTTGGATGAAGAAGAGATACTTTGCTGTGTGTAAGAAGAGAAATAGTCTCATTAATTCAGAATACTTAACAATTAAATAAAAGTAGTTAGCAATTTCATGGACAGTATTTAGGAGAGGAGATGATTTTGTAAGCTACTAAAAGATGGGCTTTGAAGGTAGTGGATAGGGAAAATGTCAAATTTTTTTCTTTTAAACCTTTACTGTGTTACAAAGCAAATTCATTTTCCATATAGCTGTTTACATACATTTTGTCTCATGACATTGACTGCAATTTCCCACAATGCAACAGCTTTATTTCTACTTCCTCCCCATAGCCACCTCTTCCCTGTCTCCATGCTTCCCATTCACTCCTGCCCCCTGAGCTGTCTCCCTGTGCATACACAGCCCTTCTGTTCTCCCATGACTGATCTCTCCAAGGGGTATATCTACCTAATGTAAATGTTCAGCTCATATGCCTGTCTTTTGTTTGGCTAGAAGCCATAGGAGTGGGTTCAATTCCAGGCCTGAAGGGCAGCTAGGGGCCATAATCTCAGGGATTCCACCAGGTTCTATCAGACCAGCAAACCTGGTCCCTTTTTTTTTTTTTTTCTTTTTTTTAATGATTTTGAGTTTTGTTCCACATTGTCTCCCATTCTGTCCAGGATCTTTTACAAAGATCGCCCACTAAGTGTTAGCCAGACACCATCTAATTATTCTGGTTTCATAGCCATGCATGCTGAAGATTGCATGGTGTACCAGCCCCAAGGACTAATTGTTTCCATGCTGCTTTGGTTTTTTCTTTCTTCTTTGCTTTGGATGAAGAGAGACCCATCGTTGCATCTAGATGGCCACTTACAAGTTTTTAAGATCCTAGTCGCTACTTGCCAAAGCAGGATGTGGAACAGTGTTTCTGTGTAGTATGTTATGCCAGTTGAGCTTGATGTCCCCTGCAAATATGTCAAACTTTTTAAGAACAAATATGGTTCTTGATGGTGGCTTTTAAGCAAATAATTTATCATAGGCTATGTCTGGATTTAACTAGCTAGCTTTTCACTAGCACAGATTTAAGCAGAAGAAAATTAGTGTCCTTTTACTTCTTGACCTAATTCTAGTTTATTTTTCAAAGGCTTTCTCCATTGATATCATTCGACACAAAGATTCAGTGGATGAGCTCTTCAGTCATCGTGGTGAAATCTTTGGCACATGTGGGGAGGAACAGAAAGCTATATTACAGGTAAGTTGTGTTTGTTTATTCACCACATTTGTGTTCTTGTCTTGATCATGATGAGTTAGAAGTACAATGGTAGTTTAAGAGGTTCTTTTCTCCTAGGCTTCCTTTTTACTGATTGGGTATTAAAGCCCACATTGATGTTCTGGAACTCAGATTCCTTTCCCTATGTTCACAGATGTCTAAACACCTGTATCACATAACGTAACAGGAATCACTGCTTATCCTTAGTCCATAAGGAGTGAGCTTTGAGTAATTTTATGGTATTTCTACATTTTGCAGAACCATATGTGGACATTAATCCCTTCCTCTAAAAGGCCTATCCACTTCTAAAATGCTTGGCCCAAAGACATAGTTTGTAGACCAGTTATTTGTTTTTATAAAGAGTGTGGTTAACCACAATTTTCTCAGAAGTCATCATATCTCACTGAGCTACTCATCCCAAACATAGGAAGCATAAATGCCAGGTTTGTGGGGACTTGTTTGTCAGAAGGAAAAGGGCAAGTGAAACCTGATGGACAAAGACCCCATCACGGACCATTTTAGTGCCTTTAAAAATACTTTCATATCATAGGAATTACAGAAATCATGCACATGTTTGATAGGAACTTGTTTAAAAATTATTAAGTATAAAAAATTAAAATCACTTTTACTAGATAAATCTATAGTTTTTAACATTTTAATGTGTATTGTTTTTAGACTTTTTAATATATATATACCTACAATTTTTTATAAAAGAAGTGTTCATAATAGCAATAATACTTAGATTTTGTTCTGGTTTGGCTCATAGGAAAAGACAGAATCTCTAACACAGCAATATGAAGCCATAAGCCTACTGAATTCAGAGCGTTATGCCCGCCTAGAGCGGGCACAGGTTTTGGTGAATCAGTTTTGGGAAACTTACGAGGAACTCAGCCCCTGGATTGAGGAAACTCGGGCACTAATAGCACAATTACCTCCTCCAGCTATTGATCATGAGCAGCTCAGGCAGCAACAAGAGGAAATGAGGGTAAGGAGCATGCCAACTTTATTTTATTGCAGAACTGAAAATGAGTTCCACAGTTCAGTCAACAACAATATATTTATTAGTGCCTCCTAGGTGTAAGGTATGTTACAGAGTTTATTCTTAAGTAGTTAGAATTTCTTTACATAATAAAAACACATATCTAAATTATTTTCTTTATCCTTTAACATGAAGTAGTTAAGAGAGTAAGATTAAAATATTTCTGAGGTGGGGCTGTTGTCAGACTGTGGTGAGGTTACGTGGTTCTTTCTACTAGTAAGGCACCATCTGGAGTGAGAGCCATGCAAGAATGTCAGGAAGCCTTAGCTGCATATAATTAAGATGAAGGGAAAAATTCTGTATTATTTCAACTAATGCTGTTACCATAAAGGATGCTTTTTTTTTTTTTGTTTTAGGATTTGGGTGAAGATTTACAGAGTAAATTCACTTTTCATACAGCAGTTCACATATACTTTGTCTCATGTCATTGACCAAAATTTACAAT